>NW_027186296.1:5660581-5725530 GCF_028583685.1 Petaurus breviceps papuanus | reverse complement strand
GAGCGAGAGCGCCAGCCAGCCAGCCATCAGTTACCTCTTGTCCTTCTTGTCCTTTAAGTTGTGGCTTGAATGTTTAGTTTTTCATTTCCTTTTGCCCTCTTCTCTTATTTTTCAGAGCACAAGATGAGCTCTTAATCTGATAATAATCTTCTTGGTAGGGATGAGGGGGTTGAGAAGATGAAAGAGATGGGGCTTGGCATTAGATTTGTTTCTCTAGGTAGTTTTAACAGTAAAATGTATATAAGTAGACCATTCCTTCCAAGCTCTTGAAATGTTTCACTTATCTTCTCTGGTAGCAGGTTATGGTGAGAAACACTGAAAGGTGGGGAGGTTTAAAGAGCTCCCTATGATAGTAGTACTAATAAAATAGTACAGTTATCTATTCAAATTCCTTAGTCTTTGGCATATCATATTATGTACTTTTCGTGGGGAAAAAAAAATGAAATCACCACTTGGCTAACTTTACATTATGTATTTGTTAGAACCTCAACATGAATTACTATCTTTGGTTACATCAGCTTAATCATATCATGTAGTCTTGGGTTCATAGATCATATCTATACGAAGCTTATTTGCCTAAAGATTAATTACAGGTTACCTAGGCCCTTTTTAAAAAGGTGTCCTATAGTTACTAAAGAAGATAAAACAAAAAACATATCATTTAAGGGGCAGCTAGGTGGCTCAGTGAATAGAGCACCAGCCCTGGAGTCAGGAGGACCTGAGTTAAAATTTGACCTCAGACACTTGACATTTAACTTTAGCTATGTGACCTTGGGCAAGTCACTTAACCCCAATTGCCTTGCCTTTCCCCCTCCAAAAAAACAAACAAACCAAAAAACCCATACCATTTAAGAAATAAAAATAGAAGTATCACAGAAGAGAGTTTCCCCCCTTCTTTCTTTTAGCTCAGCAGAGAGAATTCAGATATCTTGCTTTCACAGAAGTATCTATTGACAAGTGACTCCAAAGAGGAGAATAAAAATAAATGTATGTATAGCTTTAGAAGAGTGGGAGATGAAGCTTTTTTTTTTTCTGGTCTTAGGTTGCAGTGACAAAGGTTTTGGCCACTCACTTCACTTGTATTGAAGTTGCAATTATCTGAGGCAGTTGTGGTGTGTTTCATTTGATGATAGAAATCCATTTATATGAGGCAGAGTTAAAATTGTTGGGGAGCAAAATTTTATTTTTATCTGATTCAAAAAAGGTAAGTATTTTTAAAGACTGACAAAATTATCCTTGCCATATGAAATACTTTGGCATTTATACTTACACCACTAATCTTTTCCAAATGTTTAAGTGTAACTGCTTGTCTTTTCCAAATAGATTTCTTTTTTCTTTTTAAAGTGAACGATGTATTTGGATAGGTGTTAAATTAACAGCTTTTGCAATTTGTCTCCTCCTGGAAAAGGTGTAACCTAGGAAATGATAATGTTGGCTTCCCTAAGTCTATTTCATACTTGTGTGATTTTGTCTTTAGTTGGAACCAGATGCAGGGCTCTGATCAGTCAGGGAGTCATGAGATTAAATTGAAAAAATTCTTATGTGGCTGTGGGTGAAAATGTCACTTGTGCCCTGGGAGGGAATAGGAAAAATGTTTCCATTTCTTTTTGTCCGTTCTCATACTGACTAAATATTAGACTAAATATTCTGAATAATGGAAGAAGACTGGGCTTTTGCATTATTAGCAGCAGGTAAAACTGAATTGGGATGTTTGTCTTTTTTTTTTGTCATGTTCTCCTTTTCAGATGTTTTTTCCTTCCTAGATTCCTCTTTCTGCTGCCTAATTGCTTAGGACTTTCTGCTGTGCTTTACTCAGGTGCTTCTCTGGGCAGTTCCCCATGTTCCAGACTTTCCCCTTCTCTTTTAATTTAAATTTACCTATCCTGTGTTAGTCTATGATAATAGGCAGTGACTTTTTAATGTTTTGTTTCTAGGTAAGATATTTACATTTTAATAGACAAATACCAAAAGAATGAATATAAGCAGGAATTTAACCCACCATCATAGTGTTGTCTAGTTTTGTTTTGTTTTTAGTAGATGGGTCTTATGGTGCTCTGTAAATCACACAAATATATGACAGTCTTATTCTCTTCATAATAGAGAGTTATAATTTTGGAGTTGGAAGGAAACTTGACTAGCCATCATCTAATTTACCTTCCTTAATTTACATGTGATAAGACAGAGGTTCAGAGATCTTTGCCAGATCATATTGTAAGTTAATAGCAGAGCTGGGACTGGGCAGAACTGAAGTCTTCCGATGTGCTATTCAGGGCTCTTGGTACAAAAACACATTGCCTTGTTGTCATTGACATCCATCACTCAAGATTTAGTTGTTCTTTTAGAAAGTTATGGATTTGTACATTTGAATTTTAGAACTCTCCTTATTAAAATGGCAGAGATTTTAATTTTGTGCTCCTTCAAAAGTGGAGTTGAGGAGTACTAATTCTGCTTATAAATAAAAAAATTTCTAGGGTTGTCTTCTGTGGAGGAGAAAATGTGTCATTTAAATTTTTTAAAAAGTAGAGAAAAGAAGTTCCAGGTCTCACATTTTATGGCACTTTAAAGAAAAGCATAATAAATGCCAACCATGTGACATTTCCTCAGATTTGAAGATGTTCAGAGTCTTAGGACCAGGGTTATTTTCTCTCTTTTTTTCCTGAAAAGTAACCTTCCTAGTCTAGACATTGGGATTTACACACTAGGCTTCAGCAGCATGTGAAACAAGAATTAACAGAAACACAGGATGGTTTTTGAAGAGGCAGAGGAACTAGAGATGAGATTGCCAGAATTTTCTGGATTATGGAGAAAGCAAGGGAGTTTCAGAAAAAAAAAAACACATCAATTTATGCTTCATTCACCACATTAAGGCTTTTGACTGTGTGATCACAACAAAATGTGTCAAGTCCTCAAAGAGATGAGAGTATCAGATGATCTTACTTGTCTTTTGAGGACAGCATACTAAAAAGCAGAGACATCACCTTCTTGATAAAGGACTGTATAGTTAAAGGTATGGTCTCCAGTAGCAATGTATGACTGTGAGAGCTGGATTATAAGGAAAGCTAAGTGCCATAGAACTGATGTTTTTGAATTGTGGTGCTGGAGAAGACTTTTGACAGTTCCTTGGACAGCAAGGAGATCAAATCAGTCAATACTGAAAAAAATTAATTCAGGCTATTGACTGGAAGGTCAAATACTGAAGCTGAAACTTAAATATTTTGGCCACAGAATGAGAAAACAGGATTCATTGGAAAAGACTCTGATGTTGGGAAAGATTGAAGGCAAAAGGAAAAGGGGATGTCAGAGGATGAGATGGCTAGGACAGTATCATGAAGAAAATGAACATGAACTTGGGCAGAATTCAAGAAATAGTGGAGAATAGAAAGGCCTGACATGCTATATAGTCCATGGGGTCATGAAGAGTCATTTGAGTGACTGAACAATAACCTAAAGAGGATAAGGAGGTTTGAGACCCCCCCCCCCCCCCCCCCCCCGCATTTAATGGATGCTAAAAGCTTTCTGTCTTTTTTTGTTCTCTTTTTTTTTTTACACTAATTAAAGTTCTTTTCCTCTAAGGTTGGAGTAACTTTCTAAAGGTCACAGATAAAAAGAGACACAGATGGGAAAACGTGGTATATATACTACACATATTTTCAGGGTATTTTCCCCCCTTTGAGTGAGGTTATCTCTTTACAATCTACCTCTGAAAAGTGCCCGTTATTTCTTAATTTCTTGTCATCGATGAAGTCTGCTATCGTAGTGGAAAGTCAACAGTTTTTTGCCAGAAAGAAACAGTGATGTCATTCTCTGGATGGATGAGAAATGAGAAAATGTGATACTTGTAGCAAAATAGTGAGCATCAGTCAAAGTTCTTTAAAGTGTGTTCTTTCCTTGTCTGTAAACAATACTTTTTTCTTCCATTTCTTAACACATTTTCACTTGAGATCCCAAATAATATTTTCTCAGTAATTGTGTCCTTCGGTTTCTTTTAAGTTTTAAAGGTGTCATCTTACTTTGATTTCTTTTATCTTCATGTAAATGTTGTCATATGTAAATGCTCAAAGGCAGAGAGATTTTTTTCTTTAATGATAAAAATTTATCCAGCCTACAAAATAGAAAAGTCATGTTTTGTGTACAAGTCCTATTAAGCTTCTTCAGAAAAGAATAGATTAAAAATCTGAAAAGCATGAGGAGGTGGAAGCACACACATTAAATTGTCTCAGAAGTGTATGATGAAAGTTGCAGTGGGAAGGCTTTTAGACATGCCTAGTTTCCAATGAATAAATAATGATCACTTGGTGAGTGTATGAACTCTTCTACCTTCAGGTAGAATCTTGAAAGGGGAGAAATTGTGGCAGGCGCATTCATTCATCAGTATAAAAATAGCAAATGAAATTGAAAGTTTTTTCAATAGTCATGACTAGGTTTCTGATTTTATTATCATTCCTTTCGCTTTGGTAGTGGTGGTTGTAGTGGTGTATTATATTTTATGCAACCGTTTATTTGTGGGATCTTGACTGGACAATGAAATACAATTATACTAGCTACTGGAGTTAAGATTGTACTTCTCTTCGTGATTTTAGGTGCCATTTGTCTGTAACAGTGAATACATGCAAAGTTTCCAACTCTTTATAATTTAGACCATATATGGATGCGGTAGAAATGGAAGTGCAGATTCATATGTCAAATTAATGCAGTTATTGTGAGGTTGTTTGAGGGGAAAGAGATCTTTTGCCAGATGGCAATATTAACACCTTCATTAGCTTCAGAATAGCTTGAGCATGACTTGGACTATCTCCTCTCTGTATTATTTCCTATTTTCTCATATTGTCTCTTCACAGCTGATCTCATCTCAATGAGCTGTTCTACTTCAGTTTAGTTGTTAAATCTCTTTTGATATTTAAAAAAGTTCATCTATATTTGTGGAATTGTTTTTTTTTTCTCTTCAGTTTCACCAATTAAGCATTTTCTTTTTTAAGTTTCTCATTTTCCATATGTAAGTATGTTGTAATAGTAAATGTCCTCATCATGTTGTTATAATGGGAAGAGCATTGAATATGGGATCAAAGGACCCGAATTCAAATACTATTTGTCATATTATATCTGGGGCATTTAAGTAGATGGTCTCTAATGTCTCTGCCTGCTTTAAATCTGTTATCAGAGAGGGAGGGAATAAACATTTATTAAGTGCCTACTGTGTGTCAGGCACTGTGCTAAGTGCCTTATAAATAATATTTCATTTGATCTCACAACAATCCTGTGTGATTGGTGCTATTATTCCCATTTATAGTTAAACTGAGGCAGACACCAGTTAAGTGATACACTCATGGTCACATAGCTAGTAAGTATCTGAGGTCAGATTTGAGCTAAAAATTTCCTTAGTCCAAGGTTAAATATTGTATTCAACTATGTACCACTTAACTTCCTATAAAAATAGTAAATGAAATTGAAAGTTTTTCCAGTAGTCATAATCATGTTTCTAACGATTTTATCATGTTTTCACTTTGATAGCAGTAGTGATTTAGTATTATATTTTGTGCCACTATTTATTTGTGGGATTTTAACTAATTAAATACAGTTATACTAACGATAGGAATTTTAATTGAGTCTGCAATTTTCTTTGTGGTTTCAGTTTCCATTTTCCCTAGCAATAGAGTTGTGCCTTCCTGATAGATCAATGTTTGTCATTTTTTGGGGGGTTGGGGTAGGAATAATTTTGTGTGTGGGATGTAGGGAACCACCTGTTTCACCTATTTTGTTCTGGAAATGATGTACATATATGTAAAAGGAGGACTATGATGTATGTGGAAGAGTTCTGAAAAACAGAAGTGCTACATAGAAGTAAGATATTATTCTTTTTTTTTTAAGCAGTCGGGGTTAAGTAACTTGCTCAAGGTTACACAGCCAGTTATTTCTGGGTGTGGTGCTGAGTATCTGAGCCCAGGATTCGGTCCCCAGGTCATCCCGACACTGGAGCCAGTGTTCTTACTAGCTGTGCTACCTGGCCGCCCCTGTAAGGTATTGTTCTTAAAATGTGATACTATCAAACAGTTGAGTTCACAAACATTTTTATTTCCTATGTGCAAGGTATTGGCATTGAGGAGACAAAGAGTGAAAATGAAAATAATCCCTTCCCTTAAGGAGCTTATTATGCTCGACTATATTGCAGAGGCCAAAAGAGAAGAAAGCAGTTGATCTTTTTAAGTTTCTAGTTTCAGGGTTGCTATAATAGTGTTATTTACAACCATCAAAATCCAACATTCAGACCTTGATCATAGGATGATAGATTTAAACAGGAAGGAAGTTTAGTGGCCCAGGCAATTCTTCTAAAACTATGAATTGTAGAACAAGTGCTGATCTTCATTGGTATGGGAAGTTTCTTCACTGTCAATTCTCTATACCAATAAAATTATAGGTATGGTTAAAAACCACCCAATTACAAATTTAGCAGTTATGATTGGTTACTTTTTTAGATGATTATCTGATCATTAATATATTAAGCTCTAATGAAATTTTATCTAGCTGTTCCAGTGGCCCTAGAATACTTTGCATTTAATTTCTTTTTCCATTGTCTCCACTTTGATTTCCACATTTTGTGAGGAATAGTGGAAAGTTGTTTGAAATTCACGAATGATTAAGCCCAGTTTCCTTCTTTGGCTAAATACTGGATAGTTCCTTTTCTCCTATCTTAACACTACTAAAATGCTGAACATAAACCTTCAAGAGATAAGGGCATATGTATAAATGGTGAAAATGATCCTTTGTTTTGCTATGTGTTAATAACTTATGAAGTAGCTAACCTAAATGATAATCATTTAAAAAAATCCCTTGGGAGACTGTTAAATTTTTTTTAATAAAAGGAAGAAAATTAATGAATAACATTGCCCATATAACATTCTCAGATTGCCTTATTAAAATGAAACAGATTTAGTTTTATAAAGTACTGTGATGTAGGTAATTTCTGTGACAGTTAAAACAGATCTGAATGTTCAGTCTTTTCATTGGTTCCATTGTGCATCTCATCTAATTTTTATGTGCTGCACCCATTTTTATGGATGAATAATTTCAGTGGAAATTAAGTGTTTACAGACTCTTTCGTAGTAATTTAGAAACTTAATAAGGAGACATAATTTCAAGATGCCAGAGTCTCTTAAGGATGTCCTTATTTGAAGTATGTCCAGAATACTAAAGTAAGAAGTTGGTGTAAGATGCTTCATTTTAAGAAGACTGAATCTTTAAAAAGGGAACACACAGGCAGAAGGCAGTGTTAAGGTGAAATTCAAAGGGAGGGAATATCTAAAGGACAAAGTCTGCAATTTTGACTTCAGGAAATTTTTCTGAGGTACTTGCTTTTTTCCAAGAAAATTGAATTGGTGCTTGTAGGACAAAACAGGGATCAAAGAATTCTTTGACCTGGAACTGCCACCTGACAGTGCTGGTCCTGGGGACATTGTTGACAAAACATGGAAGAAAAGAAGCCAGGCCAAGTTTCTGAGTGCTCATTCAGAAACTCATCTGGCCAAAAGCAAGAGAGTAATAAAGGGAAATAGACTTTTAATACTTAATGAGAATGCAGAAAGAAAGATAAAATATCAAATACACTGACTTTTGTTATAATGTTGTAATAATGTAAATGCCTTAAAGGGTGGGGGAATATATCTCAGAACTATCTTGTAGGTTTAGACTTCTTAGAAGGTGGTCCTTTTTTTTTTTGTTTCACTAACAAAATCTTGGAGAGAATGTGAGAGACCCATTTAATCCTAAAGTTCCCTTAAGGAATAGTGCCTCAATAGCCTGATGCTATTACATTTTCTTTCTTTCTTTTTTTTTTTTGCTTTTTTTTGGAGGGCAATTGGGGTTAAGTAACTTGCCCAAGTTCATACAGCTAGGTGTGTGTGTGTGTTTTTAAAATCTTTTAATGTATAGGAATTCCAATACTACTCCATATAGCAATATGTTCATTTAAAGAAACACATTTAATTTTTTTCTTCTCTTTCATTGTGACATTATAAATCTTTTTTAGTAGAACTAGGTAGGCATTTGAAAGTGTGATAAATGCTGGTTTTGCCATGATTGTTGTAATTTGGATTTCAGATAAGTATTAGCTGCATCTTTTTCTCTAGATAAATCTGCTAAAATGTAAAGATAGCTGGTGTTTTGTTTTTGTTTTTAGCTTTGTAAAGATGAGAAAAGGGAGTCAGGACAGGGTTCATAAAAGAGGGGCTAGAAATGCTGTTGAGGTTGAAAAAATCACAGAATCTGACTCCTCAGTGACTGGCATGTTGTCTTTGCCTATAAAAAGCACTTAGTAAATGTTGGAATTTTATTGATTTGGATATTTAGTGCCTTCTTTAACAGGAGGATTTTTATCCTATGTTTTTGGCATTTGTGGTAAATAGTTAAAAGAAGATGATAATATGATGCTCTATTTTATAGGTGGAAAAATCCTAATGATTTGTCCAAGGTCAGACAGAGTGCTTACAAATGGCAGAATGAATATAGTTAATTCTCGATTATTTGGCCTAATTTTGTCTTTTGTCTCTAATCTCTTAGTTTACTTTTTTGGTTGAGTTTAGATTGGTGCCATCTTTGAGCAGTCATCTGCTAGAGGACAGTACCTTTCATTTTCATTCTGTGAGAGAAATTGATTCAGGGAAAAATGAAAATCATCACCTGAATTGGCTAAAACCCCCAGCTCAGTGGTAGGCATCTGTTTGTTATATCTTTCTCTAGCCTGCCTTCATCACACTGCCCCAGCTCTGCCCCCTTCCCCTTACATTTTGGTTATTGGAAGCCTTTAGAGAGTTGCAAAACATACTTGTATTCATTACTATGCCTTGCTTAGTCACGAAGCCCAATTTGTTTTAAGTGGGCCTTTTTGTGCCATTGGATGAGATAACAGCTTGGTAGCAGATTGAACATATTAGTGTCTAGCTTGTTTAATTTAATTGGCTGCTGTTCCTTTTAAGTACTGCAGCCAACATCCAGGTATGAAATGTTACAATTAAAATTGCCAGACTGATTTTATAATTATGATCTGAACATAATAATACCTTGTATTTGTATAACCCTTTATAGTCTTCAAAGTACTTCACATGTATTATCTCATTTGATCCCTTTCCACCCACCAGCTCAAGGCTTTTACATTTTTTTATTTTGCCCATGATCTTTGGGAAATGAGCAAAACTTTAAAAAACGTGAAGTTATATTTAAGAAGTATTCTTTCTTTGTCCTTCCCCCAAGTTACCGCAAATGTTTTCAGAGCTTTTATTCATTATTTCTTATTACACTCTTGAGGAGGAGGTTAATGACAACTCTAGTTGTCTTTGTAGTTGAAGGGGGAGGGAGCAGGAAACCAGACACCTGTTAAGTGATTCCTAAGGTTGAATAGTGAGTCATTCAGCTGTTCAGGGTATAGACTATTATAAGCACTTGGTAAATATTAAATGATAATGATGGTAGGGACCATTAATTGAATTCAGATCTGTTGCTTCCTGATTTCTGATTTTCAGTATTCTGATAATTCCTTAGCCTTTTTAGCTAGTGAATCCTTTGAATGAACAGTTTTACAAAGTTTTTATTCCTCATTCCCCTCAGCTATGTTTGAGGCTTTGATACTAACTGATGTAGCATTTTTTATTTATGTGTAATACCAAGTAAAGGATATTTAATTCCGTGGTAATATGCCTTGCTGGTGTTTTTATTTAGACTCTTATTTTTCCTACATCATTTCTATTTATAAAAACCAATCCTAATGTCCTTCCTTTTAGAAGTCTCTGCCAATCATTATTTCTATCAGGATCCTTTGTACCTGATTCTTGGCAGCATCTTTTGACTCTGTATCTTTTCTTTTCTGTATCATAGTAGACTTTCTGATTTTCATAGATCTTCACATTCTTCAAGATACTTTGGACCACTTTTCTTCTCTTTTTTAAAAGGTTGGGGGAAAGGAGAATATTCTAGTATAGAGTGTGGAGAGGACCTTATAAGGTTCATACTTTGTCTCCATGTTAGCTATTCTTAGATATATCAGAATGTCGTCTTATAAAACTTCCAGACATGCTATATAAAATCTCTTGGTAATCCATCCCAGTATATAAATCTCCCATTTTGACAGTAATGTCTTTATGAATCTTTAAGACTCTCCTCCAAACCTCTTCTAAATCTTCCACTTCTCTCTTAATGTTATAGGAGTGCAGAGCTAGACATGGCATTCTAGAAAGGGTTGTGAGCAGGGTTAATGATAGAAAGAATCATGTTAGGGATCCCATCTACTATACTTTGTCCATCTTCATTGTTGATAAAACATGTAGAGTATATCTGAAATGTAACATGTGGAAGTGATCATTTATTTCTACTTCACAGTCCCTTGAATTCAAAAGAACTGCGACTGTCTTGCTTCCATTTTGAGATGAAGATGGATATTTGGAGATATATTGATAAGTAAAATCTGTCAATACAACCTCTATAATGTCTTACAGTTGAGATGTCCCAGCATACCAAACAGTTTAATGGTAACTTTAATTCCTAGTATTTTTTGGCATTACTTATACAGTAATTATCAAAAGAAAAAAAAAATCGAGGGTTTTTTTTTTTTTTTTGCTTCCTGGTACTTATTGAATTTTCTGTAATGATTACAGGTAGAAGGTGATGATGCTGAAACCTATGAAGAAGAGAACAGTGAATGGGGAAATTATTCCAGAAGAAAAATTGTCTCTAACTGGGATCGCTATCAAGATTTTGAGAAAGAGGCAGAAAATGAAAGTGCAGAATCACAAAGGGGAACCGATTTCAGTGTCCTGCTTAGCTCTGCAGGTAGGAGTGCCATCCATGTACTTATTATTTAGTTTTTTGAAGGTTGGATAGATATTTATTGTCTTTTAAAGTGTTCTTAGTAATCAGCATTCCATAGTTTGTCTTTTTCCGCTCTTACTGAGTTGTGACTAGGTTTCAAATCCCAGTGGAGGTTGATCAGAGTATGCTTTGAAATATGTGGCTTGTTTTTCTTTTTCTCTGTGAAGGTTTTCATGGACTAATATGGTATGAGAGATGGAGGAAAAGCTTTACATGAATAGAAAGTACCAAACATATACATAGTATACAATATTAGCCTGAGAAATGAAAATAAATGTTTTCTGAATCTATAAAGAGGGAATTTCCCTGAGTTTTGGGAGATATAATTACAACTATTTATATAGAATTACTCTCACAAGTAAATAGCTAGCTTATATGTGTAGTAATAATAATAATAACGATAAACATTAAATAGAACTTTATAGCTGATATGAAGTCTGAGGATCTCACCCTTTCAAATGATTCTTGGTTGTTGGAATAAGGATACTTCTCCTCTAGCGATACCCATTAGGTGTTGGAGGTTTCTCTAGTATTATTGGCTATTGGCTTGTTCTCTCTCCCCCTCATGTGTCTGTCCCCCCCCCCCCCCCCCCCCCCACCCCCCGCCATTTCAATTGAGAATCATTTTAACCAGACTAAGTAGCCTTTAGGAGATATGGGTATTTAATAAGGTGGTACTTTAAAAACAGTTGGTTCAAAATACCACCCCCTCCCCAAGTGTGTTGATACTCTCCTACAAGTACATACAGATTCTCAGGGAAATCAGGAGCAAGCTTAGGGAGCACATGTGGCAAAGGCTTAACAGGTCCTGGTTTCTGGGAGTATTTTTCTTGAATTTGTGGTTTATTAAAGTTCACTTAAGCATGGTGAATATGTCCAATCTGTCCTTGGCTTCTTATGTGGCCATTGCCATCAGCTATGAAACTGATGAGAAGAGGTTCCTTCTCAGGGGTTTTTCTGGGGTTCCATACTTGCTCTAGTTTCTGGATTGACTACCCACGCACTGGAACTTTAACTCTCATTGGGCTAGCTTGATGCTGTTGTATAGGACCAAACGGGTATGACAGATTTGCTTAGACAATTGGGACAGACTTCCTCTCTGGCATCATTTTAATGTATCCATTGACTTTGTTTTTTCTCAACCCATATTGTGAGGTTACTAGTTACTCAAATGTGAAATCAGTAATGTGATATAAATAAATCTTCATTGATCAAAAAAAAATCACGTGACTTAGAATCAGAATGAATAATACTTTACTGCTGAACACATTCTCTGGAATCCTTCAGTTCCAAATTAATTATCTGAACATTCTCATCATCAGCTTTTGGGTACTTGGCAAGCTCTCCAAAGTATTATAAAATATGGAATTCATGAATTTGTGTCTTATGCTTCTGCAGTCATTATGCTAATCTTCTCTGTATTGTTCTAGTTTTAGAATATGTGTTGTCAAAAGCAAGTACCATTCAGTGTCTTTCAAAGACTTTTCACACTTGGCTTAAAGCAGGGGTTAACATTTTTTGCATTATTGATCTCTCCAACAGTAGAGTGAAGCCTATGAACCCTTTCTCAGAAGAATATTTTTAAATGCATAAAATAAAATATGTAGGACTACAAAGGAAACTAGTTATATAGAATGGTTATCAAAACAGTAAAAAAAAAAAAAGTTCATGGACCCTAAATTGAGAACTCTTGGTGTAAAGCCAATGATTGATTGAAATATGCCCTCACCTAGTTAAAGTATTAAGGGGGAGTGGTTTCTATCCCACCCTTACAGTACAATATCTCATTTAATCCTATCAGTTACATTACTAAGTAGGTATCTCTATTTTAAAGACAAGGAAACAGGTTTTTGGAGAGGTTAAGTAATTTGCCCAGGGTCACACAGTAAGTTCCTTTTTTTTTTTTTTCCCTTTTTGGAGTGGGGAAGGCAGGGCATTTGGGGTTAAGTGACTTGCCCAGTGTCACATGGCTAGTAAATGTTAAGTGTCTGAGGCCTGATTTGAATTCAGGTCCTCCTGACTCCAGGGCCGGTGCTCTTCCAGCTAGCCGCCCCTCACAGTAAGTTCTTAAGGCAAGATTTGAACCTAGCATTTTTCTGACAAGTCCAGTGCACTTTCCACTATGTTGTGCTATTTCTTTCTAATACGCTCCCTTTCTTTACTGTCTAAAGAAGTGTAGAGGAATGGACATAGTGCTGGGCTGGGATTCAAGAAGACTCAACTTCAGTGTATACCTCAAACGCTTTCTTCATGAGTTTGGGCAATCACGAGCTTTCTGAGTCTAGCTATCTTCATGTATAAGATTTGGATAATAATTTCTGTATTACCTACTTAACATCAATGTTGGAGGATTACATAATATATGTGCAACACTTTTCACACCTTAAAGCACTATAATAAATGTCAGTTATCTAAGAATATGCGTATTAATGGTGTTGTCTATCATGTGTATCTTGACAGAGCAGAA
The DNA here is from genome assembly GCF_028583685.1 of Petaurus breviceps papuanus. NCBI lineage: Eukaryota > Metazoa > Chordata > Mammalia > Diprotodontia > Petauridae > Petaurus > Petaurus breviceps. The sequence goes on along the minus strand of NW_027186296.1, from coordinate 5,712,212 downwards.
GAATCAAAGTCTATCATTTGTGGGGCATAGACAAACTGTTTCTTATATGGACTTGTTCTTTACGAGACTAACTCTTTTTTTCATTTCCTACTCCTGATCTTGAGGGGAAAAAGATATAGAGTTTGGGGAGAAAGAGACAAATAGAGATACTGGGATAGAAGAGGTAGAATGGAAAGTATGGGGATTGAGAATAGAATGAAGGAGCCTAAATGTAGGAATAAGCTTCTAGAGATCAAGTTTGAAATGAACTTTTTTCTTTGTTATTTTTACCTTTCTCTTTCTTACCTATCAGATCTCTGATTACATGTAACAGATTAAAATAAGAAGCAACTGATTATTTCCCCATAATAGAGTGCCCTGGATCTTATGCAGGAAACACTAGTAGGAAGAAATGAATAAGAAGGCAGCACACTGTCGTAGGGAGAAGATAAGAATAAAAATCAGGTGATCAGGATTCAACCTGTTGTCACTAGACATAACATAGAGTTAAGCATCAACTTAGCCTTTCTTTGCCTTCTTTGAAAGTAGCTTTTACCTTTTTCCTTATCAGGAGCTGAATTCCACATATGTTTCTAGCAATATACACCTATAAAACCCCAACAATTTTTTTTAAAGCAATTGGGGTTAAGTAACTTGCTCAAGGTTACACGGCCAGTTATTTTTGTGTGGGTGCCAAGTATCTGAGTCTGGAACTGATTCCGAGTCTCCCAATGCCAGGGCTGGCGCTCTTACTCACTGTGCCACCTAGCCGCTCCCCCCAACAAATTTTTAAAAAGGGATGTGTGCTTCCTTCAGAGATAGCAGAAAAGGAGAGAAGTTGGAAAAATAGCTTTCTATTCTGCTGTGACCTGGGGAGGAGAAAATTCAGGGGCCTTAAGAACTTGGGTTTGAGAATGGATGGTAGCAGTAGGAAGAGAAGGTAAGCTGACCTTTGGTACCTCTGGAAGAAAATAAAGAGATCACATTGGGAGCCACTATAGGACTTAAACCTGAGAAATGTCTCTGAGGGATCTTGGAGAGGTTCAGTGTATCCGCTCTGGAGTATATTCAGTTCAACAATTAAGCAAAGATTTAAGTACTTAGTACGTATAAGTTATTGTACCAAGTGTTAGGAATACAAAAGACAACTCCCCTCACCCCCAACCAGTTCCTGTTTTCAAGGAAATTGTTAAAGAGAAACAAAACTATACCTAGATAAGTAAATACAAGAGATACATAAAATTAAAACAAAGTATTTTCAGTGAGGGCAGTATGGGCAGGGGAATAGTAGTTGAACTGAATATTAAAGTGAACAAGAAAGGGGTTCAAGAGATAGAAATGTGGAGGGAGTGAATTCTGGGCATGGGTATATGGGGAAGAGTGGGGAGGCCATTTTGACAGGAACACAGAGTTTGTAAAAGGGAGTAGTATGAAATTAGGCTGAAAAGGTAGGTGGAGTCTGATTGTGTGGGCCTATAAATCCTGGGTCAACTTCAGTTTGTAGTTTAACTTGCAAGCAAGAATGAACTGAATGCTTTTGGGAGTGACTGGCCAGAAGTTTTGCTTTAGAAATATTATTTTGACAGCTGTGTTGGGGAAATATTGGAGAAAGAAGAGATTGGAAGCAGGGACATCAAATAGGAGGCTATTACTGTAGAATAGGCAAGATATTGAGAGGCCCTGAATTATGGGGCTGTGTGAGAGGAGAGCAGATACATAGGAGGTCTGTGGTGATGATAGAGTCCTACTGTTTCTTCATGTGTGTCAGGCATCACAGAGAGAATGACTTTAATCGGCTCTCTGCTCAGCTGGGTTGAAATACATTTCCCCCTCCTCCCCCGCCTAAATACACAAAGGCCTGGAATCATGGCTGTTTTTGTAGTTTGCCTTGAAATCTTTCTATTCACTAATAGGTTACTCTGTCTAGTGTTGCCTTGCAGGCGGATTAGGCTGTACTTGAAATATTAATTTAACTTTTTTAATCCTTTGAGGGGTTAGAAATAATAAACCTAGAATGAACGTGTTTACGAAACCTGATAATAGTTTCAGTGCACAAAGCTGTCCCTTGGGGCTTATGCTATTGAGATTTGTTTGCTAATATATTTCATTTTAAATATTTTGGGTAGTGAGAATTGTTAATGAATGAACCTCATTTGTTTGCTGTGCAGTAGACAAGGAGAAACTGAAGATAAATGTGAGGGTAGGGCTGGTGCAGGGGGAAATCTGTTGGAGAAGATGGGATGGAATAGGATTACTTGGTGTTTGTAGAGGGGTTTGCTTTGGTAAAGAGAAAGACCACTTCATGTGGGACAAGGGTAAAGAAGGAGAGAGTGGCCAAAGGCATCCGGGTGATATAGGATGAGGAAAAGGGGAGAAGAGGGAGCTCTTGGTCAATGACCTTAAATTTTTCCAGTAAAATATGAGGCATGATCCTTAGTTGAGAGAGTTGGCAGGGCAGGGGGAGCTGTGAGGAGGGTTGAAAAGATTGGAAAGAGCCACTGGGGTAAATAGGAGACTGAGTTAATTGGGAAGGTGTAAAAGGGATATATAGCGAGTGCCTTGTTGAAGTTATATAGCATTAGTTTATAGTGAACCCACTCAGCTTGGTTTTGTGCTTTTCTCCAGCTTTGCTCAGCAGCATGTGTGCAGGAGTGAAGGCAATGGATGGTGAGCACAATCTTAGGCTGAGGCTTGGGAAGACAAGATTGTGACAAGATAAGGGGTTGACATTGTCATGATTGATAAGATAAGGGGGTGGTTGCCTAGATGTCATCCTGGCCTCCTCAGTCTCTCACACTCTCCATTATCCAATCTGTTGCCAAGTCCTGTAGATTTTATCTTGGAATTATTTCTTCTATGTACCCCCTTCTCTTCTCTGACCCTGCTGCCACCCCGGTATAGGCTCTTATCACCTCAAGCCAAGACTCTTGCAATAGCCCGTTAGCTAGTGTCACTACCTCAAGGCTTTCCCCATCCAGTCCATCCTCTACTCAGCTATCAAAATAATCTTCCTAAAGCACAGATTTTACTGTTGCCTCCCGACTCCGTAAACTCAAATGGCTTGCTATCAACTCCAAGATCAAATATAAAATCATCTGTTTGGTTTTTAAAGTTCTTTATGACCTGCCCTCCCCCATCCTTTTCAGTTTTTTTTATACCATCTGCCCCTTCCTACCCCCAAGTAGTCTTCAGTTTAGTGACGCTGGACTCCTTGCTGCTCCTTGAACAGGAAACTGATTCCTGGCTATGGGCATTTTTCCTTGGCTTTACCTGACATGGAGTGCTCTTCCTCCTCATCTCTGCCTCCTGGCTTCCCTGGGTTCCTTGAAGTCACAGTTAAAATTCTATCTTCTAAGAGAAACCTTTCCCAGAGCCTCTAAATGCTAGTGCCCTCTCCGTTGATTAGTTTTAATTTATCTTGTATATAGCTTGTTTGTATGTAATTATTTTCATGTTATCTCCCCATTAGATTGTGAGTTCCTTGAGGATAGGAAATATCTTTGGCCTTTATATCCCCAGAACTTAGCACAGTACCTGGAATATAGCAGATGCTTTAATAAATGCCTATTGATTGACTTTAGAACTGGGAATTTTGTATAGTGCTGGTACATTTCTTTATTTTCAATCTAAGTGTGACAGATGTTGACTATTCTGATAAAAGTGATTATTCTAGCTCTTAATGAGAAAAAAATACCTTTAGTAAGGTTCTGATGTATAATAAAAAGTACAAATAAAAGCCATCAGACATAAGTTTTTATGTCTTTTTTTCAACATTGAAACTATTTTTTTGAGTTGGATAGATTTATCATCTGGGCAGAACAGCGTATATGAAGGATAACCACAAATATTTGTTGCTATTTGCATAGGTTGGAAAAAATCCCTCTTCTTAATTCTACTTTATATTCTCATCTTAAAAGGAGGATAGTAATGCTTTATGTAGCTCCCTCACAGGGCTCTTGTGAGGAAAGTGCTTTGTAAATCTTAAAAGTGCTCTATAGATATGAGTCATTATTTAGTGCTAGTGGGAACTTGGGAAAAACCAGCTAACTGTTTTAACTATGTCTTATTTTACAGTTATTTGGAACTTAAGACATTTTATTTCTTTAGATGAATTGGTTGTTAGGATGGGATCATCTTTATTTAGAGAAATTATTTAGTATTTAGTATTGAAAGTCTAAATCCTGAAAATATTATAGGTTTTTGCCTGACACTTTTCTTAGTTCAATAAACATTTTTTTTTTTTAAAGCAATCGGGGTTAAGTAACTTGCTCAAGGTTACACGGCCAGGTGTTTCTGGGTGGGAGCTAAGTGTCTGAGCCTGGATTCGATCCACATGTCATCCCGACACTGGAACCAGTGCTCTTACTTGCTGTGCTACCTGGCCGCCCCACAATAGACATTTTTTTAAGGGCCTAATGTTGCCAAGACACATGTGAGAAACAATGTAGCATGGTGAGCAGAGGGCCAGCCTTGTCATCAGGCCTGGGTTCAAATATATTTCTGAAATGTCAGCTTATTCTTTTTAAAGGAAGGTCCCCAGCCATGCATCTCTCCAAACCTCCATGTTGCAACTGCATCTTGGTAAACTTTGTCTCTGGGAACCTCCCATCTTCATTGGTGACTCCCTCGATAGGACACTATTTTAGGACTGCTTCTTCTCAGTCTTTCACACATTTAAAATTTTTTCATAAAATTTTATTTTATGATGTATTGATATTGCTACCAGATCTGTGCCTCAAAGAGATCAAAAAAAGAGGAAAAAGACCCACATATATACAAAATATTTATAGCATTTCTTTGTAGTGGCAAAGGATTGCAAACTGAAGGCTTTATCTCACTTTAGCCTCAACTCTCCAAGCTTTTTTAGGGTACGAACTGGTTTCCTTGCTTGTGTTAGTGTACTCAGTACTTTACGCAGTGTCTGGCACATAGTAAATACTTAACAAATCCCCTATCCCCTCTCTCTTTACCTTTTCCTTTTTTTTTATGCTCTAGGCAGCAATGAGAATGTAGGTTATCTTCAATAATCTACTGAGAAGTAGCATGGTATAGTAGACAGAGCACTCGCCTTGGAGTAAAGAGGATCTGGTTTCAGGATTGTAGCAGGCTCTTCTAATTTGATTGGGTTAAGTGATTTGTTATTCATTTTTACAACTATTACTTCCATGTCTTAAACGATCACTTACTTAACTAGTAATAATTTAAACTTGTATAGTGCTTTAAGTTTTATATAATTTTGTTCACAATAACCCTCTAAGATAGGTATTGCAAGTTTTATTATCTGCATGTTACATATGAGAAAACTGAGATTCCAGGTATTTAAATAATTTGCTTATTATGGTCACATAGCTTCTAAGTAGTGCAGCCAGATTTTGAACCTAGGTCTTCTGATGAGAAGTCTAGTGCTTTTCCCACTAGTTAAAACACATTGCTTCTCTTTGGTAATTTAGATTAATTAAAAAAATTATTTCTTCCAACCTGTACAAGCACTCTTTTTAAAAAAAATTTTTATTTTATAAAGCAGTCGGGGTTAAGTAACTTGCTCAAGGTTACAGGGTGTGGTGCTAAGTATCTAAGCCCGGATTCGATCCCCAGGTCATCCCAACACTGGAGCCGGTGCTCTTACTTGCTGTGCTACCTGGCCGCCCCTAAGTACAAGCACTCTTACATGCTTTCAGGACTTGCCATGAAGGTTGGTGCTTTTGACATTAATACTGAAACACTAATTAGCATGGAAATGCTTTTTAAATAAAAAAGTAATGAATAGGTAAACTGGTAAATTTGTAACAAGATTGACTGCTTATAGTGATAATGCCATATACTACCTATAAGCAAAACTTAAGGCTCACTGAAATTTAGCATGGTGCCTGGCACATAGTAGAAACTTCATCCTTCCTTCCTTCCTTCCTTCCTTCCTTCCTTCCTTCCTTCCTTCCTTCCTTCCTTCCTTCCTTCCTTCCTCCCTCCCTCCCTCCCTCAGTTCCTTCCTCTCTTCCCCCCTTCCTTCTTTCTTTCCTTCCCTCCCCCTAATTCTTCAGATTTCCCAATTTTTATTAATTCCATCAGGTACCCAGACTCAAAACTTTGGAGTTGTTTTTGACTCCAAGTTATTTGCCCTCTCCCCCCCGCCCCATCCATTTTTAGTCATACACTCCTGTTGACTCCTCTTTCATGCTATTCTCTTTTTCCCCATTTTGACTGCTACCATCTTATCATGGGCCCTCATCACCTTAAACCTTAGACCTGAAATAATTTCTCAACTTTTTATCTTAATTCTCTTCTCTGATTTCTTAAGTTCTTTTAGTTAAAAAAAACACAACAAAACAAAACCTATGGCCTTATGAGCACTTCAAATTATTTTTCCTGTTGTTGTCAGATTAATTTTTTTTTTTTTACTAAAATATAGCTTTGTACTTGTTAGCTCCCTCCTCAGAAAACTTTCAGTGGCTTGTTATTACCTAAAGAATAAAGTCATGGAATTTCAGAGTTGGAAGAGACCTCACTGGCTTTCTAGTCCAACCCATTCTGGAAAAAAATTTTCTACCACAGCATATCTGTGTCTTCAGCCTGTGTCTGAAGAATTTCGGTGAGGGGAATTCCCACCACCTCCTGTCAGTATTGCTTTTGAATAACTCTAAATGTTAGGAAGTCTTTCTGCATACCAAGCCTAAATCTTTTGACTTCTATCCCTTGTTCATAGTTCTTCCCTCTGGGGTTAAGCAGAGCAAGTCTAATTCTTATTCTTTCACATTATTGCCTTTCAGATATTTGCAGGCAGTTAATTCTTCTCTGAGTCTCCTTTTTTGTAGGCTAATAAACATCATCAGTTACTTTACTCAATATGGCATAAAGTCAAGGTCCTTCACCTTCCTCTTTGTTCTACTGAAGACATTCACCAGCTTATGAGTATCTTCTTTAAAATGTGGCATCCAGAACTAAACACAATATTCCACATCTGGTCTGTCAAGGGTAGATTATAATGGGACCTTATTCCTGGAAGTTTTGCCTATTTTCATGTAGTCCAAAACGACATTAGCTTTTTTGCTGTCATATTGTTAGTTTGTATTGAATTTGCAGTCTGCTACAACTGCCAGATCTTTCTGAAACAAACTATTTTTTTTTACTCTGCTTTTCCTATCTTATACTTGTAAAGTTGTTTTTTTTGCACCCAGATGTAAGATTAATTTGGCCCAGTATTCGCTTGTCAAGATCTTTTTGTATCCTAACACTGACATCTAGGTTGTTATTTGACACTGTACCCTGCTTTGTGTCATTTGAAAATTTGGTAAGAATGCCATCATTTTAATCATGGATAAAAATGTTAAAATACCATAGGAGCAATACAGATCCTTGGGATATTCAATTGGAGACTCCCTCCCAAGTTGATATCAAATCATTAATCACTATTTTTTAGGTCCAGGCATTCAACCAGTTTTTAATCCATCTAATTGTGCTGTCATAAAGTCCACAAAATAGCATGAGAAACTTTAGTAAATGGTTTTGTTAAAATTTAGGAGACACTTTGGAGTTGGAGAACCTAGGTTAAAATTCAAACCCCCTGTTTGAGCTTTGGCAAGTCATTAGCCTCTCCAGACTTCATTTTCTTCACATGTACATGTGATAGTAATGGCAATTAAAGATTCCCCTGTATTGGCTTGGTTTTCAAATTGATTGTGTTAAAACTCAGAGCTTGTTAATCCCACCTGTGGGATGGACTTTTTGATGTGAAAAGAAAGTCCTGAACTGGGAGGAGCTGGTAACGTGGATTTGGAGAGACAAGAGAGAGGCGGAAGATCTTTTTGGAAGCAGCACCTCGTGGAGAGAGAGAGACTAAGAGAATTGCTGGTGGCCTCTTTGAATTGCCCTGGACTTTTGAGACCTGCCCCCTGAGCTGCCAAGGACTGAGGAGACATGGCTGTTTTGCTGGTACTTTGTCTGTCTGTTTTGATGTTGTTTTGCCAGATTTGTCCACTGGTGAAAGACAGTCCTTTTGTTGAAGAAGTCCTGGAACCTGGCTGTTCGCTAAGAAGCCCTGAGACTGTCCTGCAGACAGAGAGTGAATACTGTCCACTGGTGAGGGACAGTGCTGTTGTTGCAGGGGTCTGGAGACTGTCCTGCAGACAGAATGAATACTGTCCACTGGTGAAGGACAGTGCTGTTGTTGCAGGGGTCTGGGAGCCTTTCTGTTGGTTCAGAAGCCCTGAAGAAGGATTTTCTTGTTGTATGTTTACAGAAATCCTGGGAGAGGGCTTTGCTAATGTGTTTAGGGGTTCTAGGACTGTTCTACAGACAGAGGATAAATTCATGAAGGGATTGGCAATGTATCTTATGGCCTTGCTAAGCCTTGTCTCCCCAGGAACTAAGATTGCTGAGAACTTGCCTCCTGTCAAGATGAAGAAAAGACCTCCATTTGGGTATTAAGTGCTGTGTTTAAACTTGATGTAACTCTGGGGTAGATTGAATTGTGATCCAGGGGTGGGGAACTTTTGACCTTTCTGTGCTCTGTGATTGAACAAATGAAGGTACTTTACTTATGTTTGGAAACTAATCTCCATTTGAGAAGAGGGGCTTTGTGGTGGACTAAATGAAGGTATAGCCTAGGGGTGGAGAAGTATTTAGAACTGAGACTTTGTAATTGATTGAATGATTGGAAGGTCCTGGGGTGGGGTAGTGCTTGGAGATTATTTAATCACCGCTTAGTAAATGCTGTATTTTGAATGATGTCATGTTTTGATCTTCTGGGTTTGTTACTGAATAAAATAGAGAGCACCTATGCTGGTATTTTGAACCTGGGAAGTTGCCTTCTTTTGGCATTATATTACATTACCACCCCTGGAGTAAGAGAATCAGACTATATGGCTCTTAAGGTCCCTTGAGTATTGAATCTGTAAGGCTAGTGGGTCATGATCTTTGGAAAAAAATTATGTTTACATCAAATTCCTTAGGCTGGCATTTCAGCTGTCCACAATCTGGTCTCTAACTTATTTTTCCTGACCTTATCTTCCATTACTTTCTTTTTTTTTTTTTTTAAAGCAATTGGGGTTAAGTAACTTGCTCAAGGTTACATGGCCAGTTATTTCTGGGTGTGGTGCTAAGTATCTGAGCCCAGGTTCTATCCCAGGTCATCCCGACTCTGGGGCCGGTGTTCTTACTGACTGAGCCACCTGGCCGCCCCTTTTCCATTATTTTCTTAGAGGAGCTGCCTGCTGGAGTCAGACTAGCCTGGTCATTGTTCCTGCAATGTTCAATACATTTTTATACCTCTACCTCTGCACACTTGTACCTCTTCTTTTGACTTGACAAAATCTTTTCCTTCCTTGAAAGCCCAGCTCAAGTCTTAACCACCTCGTCATGTCTCACCAACCACTTCAGTACACTGTGATATGTCACCATAGTTTCCTAGAACTGCAACATATCAGAGCAATCATCTAGTCCAACCCTGTCATATTATAGAAGAAGAAACTGAGTCCCAAAGAGGCAACAGGACTTGCTTAAGATTATATACATAGGTTACAGCACACCCCCAGGACAAAGACAGGTCTTTCATTGCATACCACCTTGTCTCCTGTGACTCATAATAGTACTTATTTTCTCTTTCAACATTTTCCAAATGGTGTTTTTCAAAGCCCTGATGATCTGTAGAATGTAAATTGTGGTTCTGTGAGAGAATTTTGATGATAATAATAGATGGATTTTTTAGAGTAGACCTATGATTTCACTGGTACAGGGAATCCCTAGTAGGAAACTCCCTCCACCAATGCAGATATATGGACAAAAATACTTATATGTAGTAATTTTGGGGTATGGAAATATTTGGCTTAAATTTTCCTATCTTGTACTTTACAGTTTCTGTGGACCATTTCTCCCCTTTCCCGAGGGTGTTTCGTACCAACATTTGGTTTTTATAAAATATATATTTCAAGGATGAAATTATTCTATAACCAAATTTATATGGGAAACATTGATATAACTTATATTATATTCAAAGTATGTTATTTTGTTTTGTTATTTATTTTACTTTTTTATACATTTACCTCATTTCTTGAGTGGATGGCAAACTTTAAGGCAGGGGTTCTTTACTGTGTTTTTGTGTCATGGATCATATTAGCAGTCTGGCAAAGCCTATGGACGCCTTCATAGAATGATATTTTTAAATGCATGAAGTAAAATAGAACTATAAAGGAAATCAATTATATTGAAATACAGTTATCACTGTTAAAAAACAACAACAAAAAATTTCATGAACCCTAGATTAAGAACTTCTGCTTTAAAGGGCAAGTATTCACCATCTCTTATACTTTTTTGTATCCTGCTCATTTGGCACAATGCCTTGTCTGTAGTAGGTGTTCAGTAAATGTTGGCTAATGGTGATAAACTTGACTTTAAATTACAATAAACTGGTAGTTCATTAAGTTAAAAAATATGTTAGTTCCTTCTATGTGTTGGGACAACCATTTATAATTTTTCTTTCATTGTTGGTATTAGTTCTTGTTAATTTCTTGTTATTAAAAGTAATTTCCAGTTTGCTTTTTTGATGAGGCTTAAAACATAAGATATGGTTTTATAATCCACAAATATTTGGTTATATACTTTTTTTGATCAAAATGCTTTTGGAAAGATCAAAACCTTAGAAGTTTTTGTCATATCACTATTACTTTTAACTGTGATATTATTGGTAGTGATCACTCTCCCAATGTGCAGGTTTGACTCAAGAGGCCAGTACGTGATTTGGAAATCTTTCCCCATGCTTCAGTTATCAAAAGTTGCATTTTGTAATTTATACTTTTATTCTTTGTACTATACCCTATACCTTTTGTTGAAAATATTCCCCCAGCCTTTCCTTTCCTTCTCCCACCCCCTGCACCTCTTTCTTCTTCACTCTTTCCTTCTTGTGGCTTACCTTGTCTGCTTCTGATTCCCTAGGTGACCCTAGCCATTGATACTGTCCTCCAGTATGTCTTTAATGCATTTGTACTACTTTTGCTTGCCCCCCCTCCCCCAGCATTTGTACTTAACTGAGGTTATTTATCATAGAACATCTTTTCCTGAGAATGCCTTCAAATATTCTCCATCTGTATCCAGTTCAGTGTTCAGTTCTGGGCTGATTGCGTGATCTAATTTTTGATGATTTCATTTTGTCATTTGATATTAAGTAGGATCTAGAGCAGTGAGTGGTTCTCTAATTTTGGGGTCTCAGGATCCCCTTTATGCTCTTAAACTATTAATGACCCCCAAAGAATTTTTATTTATCAAGGTTTTATATATATATATATTTTTTTTCTTTTTTGGAGGGCAATTGGGGTTAAGTGACTTGCCCAAGGTCACATAGCTAGTTTTTGTGTTAAGTGTCTGAGGCTGGTTTTGAACTCAGATCCTCCTGACTCCAGGGCCAGTGCTCTATTCACTGCGCCACCTAGGCACCCCTCAGGGTTATATTTTGATATGTACTATATTAGAAATTAAACAAATCAATATTATGAAAATAGTTTTGACCTTGCAGACTCCTTGAGAGACTCTCAGAGACCCTTAAGGGCTCCCATATCATATTTTGAGAGCTATTGGTTGAGAGGTAACTGAAGTTCCTAAAAAAGTCAGATGTGTCTCTTTAGCGTATCCTGGTTTTAGGGCTGTTTTAAAAAAAATCCTACTTTAATTCTGAAAAGTTCACTTCAAAAAGATTTTTATTTCTTTTATTCTCATGGTGAATTAGTTTATATGATGCCCCTCCCCCTTTAGTTTAATTAAGCAAACTGAAGTAACCTCTTTAAGTCATTTGAGTAGCATAGATAAGACTAGGACCCAAATGTCCCTTCATCTATTGCTTATCACAAACAAGAATTCATATTTGAACCCTAGAGTAACAAATGCAGAACGAAGTGTATGAGAAGTTTATTTTGCTGTCAGAGAGATATTTAGTCCCATCCTTGCCTTCATTCTTGGCTCTTACTAAAAGCTTTTGACTCATTGTTATATCCATTAGATTTTACTAATTCTAGCTATTAAAAAAATCAAGAAGGGAATGAATTGGAAATGCTCGATATCATCAATGTCACATCCCAAACTCCTCACCAATTTTAGTACAGTTTAATGTATAAACATAGTGATGTCTCCATTGAGTTAACTTCTGTTTCCCTATATATAGATGTTTAATTGACTGAAGACATAGTATAATCAGATAAAATCTGTATCTGCCTATTTTCTTCTGAATGCTGAATGATAGTAATCGTCCTCTGTGCTGTGTTTATATATTCTTTCTTCTAAGAGTTCAAAGTGTTTCATACGTGTTATCTCATTGATTATGTTTCTTTTAATGACTAACTGGTGATATTGTGGTTGATTCTTCCATCATTAAAGATAAGGTAGGAGCAAGGTTCACAAAATTTTGAAGTAGTTTAGTTTTATTTTATTTTATTTTTTTTTCTTTTTGGAGGGGGGGAAAGCAGGGCAGTTGGGGTTAAGTGACTTGCCCAAGGTCATATGGTTAGTAAATGTTAAGTGTCTGAGGCCAGATTTGAACTCGGGTCCTCCTGACCCCAGGGCTGGTGTTCTATTCACTGCAACACCTAGCTGCCCCCAAATTCAAAGTTTTTTATTTTTGAAATTTTACTCTTTCAATTGTATGTTATATTTTGGAACCATTGGAAATGAGACCATGGTTTCAGTAACCATCAAAGTTGCAAATTTATACCTTTGAAGCTTTTTGCTTTTTTGGAACTGAAGTGAGGAAAAATACCAATCAGATGCTTAGAGGAGTCTTGTTTGAATTTTGTTTTCTGAATGTAGTTTTTTTACTTGTAATACAGGTAGTATATATATGTGTATATATATATAATATATTTTTATTATGTAAGAATTTGCCCCATGAAGCACCAGAAATTCAGAAGGCTTGACAGAGTAAATGCGTCTCTGGAGTTACGATGCTAGAATGATTTAATTCGACAAAGGTAATCACAGTATAGTATATTTTCTTGGGGAGAAAAAATAATCTGGGAATTATAGAACTAGAAAGAGCTGATTTATATGTTAAGATGGTGGGGAAAAAAGTCTAGTGGTCATATTGGTATCACGCTTCCTATGAACTAACAATGTAACATTACAATAGTAAAAACTAGACCAGAAACCCAAGAGGAGTGCTGGTTTACAGAATAAAAAGAAACAAAATCTCATTATTCATTTTACTCAGCATTGGTAAGAAATCCATTAGAACACTGGTGTCAAACTCAAAATAGAAATGGGGCCACTAAACCATACATAAGGTAAGCATCCCTGTGGATATCATATTGACTTAGAAAGCCACATATTAACATTACCTGTTTTATTGTATTTTTATTTATTTTATTAGACTCTACTGAGCAGTGTTGTAGGCTTCCATGCATGTTTGAAATTTCTGCATGAGAGTATTATGGCCAGTTCTGAACTCCATAGCTGAAGAAATGCCAATCTGGAGGATAGGACATGAGGAACTTGAAAGATAATTAAATACGGAAAATAATATCTGTGAAGAAAGGTTAAAGGAGCTTGGAGAAGAGAAAAACTAAGGAATCACTTAATAATAGTATTTTAAATATATGAAGGATTTTTTTTTATTTTATAACTCCTGGTAGACTATTTGTTTTCCATCTCTAAAGGGAATAGAACAAAAGCAAATTGCAGGTTTGAAAAATTCAAATTAGCTCTAAGAAAGAATTTCCTAGTAGAGCTTTTTAATTAGATTGCAAAGGGGAGGCTATGTAATCTTGATTTTTTTTAAGTCTTTAAAAACAGGTTTGGATCTTATCTGGCTGGAGTGACTTAACAGAGGTTCTGCCTAAATGACAAAAGGATAGAATAGATGGCTCCTCAAAGTTCTTAATTCCTATCATCACCCTATAATCCTCTAATGTCCAATCTCTTAATTTTACCAACTATTCTTGATACTAAATTATTATTATACAAGCACGTTCAGTATTCTAAAGAGTATTAGGTATAATTCTGTTTAACCAAGATAATACTACAGTAAATGTGGCCATGGCCCTTTTAAAGGGTCCTGCTAAATAGCCTCAAGCTAAAAAATTTATTACTGTTCACTTTAATATTTGCAGCTGCTATGTATCTTGCTCATGGGAACATAGTCATTTCAGTTATTCCTGGGAAGTCTAATTTTATAAAGCCAATTGGGTATGATTGACTTAATGTTATTTTAGGTAAGAGTAAAATATTTTTTTTCAATTTTTTCAATTTTTCACATTCCATTTGAGGGAGATGAATGTTCAAAAGATTATAATCCATCCTGAGATACTATTCGTATTTGGACATTCTCTTAGGTGAAGTCAATTTGCAGAAAAGCCTTGAAAGAACTTAGATGTATTATTGATATAAACATTTTGGTAGGGTTCCAGAATTTGGCCTTAGATATTTTGACTACCTTAAACTTAAATGTATTCATCAAATGTTGGAGGTGTATGGCTTAAAAATTGAAGGTGTGTGGTGAACATTCTTGTTAGAGTAGTGAAGGTGTTAATGTTTATTCAATTCTGCAGTCAGTTTATTGCTTTTTATGATCTGTTGTTGTAGTTCCTTTCAGGAAATTAAATCGCAGTTCTGTGTTCTATGTGTTTACTTAGAGCTCTTAGAAGATACTTTTTATTAGGCCTGTTTGCCCCTACCTTTAATCCCTTAAAGACTGTGTAATGTTCATGGGACATAGCAGTTCGTTATCTTTTATAATAGTATAGTGAGTATGATTATTATTTGAGTCAGTCTCATGTTTTCTACTGTTTTTGTGTGCATGTACTACTTGGGTAACTAAAGTAAGGTGTATTCTGCCTTATGTTTTAATTGTCTCTGTTCTTCATAAAATTTCATTGTGAGTTCATAAACTGAAAACTAGAAGGGAACTTAGAGGTATCTAGTACCTCTGGCTCTCTGGTATAGCGGTGCCAAACTCATAACCTGTGAGCCACATAGGGTCTGCAAAACTCCTCCAACCAGATTAAAATTTAATTGGAAAGACTTTAACAAAAGAACAGAAATTCAATAAAACATTGATGGCAGAGATCTGTTTTTATTTAAATTAACACCAATGATCTAATCCAGTCCCCTTGTTTTATAGATGAAGAAACCAATACCTAGAAGTTGTGATTTTTTTTAAGGTATTCAAGTGGCAGAGGCAGGACAGTTGAAGGTGGGGTCATCATGAATTTCTTACACAGGTTTTTAATTGAAGTGAGTTCCATTGAAAAAAGCATCGGGCTAGGAGTCAGGAGACCTAGGTTACTATTCTAGCTCTGCCATTTATTAGCTATATAATTTTGGATAAATCCCTTAACTCTCTGGTCCTTGGTTTTCTTATCTGTCAAATAAGGGAGTTAGATTTGATAATCCATCAAGTTCTTACATTTCTAATGAGCTATAAATCTGAATTCATTTAGTAGAATTTCAAACTTGTGAAGTTTATTAATTATAACACAAATTCACTCTAACAGACAGCATTACTCCATACTTGAGGAGTTTGAGGTTATTTTGTTATGATTTTATCTTTGCTGCTTAGGTAACTTTATCATCCAGTTCTCCCTATTGCATAAAGGCATAAAGAGGAATTTTTTAACTTAGGGCAAGAACAGTTGATCTCCTCTTATCTCCCTCCTCTCTTAAGCCTAGGTTGAGAATGTGCCTCAGATGGGTTGGCAGAAGACGAAGTAGGGCAGGGATGATCTTTCACAGATGGGAGCTCAGCTGCTCTTAGGAGGGGAAAGGCTGAAGAAAGAGGGTACTTAAAGGTCTGTACCATCTGAGAACATGAAGCAGCTGACTGCCCCATGGAGAGGGCTTCTGTAAACATCTTTCTTTCTGGGGCAAGAGGATCCTTAAAGGTACCCTAAGAGCTCTGGACACGGGCTAGCTTTCCTCAACCAGGAGTGTTGACTGAGCAGAAGGGGCACATCAACCTCTCAAGGAGTTCCAGTGATGAGATACTTGATGGTCTGGATAGGAGGAGAGCTTGCCTTGACCAGATGTTTTACTGACTGAATGAAATCTAAAGGGCATCCTGCCCTCCCACCTCTATTTCCCTTGCTTCCTAGAGGCACCTTTAGAAGGGTGGTCCATTATCTCTCTTTTTCTAATGACCTGTTACCTTTTCTCTCTAATCTTGATTGAAAAATTTGACCAAATTGTTAACACTTGAGAGATTACTACTAGTACAGTAGGAACAATATGTGAAGTAGAGTCAGGCATATTATCAGACATCTAATGTTCCTTGTACTGTCCTATATGGTTTTACGTGAAACTATAAGATTTCATTTTGAACACAGCCAGTGAGGTTTTGTTATAATTGGGGCATCATTTTTTTTCCTACAGAAATGTCTCTTGTTTTATAATGAAAGTTAAAGGGAAAATAATATTTTCTTTCTTTTTTTAAAGCAATTGGGGTTAAGTAACCTGCTCAAGGCTACACGGCCAGTTATTTCTGGGTGTGGTGCTGAGCATTGGAGCCCGGGATTCGATCTCCAGGTCGTCCCAACACTGGCGCTGGTGCTCCTACTCGCCGAGCCACCCGGCCGCCCCTAAGCAATTGGGGTTAAGTAACTTGCTCAAGGTTACACGGCCAGGTGTTTCTGGGTGGGTGCTAAGTGTCTGAGCCCGGGATTCGATCTCCAGGTCTTCTCAACACTGGAGCCGGTGCTCTTACTCGCTGTGCTACCTGGCCGCCCCGAAAATAATATTTTCTTAACAAAAATTCACTTTATAGTCAACTTTTCTAAAATTCCAAGAAGTAGAGGTACTTATATACTTTGACTACAAGAGTAGCTTAATGGTGTTAGTTTTAAGTGGTCACATATGATGCTAAATGCCAGTATGCCCCATTTCTTTAATATAATTCATTCTGATATTTGTTTTTTTAGTGCTTTGAGTTTCATGGAAAAGATAGTTTGTGTTCTTATTTTTCATAGCAGTCTACTGTAAAATAAGATTACCTTATTGTTTCTGCTGTTGATTATTTTGACTGAGGTTTCTCATTAAGCTCTTTTATATTTTTCAATAGTGTAATGGGTTCAATTTAAAATGCCGTAAAATGAACTTGCAGAACTGGGTGGGAGATGAAATGAATATTGAGATAGGAGGAAAGTAACTCTTTACTATGTGGGAGCAAGTAGCTGCCATATTTTATAAGAGATAAAGCATATTATATAATGACTAAACATCCTTTGACATTTTCGTTTACTATTTATTGAAGTACACATTATATTTCAGAATTGTAACTGTGTAATTTACTCTTTTGTCAACAGTTTCAAAGAGAAGTAGAGATATTTAATATTAGTTTGGATTGTTTTAATGAGTTTACATTCAAAAACAAGGTAAAGCGTCAATTAATTGTCAATTTTCATCTTTGTCTCATTAATCAGAGCTTCAAAACACTAATTTTCTCTTTTGATGCTTGCTGATTAATAGCCATGTCAATCTTTTGTTTTTTGCTAAATATGAATAATTATAAAATATGAAAAATTGTAGTCTATTTGATTTATTTTTCTATTCTATTTTTATGCACATATACAATGTTTTCTATGAAAAGTCTAGGTAGATGAGTATACTTCCTTTTTTTTTTTTTTAAAGCAATCGAGGTTAAGTAACTTGCTCAAGGTTACATGGCCAGTTATTTCTGGGTGTGGTGCTAAGTATCTGAGCCCGGATTTGATCCCTAGGTCATCCCGACACTGGGGCCGGTGATCTTACTCGCTGAACCACCTGGCTGCCCCTTATACTTCCTTTTGACATGTAATTCAGTGACTTTTTAAAATGCTATCCCTCAAAACCTCATAACCAAAAGGAATTTCTGTTAATTTTCAGTAATATTACTGAATTAACTGAATATTACTGAATTAACCAGATAATGTAATGCTTAGTGGACAGAGTAAAATCTTAATGATTTAAAACAAGGTAAGATCTTTTTCTAATGATCAAAATATGGCAAGTGTTAGTTTAAGCTAGTTGAATTTGAGAATAATTGGAAGGTATGTAGTTGTTTTACTTTTAGAAAGAACCAAATTTGTATTGAGATTCTTAGAGGTGTAGCATTGTACCACCCAGGGCCATAAAGAGAAAAAAGGCAGAAAAAATTTCCCAAACCTATTGTATCTAACTAACTTTGGAGGATAAAGGAATTCTACCATTCTGGGGTATTGTCATATTTATTTATATAGAAGGTGTCTGAATTAGTTTCAATATATGACAATTGTACTTTTTAAATTCGTTCACTGTTTGATGATGATGACTTTGGAATATTTCTTTCCTTTTTAGGTTTTCTCTTGAAGTACCTATAATATTTTTTGGCTGCTTTCTTTTGTTGGTCTCTCATGAAAATGTTTATTGGTTTGATCAATACATGACAGTGATAAAGAATGCTAATTCTTAATTTCAATCCCAGCTTAATTTTCTTGGCTATTTGAATTGAAAATTTTATTTAACAGTACATATAACTTTATTATAGCCACCTATAGTCTATTTTCTCCCTAATAATACTATAAAACAAATATCTTGTAACTTTGGAAAAAAGAACAAGATTTGTTTAATTTAATTAATCAGTATGCATTTATTAAGTGCCTGACACATAATGGGCTTTGCTAAGGGCTGGAGATATAAAGAAAGGCAGAAGACAACCCCTGTGCCCTTGAGGAGCTCACAGTCTAAGGAGAGACAACATGCAAATATATTTTTTGTTCAGTTATTAAGTCGTGTCCAATTTTGTGATCTCATAGACTGTTGCACACTAGGCCTTTCTGTCCTTCACTATCTCTTGAAGTGTGCCTGCATTCATGTTCCTTGTTTCCATGGTACTAACTATCCTTTTCATCCTCAGCTGTCCCTTGCTCCTTTTGCTTTGTGTCTTTCCCAACATCAGGTTCTTTTCCAGTGAGTCTTATTTTCTCATTTTATGGCCAAAGTATTTAAGTTTCAGCTTCACTATTTGACCTTCTAGTGAACAGCCTGAATTAATTTCTTTAAGTATTGACCAATTTGATCTCCTTGCTGCCCAAGGGACTGTCAAAAGTCTTCTCCAGCACCACAATTTGAAAGCATTAATTCTGTGGCAGTCAGCTTTCCTTATAGTCCAATTCTCACAGCCTTACAGCTAATGGAAAAAACATACCTTTGATTATATAGATATTTGTCAGCAAGGTGATATCTCTGTTTCTTAGTATGCTGTCCAGATTTGCCATAGCTTTCCTTTAAAGGAGCAAGCATCTTTTAATTTCATGGCTGAAGTTGCCATCTGCACTGATCTTTGAGCCCAAGAATATAAAATCTGACACTGCTTCCATTTTTTTCTCCCTCTATTTGTCAGGAAGTGATGGGACCAGTTGCCAAGATCTCAGTTTTTTTTTTTTTATATTAAGCTTCAAGCCAGTTTTTGCACTCATCAAGAGCCTTCTTAATTCCTCTTCGTTTTCTGCCACCAGAGTGGTATCATCTGCATATCTGAGATTGTTGATATTTCTCCTGGCAACCTTAATTCTAGCTTTTTATTCATCTAGTATGGCATTACACATGATGTACTCTGCATATAAGTTAAATAAAATATAAAATAAATATAATATATAAATTATAAATATATAAATAAATATAAGTTAAATATACAGCCTTGTTGCACTCCTTTTTAAATCTTAAACCAATCAGTTATTCCATATTCGATTTTAACTGTTGCTTCTTGGCTCACATACAGGTTCCTCAGAAGACAAGTAAGATGATCTTGTACTTCCATCTCTTTGAGGACTTGCCACATTTTGTTGTGTTTCACACATTTAAAAGCTTTAGTGTAGTAAGTGAAGCAGAAGTAGGTGTTTTTTTCTGGAACTCCCTTGCTTTCTCTATAATCTAGCAAAAATGAGTAATTTGGTCTCTAGTTCCTTTGCCTCTTTGAAAACCAACCTGCACTTCTGGTAATTCTTGGTTCACATATTGCTGAAGCCTAACTTGCAGAATCTTAAGCATAACATTGTTGGTGTGCTTAATAATTTGAACATTCCTTACCATTGCCCTTCTTTCGGAATGGGATATAAATTGATCTTTTCTAATCCAGTGGCCCTGTTGTGTTTTTGAAATTTGCTTACATATTGAATATAGTACTTTAACAGCATCATCATTTACGGTTTTTTAAATAGCTCAGCTGGGATTCCATCATCTCCACTAACCTTATTGTTAGCAATGCTTCCTGAGACCCTCTTGATTTCATTCACCAGGATGTCTGACTCCAGATCATTCTCCAGGATGTCTGACTCTAGATCAGTAACTACATGATTGTGGGTTATCAGTGATATTAAGATCTTTCTCATATAGGCCTTTTGTGTATTCTTGCCCCATCTTCTTAATGTTTTCTGCTTCTGTTAAATCACTATCATTTTTGAAACAATTATATACAAGCAGGCTATATACAGAATAAATGGGAAACAACAGAGGGAAGGCACTAGCATTAAGATGAATTGGGAAAGGCTTCCTGTAGAAGATAGAATTTTAGTTGGGACTCAGTGGAAGCCAGGGAAGCCAGGAGGTGGAAATGAGGAGGGAAAGCGTTCTAAGCATGGAGGACAGCCAGATAAAATGTCCAGAGCCTAAAGATGGAGTATCTTGTATGTGGAACAAGAGAAGGAGGCCAGTGTTTTTGGATTGAAGAGTGTGTGTGTGTGTGTGTGTGGGGGAGAGGATATAAGGTGTAAGAAGACTGGAAAGATGGTGATGGTAGGGATGTGATGAAGGGCTTCGAATACCAAACAGGATTTTGTATTTGCCAGTACTCCTTTTGCCCAAGTTAAAACATTTTTTTTAATGTTAAGAGATGACTTGTATACCAAAAAATCCATCTGCTCCAAATTCTCCAGGGAAATTCTTCAAATACTTTGATGAGTTCTGATTTTCATTCAATTCTTTGATAGTTTCCATAGGTACCCCTTCTTATTCTTTCAAGTGACATTTGTTGCCAAGAGTGACATGAAGAAAGGTTGCAGTCTGGTGTGTAGTGGAATCTGGGAGCCAGAGGTATTGACTGATGATGATTTTAGTGTTAACTCAGCATTGATTCTCTATACATTACTTATCTTTCTGGGCCTTTTTGTCACCAATTACAAAATAAAGAGAATACTTATTTCCAAAGTACTTCTGCATACTAGGACAACAGCAGATACTGATTATTAGTATAAAATGCTATTTAAAAAAATAAATTATTGTTGAAGATATATTGATGTGGATGTGAGCAGAATATAAATTGCTTTTCATTTTCCTTTAGAGGAGTTACATGGAAGTTGACAAATAACAAAGTCACTTTATTACTATGGATATTGGTCTTATGTCACTTGATCAACTGTAATGTTTGAGGGGGAGAAGAAGTGTATGAGCATGATTGTTTCTTTTAAAGTACATAACTGTGTTTCTATCCAATGCATGAAACTACCTTTTCAGGCACAGGAAAGGAAAATTAAGATTGTAAGGTTTTCCAACTCCCATTTCTTTTCTTTTTTTCTTTTCACTAACATTCCCTTCCCCTCTCCTTCCTCTTTCAAGACTTTGTTCATCTTCCTGCTTCTTTGTTCTACAAAAAAAGGAAGGATCCTATTTGATTTGTACTCTGATTTATACTTTGTAGAAATGTTTACTTATGGTTATTTGAGCCTTTTAGCTGTAATTGAAGTAAAATGCTTTTTCCCCAATGAATATATTTTTAGGCAATAGCAATGAATTGAGGGGCAAGAATGAGAGATTTTTCTTGCCCTTGAAATCAAAATTAATTTATCATAAGGTACTTGCTTTAACCATTTTAGGATGCCTGAGAGTATTGGTTAAAAGTGGATATTAGGGAATGTAGGTCTTATCTTTCTCCTCTGTTATGAATTAACCCTTTCTCTCTTATTCCTCTCCCCTAAGATTCTTAAGTACTAGGGATTCTGAACCCCTTCTCTCTGCCCCACCATCCTTGACCTGCTTTTTCCCTACCTCTTCTAGAATGAGTGATTATGCTATTGTTCCTCGGAAAGACAAATCCATAGCCTATGGCAGATATTTTGTTACCTCAAGTATTTCAATACCTAGGACTGATTTCAGCATCACTTATTCTCCAGATACCATTCAGAACCTGAGAGCAGAAAAGGAGAGTGAGAGAGATTGATATGGGAATATATGGAGTATAGGGCTGTTTCAGAGTAAGGCCTAAGTTCTTTTTTTTTTTTTAACCCATGTAAGTGTTGCCCTGTTTGATTATTAAGAATATATATATATATATATGCATATATACACACAATACACATATATATGCCAGTTATAGGCACTTGGGAAGTAGTAACTTAACAAAAAGAAAGTGAAAAGTTTAGTTGGCTGTGTAATTTATATGAACTGCTTACCGTTTATTTATGCCTAATTAACACTTAGCATAATAATAATTACATATCTCATATCTTCTTTCATGAAAAAATTTTCCAAATGAAGTGTTTGCCATACTGATGAAATCACAGATCAGAACAAAAAAAAAAGAAAATTATAAATGTGTAAGTTTGGACCAATCAATACAGTAAACTCTATATGTATGCTCAGTTTAGTAGTTTGTTGTAGCATAATCATCTGCTCATATAATGTGTCTGTTCTAAAATATTTTAGTGCAGCTATAGTCTTATTGATGAGAATTCCTCCTTGGCTATGGAGCACATTTTTGCAAGTCTTGTTCACATATTTTGATGACAGAAGATCTCTCCAAAGCACACTATTTCTTTTAATATTTCACTGATACCAATGCAAATTTAGGTTGTTTATAGTTACCTTCTTTAGTCTTGCTACATAAGTATCCCACCTTGTTTTCTATAATGTCTTTTACACCATTTGTAATTTGTAAATCTGTCTTTAGATGCCAATATTTACTTAGACCCACCATGCATTTTTTGCATTGCTCTTTGGGCCTCTAGTAGTTTGATAGCAGAATGTTGGTGTTAAAACAATATGGGCTTTTGAAAGGAGGGAACAGCCTGGCATCACTGAAAATTTCATCACGATTTCCCAAATGTAACCTCACATTTGATTCTGCCCCAGTTTATTGTTCATCTGCTCATAACTTTAAAAAAAATTAAGAGAAAACTCTAGCTGTGAATTACATTAGTGTTGTTTATTTAAAGGGCTGTGCTGGAACATTGTTACTGATATGTAATGACAAAATCTAGTCACTTTTAATCAGGTCTTTCTCAGTGAGATACTTACTGGGTTTTGTCACCTTGAGAAGTTCTTGTACACTAATGTAATGTAAAGGCATTTCTTTAATGTGAAAGGTAATAAACTGATTTAGAGTTTGTGGCCAGTTATGTAATAAGAGCTTTTCTAAGTAAGAATTCTGCCTTCTTGGTATGGCATTAAAATATTTTATGTTCAGCTCTACATATTTGATATCCTTATAATTTATCTCCACTGTGCATGAATATTAGGAAACACACTAAATTAATATAGAATAGTTTTTCATTAGCTTCTAGCTACTTCTCTCTAAATGGTGTTTCTTTGTCTCCCTATCTTCTTCGTTTTAATATTTCATAAAAATCAGCAAGAATTGCTTACTTTTATGCCAGTTTTCTTGTACTCCATATCGCTTATTTGATGTTCCTTCTTCAGGTATTCCTTCTTGGTGAGAAATCATATAAAATGGAGGGTTTCTCTATTAGACTGTTCCTTTCATTTAGGTTCAGAGAATAAAAGACTGGAAAATGTTACATTTAAAATTAATAGTTGGAGTATAATTAAAATTTTTTAATTTGAATGACCTATAAGATTCCTTCTAGCTCAGGGTCTGTTATGATGTTATATTTATGCATTTTTGTTCCTGCCTTTGTAATGTCACGTAAAAGCTTATTTCCTAGATCCTTACTTTCCGATGAAAAAGAAACTATTCTTGGTGAATTATACATGGCGAACAATTTTTTCCATTTACTCTTTTTTACACTATTTTGCCTTTTTGCTTGCTGTCCTACTCAGATGTTGGCATCTCCTTCACTGACTTTCTATATTGCTGTTTTCTGCTTGTTGTGGTGAAAGAGGTAAAACTGATGAAAAACAAAGTATACAACTACTGTAGTTTCCATTGTTGATGATGCCTGCTATGATGGTGCCTCTTGGAGGTGGAGACCATGGAAAAAGAAAAGTAGCTGATGTTGATTTTTGAGATTCCCAATTTTTTTAGGATAAAAATTCTACAATTTGTTGGGGGATGCTTACTGTTAATTTGGTGCAGTTATATAATCATTACAGCATTTTAAATGCTACTTTAAAAATTGTGTGCATCTGAGACATTTTTCCCCTTATTGGGGGGAAAGCCCTCTCTAGAGCTTTATCCCAGTAGCCTACTACAGTGCCATATACTCAGTAGTAGCTCTAAAAATAGTGATAAATTGATGACAGTAGATGAAATATAATTAGTATGTCAAATCAAACTAATATGCCTTCAGTGGAAGGTAAAATTCCCTCCTTCTTCTTCTGTTCCCATTTTGAATCATGTGACTAATCATTTGTGCAGCTTAATCTGTCGCATTTGTTGATAGGAATAGGGTAATGACAAGTGTGCTTGAAAATGACTCCCTGAGCACTTCTATCTGTTTTATTCAGTTTGGCCAGCCTGTATCGAGAATATTTCCAGAGAACACCTATGACTTTTTATGGTCATGTAATGGAAGACATAAGATTATTTGTACATGTTCATTACAGTTTAAAATAGAAATTGTACTTTTAAGTCAGTTGTTTTCTATTGAAATTTTATTACTTTCCCTATGGAAACTGGCTTAAGCCTTAAGATCACATCATTGGAAAATTTGGATATATAAGAGAACATCTGATTTTTCCATTTTTAGAAATAATCAAAGAATTTCAAAGCCTAAACATTACAGGAATATTTAGGTTTGTGACCTGAAGAAAATATGCTTAGGTTACTGTTCCTTAGAAAAAATGTCCTTGAAAGTCAGTAGGTTGTATTTAGAGGCTTTCTTGGACTGGGGACAGGGTACAATAGGCTGAATAGAAATGCACTCACACAGTCTTACAATAAAGGATATAAATTTATAAATGCTGTTGAATTTATCAAATAAAAACTCATGATAAAATTTTTTTTATAGTGAATAATAGTAGAAGAGGATTAGGAGGGGGAAGGTCATGAGTAAAGGATTTGTTTAAGTCTGACTCATCTTTAACATTTATTGGAATGTGAAGGAGATGACCTTCTTGTGGTAGCTGTGAATAAGACACAGTACTTGAGGTGGGGATATTTCTGAAAGCATATTCAATAATTCAATGGGAAAGAAAATGGAATTTGTATTGTTTCTTTAATGCCATGGCCAAATATTTTATAGTTTGCCTTCTTATAAGATGAAGGGGACTTTTTTTTTTGAATTAAATAATTTTTAAAAACCATTTTTGGAGAAGGTAGATTGTACGTATATGTGCTTTCGATGATTTTATAACATAAATATTTTCAATATAAATATTTTCAACCCTCTCTTAGTATCCCTGATGATGGTATTAACCATTAGTTACCTTTTCTTTAATGTGGATATGGTCCTAATTTATTCATGGTGTTGTGATTTTAAATTTAGGTATCTATAGTATTTATGGGGGAAATCACTATTGGGAGTTAGATTCCCTCTAAAGACAGAGGACAATTTTGACACTTTTACTTCTATGTATATGAAGGAGTAAAGAGTTAAGATGTTGCTATGAAGCAACAGAAGACCCCAAAGTGCAGAGAAAGAATGGAAAAAGAAACTAATTTTTTTTCACTAGGGCATATATTGCAAATGCTGGTGAAACTATGACAGCCCCTGCTCTGAAAAGAAAGATTGCATTTTTAGTTATTGTTTTCACTGTTTCTCTATGGCATTTCTAGTTTAGGAGGCTGCAGTTCTCTATGTGACCATTAGTATTTCTAGTTTATATCTTTTCCCAGTAAATTATGTCTGAGATAACAGACATTAATTCAGTTGTGAACTCTTGAGGTCTTCCATCCCTTCCAGGCTTTTTGAAATTTATTTTTCTCCACAAAACTAAACTTTTGACCTTAGGGACAGACAGACAGACACACACACACACAATTTGATTCTTGTGTCAGGTGGTTACTGGATGGCAGACACATTTTCCCTATGTTCCCATGTCTTTTTCTTTCAACATTTCAGTCGATTTTTTTTTTTAAGCAATTGGGGTTAAGTAACTTGATCAAGGTTACACGGCCAGGTGTTTCTGGGTGGGTGCTAAGTGTCTGAGCCCGGATTCGATCCCAGGTCATCCCGACTCTGGGGCCGGTGCTCTTACTCACTGTGCTACCTGGCCACCCCATCAGTCGATGTTTAATCAGCAGTATTTTTTAAGTGCCTTTTATGTAACAGTTACAGTGTTGGTCATTGTGGATAAAAATATGAAGAATGAAACAATTTCAAGTCACAAGGAGCTGATATTCCCATGGAGGAGACCACACTGCCACATATAAGGACATACAAATTAAATATAATGACAAGTACAGAGTAGTTAAAAATCGTTTGAGAAGGGAGGGCCTAACAGTTAAGGGGATAAGAAAAGACTTAATATTCAGTGTGGTACATTAGTTATGTTTTGAAGAAAGAGACAGATTCTGTGTGGCAAAAAAGGAGAGAGTTCATTCTGGGCATGTGGTCCTGTCAGTGTACAAGAATAGAGATAGAAGATGGAGCATTGTGTATGAGGAGGAGAGAAGTCCAGTTTGACTGGATTACAGACTTTGTTGTATGGGGCTTTAATGGCTAAACAGAGATCATATTTTATCCTTGGGGCAATAGGAAATCACTGGAATTTATTGAGTAGTATAGTGTTATGGAGAATTACTTTCCCAGCAGTTTAGAGAATGGACTGAAGTGAAGAGAGACTTGAAGCACAGAGAACAGTTAAGAAACTTAAAATGGTCTAGGTGGGAGATGATGAGGGTCTGAACTAAAGACACCTTACTTTTTGTGTAGATTTTTTTGTTATGGAGTAAAGATTATGCTCTGTTTTCCCTGTGGAGTTGCTCACATTATTCCTCATCTCTACCACTTGTTGCCATTCATGTGATTTGTGATACTCTGCAGTCTTGTATGTTCCTTCCCCAACTGTAAAGCAGTAACCTGTACTCTATTTCACATTTCCTCCTTGTAATGGGAATGCAAATTTTAAAGATCTTCCCTGCCCCCAGGCTAAAGTGCACCTGGAGCCTGGGGTGGGAGGCTTGTTTTTCAGTAGATACTTCTTGATTGGCCAGTGGTCAATAAGGTTGTTACATTCTCTGAGCCAGGAGAAGGCTATATAAGCCCTGATGTGGAGCTTTGTTTTGGGGCTCACTTTGAGAAGTATTCTGTGATGTGATCAGATGAAACTCTGGGAAGCCGTTGTCTAGGGCCCCCTGGCTTTGAAACCCAGATGTGGTTTGGTAGGGATGTAATGGTTGGACAGTTTGGAAAACTGTCGTCTTGATCTGTTTCTCTGTCTGTATATTCTGAAGTTCAGGGTGCTGACCTTTTCCCCCTGAACTAGGTAAACGATATATGTTTGACTGATTAAAGTAAGCTTGTTAACCCATTTTGAGTTGCTTTCTTTTATCAAAGCAGATCCAAGAACCTGTGTTGGCAGCAAACCCTGGGGACGCTTGGGGTGCTTGCTGCTACACTCCTTGAGTTGATAATGGATGGCTTTTGTCTCTTCCATTTCCCAGGCAGAAGTAAAGGGATTAGAACATAGACATACTAATTGTAAAAGTTTCCAAGCCCCTCATTTTAGTCCAGTCTACATGGGGAAGACATGACCTTTTAGACTGTTGTAATGCATTCTGTTACAATACCTTTAAAAATTATGTGGACACTCCAGCAATTGCATTGTTGCATGATGATTAAAACATTCTGATATGGATGGCCTGCTTGGAGTGAAACCCAAATGTTTAAACATTAGATGATGGTTAGCTTTTTCTCCTCCAACTTTAGAAGCGAATGGTCCTCAAGATTAAAATGTTTTTAATTGGAGGAAGTTTTATTTGCTTTTTGTTTTGAATTGATTGATAGTCCTGGAACTCTAGGTATATGCATATTATGTATTTCATACATATTTTTTTGTTGCCTTTGGGCTCCTTTGCCCACCTTCAGAGCTATTTTCTAGGGAAACATTAGACTCTCAAAGATACATGGAGTTTGGACATTATCCCCTTCATGCTCATTAGACATTGTTTTAGTGGAGTGAAACTATAACTAATTCTTTGTTTAGCATACTCTTTGTCCCATGGTTGTTTAATTGTGAATTCAATTTTAGCAAACGTGTTGGACGTTGTATTGTCTAGTTTTCTGTAATTATCTTCCTTGCATGTAAACATTTAACACCCACTTATGTCATAGATTCATCAAGCAAATCAATAAGAATGTTCAAATGTTTAGAGCCTTTTGAAATACAGACACTAATAATTACCTCATGTTTTACGTTAACTTTTACTATGACATTCCTTTGCTACCAGGAAATGTGGCTATTACTTAAAATTGGTGTCTGTTTTCTGTATGAAAAATGTTTTTTATTTTCTTGTGGGGATTTTAGTTGTATGCCTATTCTGTTTACTTAATCTGACAAACTGGTAGAGTGTCTAACAAATTGGTAGAATGTTGTTTGATGTGTTTTCTGTTTCTACCTACTGCTAAAATGGGGTGTAATTGATGGTCTTTGATTAATTGAAGTTTAAAATTGATTGTAAAGACTTACTCAGTCTACTTAGTAGCACTGTGACCTAAAATTAGGGAGTGAAAGGAGTGGTGCTATTTACAGAACACTCCTTTGGAATTTCCTAGTAAAGGAAGGTAAGATCTTAGGGAGTAATCAGCAAATAAAAGGGGATAAATGTGATTGCATTAATTTTATATATAATATCATCAATCTCTTAATTTTGCTAATGTAAAATTCCTTTTTGGATACTTGCTAGTTGTTTTTTTTTTTTTTAAGCAATTGGGGTTAAGTAACTTGCTCAAGGTTACACGGCCAGTTATTTTGTGTGGGTGCCAAGTATCTGAGGCCAGAACCAATCCCGGGTCTCCCGACGCTGGGGCCGGCGCTCTTACTGCACCACCTGGCCTCCCCTTGCTAATTTTTTTTCTAGACTAATTTTAATACTCGGAGCTATGGAGGTTTCATCTTATATACCAAAGTTTAGTAATTACGTTACATAGCCTTTAGCTTTGTGTATCAGTGTATTGTTGTTAGGCTATGAGTGAAACTGTTAAGCAAGTTTTTTCTTGTACTTCTAAAAATTACGCCCTTGGATGGAGTTCAAGATTTATCTGTTTTATAGCAAATTCTGTTCTGCTTGGTATAACAAATTTTTAGCATTTTTTTCTACAAATTATTTCTTTATTCAAATTAAACTCTTCTCTGAGCCCTCCTTAAGTCTCTGAGACCTTTGCATAGTTAATGCTTTATTCATTCATATTCTAGACAGTTTGTCCCCATCCATTGAAAGTCCTAAGATGTTGTTTGATAGATATTCTACACATTTTCTTACCCAAGTTGGTTTTACTGGATTACAGAATCTTTTGGATCTAATCTATGTGGTGAAATCATAAAATAAAGAAGTTTATGAAAATCATACTAGGGACTATTGTACTATGTAACTTCAGGATATGAAATTATCATAACCCTAATTGTCTGGATTAAAGAATAGTCCTAATTGAGATGAATTGTCTTGATAAAAGCACTTAGCAAAATCACTCTTCTTGATTGACAGCTAAAAGAGAATGAAGCTATAGTCATTTCCTTCTGTAGGGGCTTTGCTTCATTAGACAAAACACTCGATAGTCACTTTATTGAAGCTTCCAGATTTGCCTGGAGTGACTGGATTGTCTGTTTTGCCTACTAAAAGCACTATTTCATTGTTATTGTATATGCTCATCTACTATGTTAAACAAGGATAAAGAGAAAAAAAGAATAAATCTGGACAAACTCAACTCACAAATCTGAGAAGCTGATCATTATGGAAGAGCTACTTTGCACATCAGATATTCCACAAGCATTTATTAAGCACCTACTGGCCAGGCATTGTGCTAAATGAGGCGTTGTTGCAAAAAACAATGAAGCTACAAGTGTCATTAAGTATTATCTTGGAATTTCTGTGGGCAGATGCTAGTCACATACAAGTCTGCAACCAGAGAAAATTTACACAAACATTACTGAATTTTGGTGCTTAGGCAACACATTATTCAATAGTGCATTGATCAACAAGAAATTAAAAAAAAAAAGGAAAAAGAAATCCAGCATATTATTTAGAAGAATTGAGAGTATGGCAGAAAATGCTACATCAAATTTTAGACCTTTAATCTGACAGTACTTCCTAAACTATGACTAATCAGTATGAAATTTGGACTTTTAAACAGTTTCATCAATTTCACCTATGACTCTTACTAAATATTATGTGACACAAGATCATCAATAGAGAAATTATCTAATGAGGCTAGTCTACCATAATTGAAGGGGAACACTAATAGTACAACTCTGGTTGGAAGAACATATGCAAAAAATTCAATATACTCAAGCAGCTGTCATATAGTGAGCTGACATGGGAGTAATTATAAGCAAGTGGGACAGGAAAAAAAAAGCTTTAAGGATTCCCTGAAACACAGCCTCAAGACATATGACATTACTGAGTGGCTGGAAAATATGAGGCTCTGAGGAACAGAGCTACTCTTTTTTTTAAGCCTGAGTTCTTCATGCCATTTGTGAATCTAAGAGTAAGTAGCAAAAAGGGAAAAGGGCAGTTTAATTAGATAGGAACTATAGTTGGTAATCTAGGAAGAGGCTCTACACACGCTCAGTATGAAGAAAACATTACTGGGTTTTTCTTTTCTTTTTAAATGTTTGGGCTTTTCAACCTCGCCTATGCATATAGGTTATAATTTATTAAGTAGTGTCATTAAAAAATGCCATTTTATTTGAAGTGTATATGTATAAAAAGTACTCTGTCTTTTATGTTTTCTTGGAATTCTACATATTTTCAATCATTTTGGTTACCTTTCCAGTTTTGTGCTGTGATTTTAAGAGACAGTAGTACTTCTATTATAAATGCATTTATATTTCTTTCCTTTTCAAGTTGTAGGCTTTTGATATCATGTTGCATCGCAAACTTGCATGTTGTACACTTTCATGTGCTAATTTGCCTGTTTTAACATTTCTCTCTTTGTAGAAATCTTTATCCATTAGTGATTAGTGATAGAATATGGATATTTTGGTGACTTTTTTTCATTCCTGAAATTCATTAACTTTTATTTGTATCAAGAAGAAAAAATATATTTTACTCATTTCTCAGCTTTGCATACTTTCTCTGCATTTAGTGGTATTTTCAACACTTTCGTTTCAGTATCAGCTATGACTTTAATTAACATTGCTATTTATTCTCCCTCCAGATTATTAATGAAGTAAACTGTGAAATGGTAGTTTTCATTCTTTAATCTTTGATGCCGAAAAAAGTGACAGACATAATGAAAACATCTTGAGCTAATTCACTTGCTGTCATGCATTTATTTTAGTGTCTATGATATAACTGGAAATGATAGTATTCACATCTTTGCTACTGCTTCTTCATGCTGAAAGGATATAATCATCTATTTGCTATCACAGCTACTTCCCCAGCAACAGATTTTGATGTCACAGACCAAAAAATTTTTTCTCTCAGTAGGACTAAGCTAGAGAAAAGATGGAGCTTTAGGAAGAATATTCTTCCTTTTCCCTATTTACTTACTTCCCCCCAAAAAAGTTACCATAATAAGAGATAGATTAATTGCCTTACTGAAATACTTTAAAGCATTCAACTTTGAAAATTTTTAGCATTTGACAAATTCATAAAAATTAGTTTTTGTGATACTTTAATTAAAATATTACATAACCACAAAGATAAGCAAATGGTCTTTTTATAGTATTTAATTTTATGGTACACAATATCCAGTATAGGCTCCGTGATCCTTAGCATAATGTCATGAATACACAAAATTAAGAGTACAATGAAACTGATTCTCATACGTTGAGCAGTGGGCCCGTATATTTTATGAGAAAAGTACATTTTTACATAGGCATTGCTTATACTTTCTAAGTAATTAAGCCATTTCAAATGTACTACTTTATTTAAAATGGAAGGAAGATTATAGTATATAGGTAACTAACAATTGATGTTTAGGAATTTGATAATAAACAACATTATATAAAAGTTTATCAGTTATTTATTCTACATGTGTTATTGGTTAACATGAGATATTAACTCCCTTTCTGCAAGGAAATAAAAATGTAAGACATTTATCTTTTTAAACTTAAGCAATAGCCTGAAAACTATGAATGCTTAAATGTACATACTGTTTTATAAGAAAAACTTATTTATAATAATGTTATCAATGAGACCATCTAAGAAGAGTGTTCTCATGAATAAATTCAGGTCTTTTAGGTGCTTACATAGAACTCCTTTCCTATTAGATTCCTATGAGGAATTGCTGTTCTATCCATTTTCAGCCTTCTATATGTTCACTTTAAATTAAGAAGTGATGTGTTAAGAAATAGTGTGATAAATATTCCTCTTCCATGAAAATGAATGAATAAAAGTTTGCAGCCCATTTTGTGTGTGTGTGTGTGTGTGTGTGTGTGTGTGTGTGTGTGTGTAAAGTTGTTATTAAACCCCGAATAATTGTTTTTTGAAGTAAAATATTGTAAGGGGAAAAAGATTGATTTAATCATAAAAGGAAGCATGAGATTTATTCAAGGTGGAGTTAAGACAGATTAAATAATATAGGCAGTTAATGATATCAGTTTATTTACACATTACCACTACCAGATAAATAAGTGATGGAGGAAATGTCACCCAGAACCGATAGTGGGAGTTGAGTGTTTCATTTACATAAAAATGTGTAAGACAATTATTAAAAGACGTAGTTTTATAGTATAAAGAATAGTTTCTTTTTTCTCCAAGTGAGGTTTAATTATTGAATTCAGATAGGTGATAATGTTTTTTAAAATTTTATTTGTCTCCCAGAGAAGTTGAAACCTGTTAATTTGTGATTGGGGATATTGTTAGTGGCATTTGTCAGTGGCTCTATTTATAGATTTTCAAAGCAAACTTTGTCCATGTATAATTTTTTTTTCTGATTAGATAACCATAATAAAAGAGAAAAAACAATAATAGAAAGAAAATAGTGGGAAAAAAGGTAGTTAAAGAGATGAATACAGAAGGTATTGGTATATGTCTTGGTAAGTATCAGTATGGGTTAAAAGGAACCCTACTTTGGTTAGTTTATATAGGAATGAGTAGTCTTTTAAAAATATTTCTCTGAAATATATGTAATTTAAAAATTAAATATTAAAATGGCCCTGCTTATTGTAATGGAAAACATAATTGATTGGAGCTCAGAATTCAGAACTATTAGTTTTGGGATATTTGAGTTTTTCCTCTAGCTTTTTTTTCCCTGAGAAAAGTGAAAGACTTCCGTAATGTAGTGCTTTAATTAAAATTTGAAAGAGGGAAGTAATCCAATGAAATGGAAGAATGGCTCCTGTTTAGTAATTTCAAATATGGTTGCTTTTTAGACATGTGCTGATGAATGGTTTCTGAAATTTCTGCTTTTATTATCTAAAAGTTTTCTATAGGTAAGATGTCTGATTTACTTTTTCACTTACCCACGTGTTTTGTAAGACAATAGAAACAGCTTAGAAATGTGAGTATTCAGAGGGTTCTTTATGCAAAATTAATTTTTGAGGATTTTCTTTTGGCAACCTTGATTGATGGATTCAACTATAAAAAGTATGGGGCTAAATTTTGGAAAAAGACTACACCCCTCCTTATCTTTCCCCACCTTTGATTTAAGGAAATACTTTTAGCTTTTTATTCCTTTTTTTTTTTTTTTACACAAAGTACAAAGATAGTCTGTCTATATGAAAGCTGCCCTATAAAATCATTCATAGGATGTTTCTAAGACTCAGTGTTCCCTAAGATGTTTTGACATTCTCAGTCACTTTTGCCCATCTTCTGATGTGAACATTTGGTCTAAGAGCTATTGAAGCATTAATGTATCAAACCTTTTTTGTTGTTGTTGTCTTTAATGTCTACTGATTTAGTATTCATGGTAAAATTATCTTTTTTATTCTTTAGTATATATTAGCTCTATTCTATTGGAATTACCTCAGCTACTTTTTTCATATGTTAGTGAGAGTGGTATATCACCCTTTTGTTAACACAACTCATATGTTCTAGGATTTGCCTTTCATTAACAGAGATAGGAAAAAAATTAATTACATCATTATTAAATGTTCTTTGCTTTAGTAGATTGTAATTGAAAACAAAGTTCATTGAATCCATCTGAAAAATAGTGTTGAAATAATAAATAGTGTCATGGCTGTTGTTTATATTAGTACTAATTTCCCATTTTTTTTTGACCATCGAACACAAAATGACTTCAAAAATTTAATATGAAGGAACAGAGAGCAAGTAAACATAGAAAAAAGTAATGAAAAGGATACCCTTTCAGAAAAGATATCTGCTATAAAATCTTTGGTTTGTGCAACATAGAAAATGACAGAAATATTTACCTTTTTAAGCTTAAACCTGCATACTGTTTGGGGACGATTTTCTTGAAATTTAAATCTGTTGGCTTGTTTGTCAAATTACTAGGCACAGTTTTTATGAATTGAAATAGAAATGAATATTAAAAACTTACCTGGAAACTGTTGGAAGCTCATTTGCTGAAATTCTGGATGAAAATAGGAGAGTCTCACCAGGTAGGAAGCTTCTCTATTTGAAATGCCTTCTGCACATTAGTTTTGTGCTTTCTTTTCCCACAGTGCCTCATTTTTTGCAGCTTCTTCATTTCTTTTTTTTTTCATTCCAGTATATTCCCAGCTATTCTTTTGAAGTAGCAATTGGTGAACAGCAATAGCTATGATACTCAGTTATGATAAAATGAGAGCAACTGAAAGATGAACTTTGATTTCCTTCATCTGATTAGAGCAGTTCTTTTGACCCCAGATGATTTGAGCATTCAGAACTTATTAAAAATTCATTGAATGCTCCAGTAAGGAAAAACTCGTAGCTGATTCTATAAATGAATTGTGTTACTCCAGAAAAGTTCTATCAGAATGTTCTTTTTCTTAAAATTAAAAAATAAATCCTGTGTATTTTCCCATTCAATCAAGCATTTTCCTTTCCCCCCTCTTCTTTTGCTTTCTGTCTCAACTTTCAATCCAGGAGCTTTTTTTTTTAAAAAATAGAGGATGAAGGTATCTGTTCCTCTGTCCTTCAGTTGCTTCTGTTATTCACAGATAGGAAACACTGTTTTTTAATGGTTGGGTGAAAATCCCGAAGGGTGTAGTATTTTGTCATAGCTCAGGACACTGAACATGCATGGCATCAGCGACGAGCTGATATGAGCTATTGAAACCAAGCAGCAAACTGACAGGATGACGCTTTCTACATAATAAACCCATTAATTACTTCTCTTGATGGACAGCAGTTTTTGCTGAAAGGAGGGGAAAGAGCAAATGATAATATTAGGTTTGATAGGTGCTCTCTGTTTGAACAGCTCGTCATCAAGAAATGAATGAAGGAAAAGACTGCAGCTTTTAGGTATGATCAGGTAGAATGGACAGGAGTTGTTTTGACACACAGTAAGTGACGTATTTGGAGGAGGAACAGAAGCTCCGTTCACAACTAGTTGGAATCAAAAAAGATTGAAAATATTCTTAAAAATTATTTTTCTAACATTATGACTTTTGGTTGATAGATTTATCTTCTTGGACATTAAGACTGAACGTTCACAGAGGTTTGGCTTGTCGTATATTTTTATTAAGCATTTTGTTTTGCTTTTCATGTCTTTTTCCTGGGAAAGTAAAAAGCCTCTAGGTTTAAAAAAAATTGACAATATTCCTTTTTTTCTTTCCAGTCATAGCTACTTTCTATGAAAAAAAGATAACAGGTTTCAAACACATTGAGTTAATTTCTTTTAGACTAAGACATTGAGTTAGTAATTTTTTTGCTATACATTTTTAACAGTTTTCATTTTAATGGTCTCCTGAATGGGGCTCTCTGTGCATGTATGCATGTGTATATGTGTGTACACACACATATAAATAAAATAAGCTCTGTCTATCCTCCTTATGCCATTATAGATCTCACATGTTATATGGACTAATTTATTCCCCTACCTATACACATACAATAGTATGAGTCTATATAGAGTCATTTAGAACTGTGAAGTATATAATGTGAGTCCAGGGGTGTAAACATTGCCTTAGAGATGCACTAAAACTTGTTAATGGATTAAATTAAATTTTTTTTTGTTTTATGACATCTCTTAATGGCAATTTTGTGTTTTCTTCTATATGTTTATTTATTAAAATGTTTCATAATGTGCTTCTTTTAGCATACATTGCAATAGAGGAATATTTTTTGGGAGGCTAAATGTTGCTATTTTGGACGTATTAACTTTGGTTTTGGAAGGATAGGTTATTTTTGCGGATTACTACTGTTTTTTCCCCTGATACCACTAGGACTTAAGGCAATAATTTCTTTCCTTTTGGAAGCATATATTTCTTCTTTAAGCCTCAAAGGAGATCATTTTGTAGTTAGGCTTGAGCATTCCCTGTAATTGCTTGCCTATATTTCCATTTAGGGTTTCCATAATTACAGAATCTCAGAGTTGAAAGAGACTTAAGAGATTATATAGACCAACTTAATATCTGAATAAGAATTCCCAATCTACAACATACCTGACCAGTGTTAATTTAGCCTTTGCTTAAAGACTTCAAATGAGGGAGAATTCAATACCTACATTAGGAAAAATTTCCTTACATCAAGCCTAAATCTGCTCTTCTGCATCTTTCATCCATTACTCCCAGTTGTACTCTCTGGGTTCAATCTTTCTTTCACATGATAGTCTTTCAGATACTTAAATGTTGCTATTATGTTTTTAAAATGCTTTGTGTATGTGTGTATACATATATATACACATAGATATAAATATATGTTTATATATCTTGTTTTTGTTGAAAGATGTGAATTAAAAGTAGTTCATAATATGGGAAGTTAAGAATGTCAAAATTTTGAGCTCAGAAGTCACATTTGTAAATTTGAAGTCTACTAGTGGCTAGAGGCATTCATAACCTATAGAGTGCTATTCCAGGTCATAGCAGGGCTGATTCTTAATCTAGTCAATTGTGATGAAATTCATTCTAGCTCCCATGCTATATTATTGAGGAGAACCTTGTAGCATGGTTACCAGGTCAAACCTAGATCGAAACATTGCATAGTTGTGCTCTCTTTTTAGGTGATGGTTAGGTTATACCTATATTTGACAAGAGGTATGAAACTTTTTGAAGATTTTTTTTTTGTTGTTGGTGTTACATGGAAGAGTTCTATGGATGGGTGGAGGAGGAAAAGCAGCAAAAATGGAGTCATTGGGAAATGGCATCAGTATTGAAAAGAAAGAACATCACTAAAATTTTTAAAGCAAGCAAAGCAGATGACTTCTGCCAGTTGCCTTCTTTTTTTCCCTCATATTTGTGTAAAAATGGCTTAAGCAGTCACTGCATTGCAATTATGAATGTTTCTGCGATGTTTATAGGTAACAAACATATCTTGGCTGGCAGTGACACCATCTTCTGGGATAGGACAGTGTCAGTAGGATTTGCCCAACTGGGCGATTTAAACAGCAGTGTTCCTATTAATGTTGGCTGTGGAACTTGAGTTGTGTCATAGAATTTTGAAGGTGAACAGGAGAAGGCATGTAATGGTGACCAAGCTCCTGCAGTTATTCCTGCTGTTGTGCATACTAGATTTATGATTGTTTGATGTGAACTGAATACTTACAACTTGGAAGCCTCACATTTATCAAAGCAGGAAGGGCTGTGACACAACTATATGGAACATCTGATAAATTCTAGGGAGTGAGAAGCAGAGATGGCCACTGATGGAACCAAGACCATAGTGTCTGATATAATCTACCTGCAGAGCTTATAGTGCCTCATATACCACATCAAGAGTTTGGACATTAACCCATCTGGAGGTTTTGGCTAAGAGGGGAAAAAGCCTAAGGTGTTTGTCAGCTTCTTCGGAGGGGAACTTAGCTCAGTTTTGATCTGCTTCCCTCTAGGACAATGAGTAGGATCATCTGGATTGGGGGATATTGGTCTTGGGTTCATAATTGTTATTTACTTTATTATTTTTTATTCTGAATTTAAGAAATAAAACAAACATTTCCATAACAAAGTAGAGTAGAAAAAAGAGGATTGTACATGAAACTGCAAATTATATACAGCTTGCTTTTCCTTTTAAATATATTATAAAGTTATGTAATTTTCTATTTTTTCCCTCCCTGCCTTCCCCATTCACCCTAGAGATGGCTACCATTAGACACAAACATGTATATATTCATATATATATGTATGTGTAGATATGTATGTATGTAAAACCATATTATACATACTTCTGTTTATCAGTTCTTTTTCTGGATACAGATAGCATCTTTTGTCATAAGTCCTTTGTAGTTTATTTAGGTATTTATAATAGTCACAATGACTTAGTCGCTAAAAATTTTTCTTAAAACAACAAAATTTTGCTGTATACAACATTCTCTTGGTTCTGCTCATTTTGCTCTTCATTATTTCATGCAAGTCTTTCCATGTTTTTCTAAAATCATTGAACTCATTGTTTCTTATCATGCATTTCAACACTATCATTTACCACAACTTGTTTAGCCATTACCCAGTTGATGGGCACCCCTGCAATTTCCAGTTTTTTGTTTAGAACATATAGATTATTTTCCATTTTCTGTAATCATCTTGGGAAACGGACTTAATAATGGTTTAGCTGGGTGAAAGAATATAGGCATTTTAAAACTCCTTGGGCATAATTCTAGATTGCTCTCCAAAATGGTTGGA
This sequence comes from Petaurus breviceps papuanus, assembly GCF_028583685.1. Lineage (NCBI taxonomy): Eukaryota > Metazoa > Chordata > Mammalia > Diprotodontia > Petauridae > Petaurus > Petaurus breviceps. Next base: position 5,673,320 of record NW_027186296.1, on the reverse strand, counting down.
TTAATTCACAAGTTCCACCAACAATAAATTTGTGTCCCAATTTTTTCCATATCCCCTCCAATATTTGTCACTCCTTGTATCATTTTTAACCAGTCTGATAGGTATAAAATAATACCTCAAGTTTGTTTTAATTTGCATTTATCTAATTGATAATAATTTAGGGCATTTTTTCATATGACTATAAATTGTTTTATTTTATCAGAAAATTGCCTGTTCATATTCTTTAACCAATTATAAGTTGGGGTCTGACTTTTATTCTTATAGATTTGTCAAAGTTATTTATATATTTGAGATATGAGGTCTTTATCTGAGAAGCTATCTATAAAATGCTATTCCCTATGCTTTCCTTCTGATCTTAGATACATTGGTTTTATTTGTATAAAAACCTTTTTATTTAATGTAATAAAAATTATCCATTTTACACCTCACAATTCTTGTAGGTAATATATCCACTTTGACCTTATCTTGGTAAATGGAGTAAGATAATGGTCTATACCCTGTTTTTGCCAGACTGCTTTCTAGCTTTCCCAACAATTATTTTTAACAAATAATGAATTTTTACCCTCAAAACTTAAGTCTTTATATATGTCAAACACAGTGTTGTTGATTTAGTTATTTGCTGCTCTAAATTTTCTGTCTGCTCTGTTCCACTGATCTACTTTTCTGTTTCTTAGCTAGTTCCAATTAGTTTTGATAATTATTGGCTCATAATATAATTTAAGACCTGGTATGACTAAACCTCCTTCCTTTGCATTTTTCATTAATTCCTTTGATATTCTTGACCTTCTGTTCTGCCAAATGGATTTTGTTATTATTGCTTCTAACTTAGTAAAATAATGTTTGGTAATTTAATTTGGCAAATTAATTACTATTACTACCTAATACTAATTAATATATACATTAATTCAGGTGAAATTGTCACTTTTATTATATTGACCCTGCCTATTCATGAACAATTAACATTTCTCTAATTATTTAAATCTGATTTTATTTATATAAAAAGTTTTTTTAAAATATAATTTTGTTCATATAGCTCCTGGGTTTGTTTTGACAGGTGTACTCTCAGGCATTTTATACTGTCTAGAGTTATTTTTAAATGGGTTATCTCTTATTATCTCTTCTTGCAGGGTTTTGTTGGTAATATGTAAGAATGCTGATGTTTTATGTGGATTTACTTTATATCCTGCTACTTTGCTAAAATTATTGTTTCAACTGACTTTAGTTGACTTAAGAATTTTCCAAGTATATCATCTGTAAAAAGAGATTGCTTTATTATTTCATTGCCCATTCTGATTCCTTCTATTTCTTTTTATTCTCTTATTGCTAAGATTTCCAATATGATATTGAATGATATTGGTGACAGTGGGCATCCTTGTTTCACACCTGATCTTACTGGGAAGGCTTTTGGCATATCCCCATTAGAAATAATGCTTGCTGATGGTTTTAGGTAAATGCTTCTTATCAATTTAATTAAAAATCTATTTATACCTATACTTTCAAGTGTTTTTTTTATTGAAATGAGTGTTGTATTTTTATCAAAAACATTTTCTGCATCTGATAGAATCATACAATTAAAAAAACTTTTATTATTATTATAATCAATTGACCATCCCTTGACTCACTTCTTAAATTAGAGGCCTATTCATTGATAGGACATTACCTCACTCTAAGTGAGTACTTGAAAAAAGACCTTAGCCTAAAAGGGCCAGGGTCTCCCATTGCCTCCTGAGTTATCTCCAGTCATCCTGATGAATATCTGGTCACTGGATCCAGATGACTCTGGAGGAGAAAGTGAGTCTGGTGACCTTGCACAGTCCTCCCTTACCCAAATCAAAGTCAACTGCAAGTCATGTCATCATTTCCTTGAAGCCATGGTCCTTTTAGAAAACAAAGGACGAATACAACAACAACAATCAATCAATCAATCAGTTGTTTTTTTTTTTAAAGCAATTGGGGTTAAGTAACTTGCTCAAGGTCACATGGCCAGTTATTTCTGGGTGTGGTGCTGAGTATTTGAGCCCGGATTCGATTCCAGGTCATCCCAGACACTGGAGCCGGTGCTCTTACTCGCTGAGCCACCTGGCCACCCCAAATCAATCAATTGTTAATAGTTTTCCTTATATTAAAGTATCCCTACTTTCCTGGTATAAATTCCACTTGATCATAATGTATAATCTTTGTAATATATTATTGTAATCTTTTAGCTCATATTTCATTTATAATTTTTGCATCCATATTCATTAATGAAATTGGCTTATAATTTTTCTTTCTCTGTTTTTACTCTTCCTGGTTAAGTATCAGTATCATATTTGTTTCATGAAAGGAGTTTGATAGGGTCACTTCTTTTACTGTTATTTCAAATAATTTATTTAATATTGTAATTAGTTGATCTTTAAATGTTTAATGGAATTTACTTGTAAATCCATCTGGTCCTGTTGCTTTTTTCTTAGGATGCTCATTTATGGCCTGTTCAATTTCTTTTTCTAAAATAGGTCAAAAATAGATATTTTATTTAGATGTTCTATTTCTTCTTCTAATCTAGGCAATTTATACTTTTGTGAATATTCTTCCATTTGACTTAAATTGTTAAATATATTGGCATATAATTAGGCAAAGTAACTCCTTATAATTGCTTTGATTCCATCTTTGTTAGTGTTATATTAATCCTTTTCATTTTTTAATACTAATGATTTGGTTTTCTTCTCTTTCTTTTAATCCTATTAACCAGTAGTTTGTCTGTTTTATTGGTTTTCTCATAAAACCGACTCCTAATTTTATTTAATTCATTATTTAACTTACATTCAGTTTTATTAATCTCACCTTTAACTTTTAAGATTTGCAGTTTAGTTGGGAATTTTCAGTTCTTTTTGCAGTTTTAAAAAATTAGATACCCAGTTCATTGATCTGCTTTTTTCTCTATTTTATTGATATAAGCATTTAGAGATAGTTTTCTTATGGTTACTACTTTTGCTTTATCTAATAGGTTTTGATGTGTTCTACTTTTTTTTTTTTTTAAAGCAATCGGGGTTAAGTAACTTGCTCAAGGTTACATGGCCAGTTATTTCTGGGTGTGGTGCTGAGTATCTGAGCCTGAGATTCAATCTCCAGGTCATCCTGACACTGGAACCGGTGTTCTTACTCGTTGTGCTACCTGGCTGCCCCATGTGTTCTACTTCTTTTCCCCCTAACAACTACTTTTTTTTTCTTGGAGGGGGGGAAGGTAGGGTAATTGGGGTTAAGTGACTTGCCCAAGGTCACATGGCTAGTTTTTTGTGTTAAGTGTCTAAGGCTAGATTTGAGCTCAGGTCCTCCCGACTCCAGGGCCAGTGCTCTATTCATTGTGCCACCTAGCTGCCCCATCAACTACTTCTTGATATGACACTTAATAAGCCTGAAATGAATGTGTTAATTTTTAATTAAAACAAATAAAGGAGAAACATAGTAATTTTCTGCAATCATTTTAAAATTTTGTAAACTTTACTGTTTTTAAAAAAGGAATCAGTATCTTAAACACAGAAAGTCTACCGAACTTTAGTGACATCTGAATCACCCAGATACCTTGCTGTACTAGATCATATTAGTTATTTTCTTGCTGTGAGAATAAAGTTCATGTTGACTTTTATTTTTTTAATGGAAGAAATTTCCCCTAATTGTTTCTGTACTTCTTTACAAAGAAAACTTATGTGTAAGACCAAGTAATTCTCCAACAGAGAAGTGGTCACAGGAAATGAACAAAAAGTTCTCAAAAGATGTACAAATGATTAACAACCACATGAAAGAATGTTTCCAATTCTTACTAATGAGAGAAGCACAGAACAAAATGACCTTGAGGTTTTACCTCATGCTCTGCAAATTGACAGAGATGACAAAAATGGCAATAGTATGTGTTGGAGGGATGTGGAAACAGGCATACTGATTCATTGTTGTTGGATCTGTGAATTGGTACAACCGTTTTGGAATTACACAAAAAAAGACTAAATTCCTTGCCCTTTGATGCAGATATTTTGTTATTGGAATTCTCCAAGGAAGCTATTGGTAAGAATCCCCATATACCCTAAAAAATATAATAGCTGCACTTTTTGCAAAAGCAAAGAATTGGAAACATAGTCAATGTCTATTAGTTGGGGAATATCCAAATAAATTGTGGTATGAATGTAATAGAATATAACTGTGTTGTAAGAAATGATGAATGTGATGAATACATAGAAATATGGAAAGATCTATATAGACTTGTGCAAAGTGAAGTAAGTGGAGCCAAAAATCATGTAAAAGGAAAGAATAATCACATTAAAAATATAAAAGAATGTTACAGAATTATAAAGAACAAGCTTGGCTTCAAGGAATAGAAATACTCCTAACTCACCCCTTCGTAGAAGTGAGAAGTCCACAGGTGTTATACAATGTACATGATTTTGAATTTTTTATCTTTGTTTCTATACCCTGGCTTCTTTCTAGTCTCATTTCAGATCTTTCTGGCATTTAAAGCCCTTCATCATCTGACTCTTAGCAGTTTTCCCATTATTACACCTTCATACATTCTGCCTTTCAGTAAAATTGGTCTATTTACTGTTCCCCGAATGCATCATCCCATTTCCCACATCTGTGTCTTTGCATAGTCTGTTGCCAGTGCCTGGAATGCTCTCCCTCTTCACCTCTCTCATCAAATACCTAGCTTACTTTAAAGCACTGCTGAGATCTCTCAGATAGGATGTGATTGGGTTGGTGATTGGGTTGGAATTCTGCTGTGGTGTAGTGAAATGATAAGGTGGTTGATTTGGATAAATGTGGAAAGACTTGAACCTATGAAGAAAGATGTTATCCACCTTCACAGAAACCAATTACAGGTGGAAATAAGCACAGTATGGTATCATATATATATATGTGTGTGTACGATTGTATTTGGGTATATATGTATATATTTATAGATATCTATATATAGATATATGTGAGTGTGTGTCTCCATGCTTAATTGTAGCCTTCTTGGGAAAGGGGAGAGGGAGAGGAAAAATAAGGTAAAAAGTGCATAGCATGGAACAAAAGAAAACCAACAAGGAAGCAAAGAAAAGTTGGGCATTTATATATATATATATATATTTTATATAAAAATATATATATAAATAATCTTTATATATATAAAGAAAACATATAGTTTTTATTATATAGGTTTTCTTGAAATGTAAATTAAAATAATTCATTTATTTTTAGTTTACAGAATTCATTTCCACAAACTTTTGAGTTTTAAATTTTCTCCCCTTCTCTCACCTCTCCCCTCCCCAAGATGGCATGCAATCTGATATAGGTTCTACATATACATTGACATTAAACATATTTTCACATTAGTCATCTTGCAAAGAAGAATTATAACCAATGGAGTAAACCACAAGAAAGAAGAAACAAAACAAAAAAGGGAGAGCAAATAGTATGCTTTGATCTGCCTTCAGACTCTGTTATTCTTTCTCTGGATGTGGATAGCATTTTCCATCATGAGCCTTTTAGAATTGTCATAGAACCTTGCATTTTTGAGAAGAGCCAAGTCTATCAAAATTATTCATCATACAATGTGGCTGTAACTATGTACAGTGTTCTCCTGGTTCTGTTCACCTCACTCAGTATCAATTCATATAAATCTTTCCAGGTTTTTCTGAAGTCCGCCTGCTCATCATTTCTTACAGCACAGTCGTATTCCATTTCATTAATATACCACAACTTGTTTAGCCATCCCCCAATTGACGGGCATCCTCTCAATTTCCAGTTCTTTGGCACCACAAAAAGAGCTGCTATAAATATTTTTGTACGTGTGGGTCTTTTTCCCACTTGTATGATCTATTTGGGATACAGCCCATAGAAATGGTATTGCTTGAAATGGAAATTTGTTGTTTTATATTGAATCCTGTCCTATGGTCTGCTGTGTCCATTGCAATGTTTTTCTTTTCTTCTCTCATTTTGTATTTAAGTTTAAAATTTAAAAAAATTTGAAAAAATAAATTAAGCACTGCTGAGGGTCTATTTCCTACACAAGGTCCTTCTTGATTCTCTCCCTCTCTCCCCCCACATTACTTTGTAAATACAATGTACTTCATATTTACCTGACTATATACTGTTTCCCCTTAGTAGAACATATGCTTATTGAGAGTAGGGACTGTTTAATTTTTCTTTGTATCTCTGATTCCTAGCTCTACATGAGGCATATGGTAGACACGCGATTGAATTTTCAGTTCCTATTAGAAGTCTTTCCTAGATCCCTTAAATAGTGGGCATTTCCTCCAAAATTACATTATATTTATTTTGTTGTTGTTTTTAGCATCCTGTAGAATATAATTGAAGGCTGTCCATTTCATTTCTGTTTTTATATCCTTAGTACCTACCTTAGAACTTTACACATAGTAGATATTTAATAAATACTTGTTGAATTGAATTCTTGAAAACATGGAAACCTCAAAATCAGAGCCCTAGAGCTGGAAGGGACCTCAGAGGCCATCAAATCTAATCCCTTCATTTTATAAATGAGGGATTGAGGCCCAGAGAGGTTCATTGACTTGCCTAAGGTCACACAGGCAGTAAATGGCAGAGTCAGTCATTCATTGAGCCTGAATCCTCTGACTCCAAATTCAGCACATTTTCTACTGTACAATGTGGCCTTTCTAGTGAAACTAGAAAAGGTCCAGAGACATACAACTAAAATGACCAAGGGTATGAGAAGACTTCCATGTGAGTTATACTTAAAAAGATTAGGTCCCTTCAGTATATAAAGATAAAAAGTGAGAAAAGGGTTCTTATTAGACTGAAATCAGAAAGGCTGTGAAATCAAGTGAACATGAATTAAGGGATGACCCTTGAATTGGATTGAATTAGTTATGTTTAGGATAAATATAAGGAATTGTTATATTATGCTTATAGACAAGAAACTTACAGAACACAACAACCATAAGAGGTGGTAAAGGAAGAAAATATAAATGACTTAAAAAGAAATGTATTAATAAATGGTGTTCATAATGGTTAATTAAATGAAACTAAAAATTTTGGTGACAAATCCCTTGCCACCATCAAGGACCTTTTCATGTCCCTTGGTGTCATTTTTCAGAGACAGAATATTGGTGTACTTGGGATATGTATCTGACATTCATTCTCATTTATCCTTTCAACAAGTTTTAGAATACTTAACATTTAAAAGGTACTATGCTAGGTACTGTGGGGATTAACAAAGGTGAATATGACAGAATCTTTATCTTTCAGGAATTTCAAGTCTATTGGTAATAGTAATTCAGGGTACCAGAATAATTCTTATGTTCTCAAATACTTGAAAAATCTAAAATAATTTTACAGCAGTAAATTGCAATGATTAAAATGCTGTCTTAATATATTTTCAGAATTTGTATTAACACAAGATAATTAGCACTTTGAATTTCTTTTTGTTTATTTATTGGCCATCATAGATTAGAGAATCACAGTGCTGTCAATGACCTTAGAGATAACCAAGTTGAATATCTTCATTTTTTAGATTAGTAAACTGGGTGCTTTGAAATGATAAATTATTTGTTCATTCATATGACTGGTTAACCGTTGCAGAACTGAGACTACAGGTCAGCTCACTTTCCACAAGTACCTTCCCTTTGAGATTATGTCCAGTTTACCTTGTACATAGTATATATATTGTTGTTTTCATGTTGGCTCCTGCATGATAATGTTATCTCTTAAAAGGAAAGGACTGTTTTTGCCTTTCTTCGTATTTCCAGTACTTAGCACAGTGTCTTGCATACAGAAACTGCTTAATAAAATATTGTTGACCGACCTTCAACTAAATCATTGTACAACACCACTTAGTACTAAGGGAAATAAAACATGGTTAAGTAATGAAATTTTTTTTTTAGTGGAAATTTCTGCTGTGTGATTCCTGTAGAAAAAGCATGCATAATTATCATTGAAAAACAGTGGTACCTTAGGCTTAGTTTACTTTCTGTTTTGTGCTGTTTTATAATTTTAGTGATCAATTTTAACAGTTCTGCTTGAGTTGTTTTTATCCATAGAGAGAATTGATAAATTTGTGCCCTTGAAGATGAGGATAATTCTTAGATTATGAATGAGACATTTTTGTAATATTTCTAAAGGGAGTAGTAAGAAAGTCATACATACACAGGTATTGTCATCATCATCTCTTTGGCCTAAGCATCCTAGTTGCCATAACAACTTGATTGTGATAGAGCATTTACTGCTGTAGTTAAGGTTGTTTCTTTGGTTCCATTATAAGCTGCAGTTTCCAGAGGTTTAAAATTCATCTGTATAACATGTGACATAAAAATAACATGTATTTAATGAATTGTTTTTTTTCCTTCTACTCAGATTTTCAAAGGACAAAAGATTTCTGATTTTTATTTATCGTAAAAGATATGTGGGGTCCTTTTCTCAGACTGTTCCCTCTGACTAAAATTCCTTCTTTATATCTCCTTTTGAAAAGATTCCAGCAAATGGAATCCAGCAAATGCTACCTCTTGACCAAGCCATCACCCTTACTGTCTTCCTCTTCTGTGTTTCCTTAGCACTTTGCTTATGTTTTTAATATGGCAGTTATCACTTTCTTTATAGTGTAGTTGTTTATATGTCTTTATCTCCTCTACTGTATTGTAAGCTCCTTGAAAACAGAGACTGTTAAATTTATTTTTGTATTCCAAAATACATAGTAAAATACATGGTAGGCACTCAGTAAATCCCTTTTGAATTGGATTTTGTAGTATGTATCTTAATATTTGTTATATCCTTTTATTCTTAGACTATAAGCTACTGGAGGATAGCAAGACTTAATTTGAATTAACTTCATATAGTGCCAGTAAAATGCCACATCAATGGACACTTGCTTTTTGAAGGTGGTATTTAGAGGAAGAGGTTCAGATCAGTAAAAGAGAACAAATGATATCTTTAGCTGAATAATCATTTAAATACACAGCTGCAAGATAGATATGAGTATCTATCTATTAGTATCCGTGGATAGGTAGTGTGGGTCTCTGCCTGTCTATTACAGGCTAGAAAAAGTTCACTACTCGTTAGTCAGTCAGCAAACATTTCTTACTATGTGCAAATCACTGTGCTAAACCCTAGAAATACCAAGAAAGGCAAAACAAAAGAAAGAAAAAAAACCAAACCATTCCCTGTCTTCAAGCAGGATTCATTCTAACATATGATAACATTGTAAATAATTAAAAAGCTAGGTACATACAACATATATACTGAGTATATGGAAGATAATCAGAAACGCGGAGATTAGTAGCTAGGGGACCAAGAAAGGCTTCTTGTAGAACATGAGCTTTGAGTTGTCTTGAAAGAAGCCATGGAAACTAAAAGGCAGAGAGGTGAGAGGACAGAGCATTCTCAGGCATGGGGGACAGCTATACAAAGGCATAGAGCTAGGAGATGGGAGTTATATTCAAGGATCTGCAAGGCCAGTGCACCTGGATTGTAGTGTGCATGGAGGGGAGTTAGGTATAGGAAGTCTGGGAAGATATGAAGGGGCCACTTAAATGACAAACAAAGAGCTTTATATTTGATCCTGATAGGCAACTATAAGAGCTCACTGAATGACAGCCTTTGTGATAGATTGGAGTGAGGGGGAAAGTGACACATGGAGACCACTTAGAAAACCGTTGTGATAGTCCAGGCCAGAAGTGGTGAGGATCTGAACTAGGACTGTGGCTATACGAGTGGAGAAAAGGGGACCTAGACTTGTTTTTCCATTGTGTACATATAGATACAACTGATGTAGGCTGCTAAAAAGCCTTTATTGCTGTAACAAGATCTAAAAGCTAATTAGAACATTAGGTAAAATTAATTTCACTTTCTTTAAGATTAATAGCCTCAATGAAAGGATGAGGGATTGAGTTAGCAAAGTTAGGTAGGGATAAAGGCCAGTTAGCCCATTGAAAAGGCACACCAGCCATCTCTGGACATGTTATAGATATTTTAGGATAAGATTTTATGCTCTTGAGTAACCACATCAGTTTTACATTCTATATTTTGTTTTATTTTACTCCCCCATTTGCTATTAAAAATCGTATTTTTAAAATTTAGACCAATTTTTCTCTTAGGAGAAATTAAGATCCTCCCCTCCTCTATCCCCTTTGATGCTTTAAGGGCCAGGATATCCAGGGAATACTAAACAATATACTAGTGTTTTAAAGTGACAACCTCCAAAGAGTGATATGGGGTTCAGGTGTGAGTATTGTTCACTTCCTTTCTGTTTTTTTTTTATTCACTGTTTGAGCATATCACTTAACTGTATTCTCTCCGGACATCAATTTTCTTATCTTATTTAATTGCACGTTAAAGTCCTTTAAACTTTAAAGTCTTTTCAAACTAAAACTTTATTATTTTTAAGCATCATATTTCTGATGTTTATTTAGTTATATTTTAGTTCTTTAATTAAAATACATATTAGGGGGGCTATTACCTAAAATTAACAGGTTGTAAAATGTTGAGCACTGATGTTTTCTTCTTAAACTAGCAGTGAAACTAGTTGGAAGCCATTTCAGTCTTTGCTCTTAGGCTCCTAGGGTATCCCAGATTCATAAGAATTTTCACAAGGAATCTGCTGTCTCTTGAGTAGGATAATATGCTAATTTTCATATGTAAAGAAAAATGATTTTATAGTTTGTGGGTAGTGAAAATTGCTTTTTTTATTAAGTGAAGGATCAGCTTTGTGGGTGATGAACACTAGATTCTTTCTTTTTTAGATACAGCCCTTTTAATAGCTGATGGTGTTGCAGTGACATTTTTAGAGAACATGAAATGGTTTTTCTTCCCCCTTGGTGGATCTTTGAATTTCATTTGATTTTAAATGTTACTTTTTTGATTAAACTTAATAGTTCTTGGATTTGGAGCCTTTCTGTGATTTCATTACCATATTAGTTTCCATGGCCTTGCTTTCTGTAGATTTAATTTCTTAAAGAGTTAACTTTCTTAGCTCCATATTAAAAACAACACTTTTCACTTTCTGAAATGCCTTTTCAAGATACAAAGCTATTTGGATTTATTTCTAAGGAAACTCAAGGGAAAGACCCTTGTCTTAAAGCAAACAAAGCTGCTTTCCACTGAGGTGTGCCCTTTAGATCTTCAATCTCACTAGTTAAAAAGGTGCACAATTCCTATAGTTAGGCTTAAGAAGTTATAAAATAACAATGCACTTTTAAACATGTGGCGTTACCTGATTTGTTGCTTTTATTTCAGTGGGTGCATATTCGTTTGTGCTGTGGAAAAGGAGGAAATTTGTATAAGTAGATGATTAATTATAGTGATTTCTAGTGATCAGAATTCTGTTTTAGACTGTAACATAATTCCCCAATGTGCAATTAAATTTTCATTAATCTTAATGGGTTTGCTAAAGATCAACTAGACTAAAGGACTTTCATCCAGATTTAACAGAATTTTATCCATGTTGAACTTGGAATATATCTCATCCACATGACAACTATGGTAAAATATCACTAATCCAGCAACCTCAGCTAAGAGGCATAGTTGATAGACTTGTGCTCAGATCCTACCTCGATACATTATTTGTGTTGTATCCCTGGACAAGTCACAACCTCTCACTGTCCTAGATCAGTGGTCTTTAACCTCTCTTGATTTTCTACTTCTGTCTAAAAACTGTTGTGCACGTATCTACTATATATGCATGTGTGTATGGATATATATGTATATGTGTTTACTTACACATTATGTACATTACAAAACTTAAAATTTTTTTTAAAAGAATGAGTTAAAGATGAAATAATAGTTGATCCTAGAGAGTCATTAGAGAGCCACTGGAGTTTATTGAGCAGAGGAGTGACATGGTGAGACCTGTGCTTTCAGAAAAAAAAACACTTTGCCAGCTCAGTGGAAGCTGCATTGGAGTGAAGAGACACTCGATGTAGGGAGACTGATTAGGAAACAATTGCAGTAATCTCAGTGAGGGGTGATGAGAGCCTGAACTAAGGTGGTCATTGGGCAAATGGAGTGAAGTGGACAGCAGTGAGGCATGCTGTGGAAGCAGGAAGGATTAGGTTTGGCAGCTGATTGGTTGTGTGAGGTGAGTGAAAGTGAAGAGGCAGGGATGACACCCTGGGGAACAGAAGGATGTTGTGCTGGTATGGACAATAGACATAATTTTGAAGGAGGGATTGTTTTGGGGGAATAGCTAATAAGTTGTGTTTTGGACATGTATTACCACAAAAGATAAGTAATGTTCATAAGGATCAAAACGTCACATAGATTTAAAGCTATAAGAGAATTCAAAAGTTACCTTGTGGGGGCGGCCAGGTAGCACAGCGAGTAAGAGCACCGGCTCCAGTGTTGGGACAACCTGGATCAAATCCCGGGCTCAGACACTCAGCACCACACCCAGAAATAACTGGCCGTGTAACCTTGAGCAAGTTACTTAACCCCAATTGCTAAAAAAAAAAAAAAAAAAAGAAGTTACCTTGTCCATCCACCCATGTTTTTCAGATGAAGAAACTGGAGTGCAGACCAATTAAATGATTTGATGAAAATTACAAAATTGACATAGGTGTTCCAAACCTGGGTCATTACACTTTAAGTCCAATTGTTTATTCACCCTAAATTTTCAGGAAAAAGTTTGAATTGTGTTTAGTGCCTTGTGTGTAAGAAGGTATTGTATATAATATATATGTGTATATTTGTCTGTCTGTCTGTCTGTCTCTGTCTGTCTGTCTATCTATCTATCTATCTATCTATCTATCTATCTATCTATCTATCT
>NW_027186296.1:5595637-5660571 GCF_028583685.1 Petaurus breviceps papuanus | reverse complement strand
TCTATCTATCTATCTATCTATCTATCTATCTATCTATCTATCTATCTATCTATCTATTTTTTACCTCCACTGCCCAATTGTGGAAAGTTTAGAATACTTTGACAATAACCAGGCCAACCAAGTTGTTCTGAAGTCTTTTTATTCAGGTGAGGAATTTCTCTGTGGGAAATCATTCCACTTGGGATTGCCTTTTGGGATTTACATATTGATATTCTAATAATACCAGTTTATTTCTTCCCTTAGCTCTACCCTATAAAGATGCTCATGATTACATGTTAAAATGAATACATCAGTATATGCCACCTTTGGATAGTTTTCTCTCTCCTTTCATTGTAAATCTCATGGTAACTTTTAGAAAAATGTATTTCTTTAAGGGGGATCACCTTGGCTACTGGCCTGGTCTGCTATCCTTCCTACCTATGTTTATGAAATGGAAATGGTTTTAGAAAAATGAAGCTAACAGATTATAAGATATATTTCTGTTTTCCTCTGTCTGCTTTTATGTACTTCCTACACCTTTAGCCCTGAAGCCTAGCATATTTTTTTAGCTGAGGAAAACCAGACTGATTTACTTTGTTAATTGAAGATAACATTAATCTCCTGCCACTATCTATGAGCATTTGTTATCTTCCCAGCCACCTTGGCACAAATTCTGAAGTTGAACCAGACAGGAAGAACTTAGTACTAAAAATATACCCATTGTGTGTTCAGCCACATAAACCCAGACTGATCTAGAGCTACTGTGTTGTACACCCCCTTTCAGTTACCTTTTTTTTTTGCGTGGCAGATATTTTAGGAATTTAGTTTTTGGTATTTGACTTTATCCTGTCTGCTGCCACTATCTGACAGTGATGACTTTGTGTTTCAGACATAAACTCTTAACATTTTTTTCCCTTTTAAAAATTTAATTATTTATTTTTACAAGTATTTATTATCTCTTCCACTGCTCCCTCCTCAACTGAACAGTGATTTTTAAAAAAGAAAAATAAAAAATATAAGTCTGCCAGAACTCATTTCTGCATTGGCCATGTTCCAAAATGTATGTCTTCTTCTGATTTTGCTTCTATCACCTCTCTAGGAGTAGTGTGTTTCATCTTCAGTATTCTGGACATGACTTATCATTGCATTGATCACAATTTTAGTTTTTATAGTATTGTCACTTTTTAATTTTTTTCCTATTCTACCTCAGTATACTTCACTTTGCATCATTTCCTGAAAGTCTTCCCAGTTTCCTTGGAAATTGTCCACTTCATAATGTTTACGACAAAATTATATTAACGTACCATACAAATATGCCATATATTTCATATGCCATAATTTGTTTAGTCATTCCCCAGGATGTGAACACTAACTTAAGTTTCCAGATTTTGACTACTCCTACCGCAAAAAGCTGTAATAAATATTATCGTACATAAAAGTCCCTTTCCTCTTTGATCTTTTTGGGATATGGGCCTAGTAGTGGGTCAAAAGTGACTTCTTAGGCATAGTTTCAAGTTGCTTTCCAGAGTGGCTGGACCAATTCATAGCTCCAGCAACAGTGCATCAATGTGCTTAATTTCCTATAGCTTCTCTAGCATTTATAATTTTCTTGTTTTGTCTTTGCCAGTCAGATGGATGTAAGGTTATATCTCAGGTTCTCAGTACTTGGTACAGAGAAACACTGCACAAATGGTCAATGGTTATTTTTATAGTAAATTTAATTGTTAAAAGTCAAAACAAATGGTTTTCTTTGGTATTTTTATTTTCTCTAGTTATTTAGACCACTTAAAAATATGGCTATTGAGTAATTTTTTTCCTTTGAAAACTGCTGTTTATATCCTTTGACCATTCATCTATTGGGACATGGCTCTTATTTTTATAAATTTGAACCAAATCATTATGTATCTGGGGTACATGATCTTTATTATTAAAAGTTGCTGCAAAGATTTTTTTCCCCTGTTGCCTGTTTCCCTTTTAATTTTAATTGTATTCACTTCTGCAAACATTTTTTATATAATCAAGACTGAACATTTTATCTTCTGTGATCCTTTCTATCCCTTGTTTGGTCATAAACTCTATCCATAGATCTTCCTTGCTTCTTTGTCATCTTTTGTTTGTCATGTAGCCATTTGGAGTTTAGTTTGGTATATACAGTGTAAGATGTTGGTCCGTATTGAGTTTTTGCCAAGCTGCATCCAGATACAAGTTTTTCAAGTGAGATGTACTTCCATTTTAAAGTTTTTCTACCTCATGCTCATTCCCAGTATCATTCAAATTTGCATTCAAGACATTCTTTGCAGTTGTTCAGTAAATTAGCTATTTTTTTTTTATTTTTTAGTTAATACAATGTGCATGACATTGTATTAACTAACCATCTGGAAGTACTTAATAAAGAACAGAGAGTTCTTAGGGTGCTGAAGATTCTTTCCAATTTGTTTGATTAGATTATGGAATCATATTCATTTTGGGGGTTTCTGCCCTTCTTCCTCCCACCTTCAGGAATGCCTTAGGCCTGTTCAAGAATTTTTATCATTTTGTTGAATATTTTAAAAATTATTTCCTTTAGTAAGGCATTGGAAAGAAATAGCACCATAAGATATTGGAAAGTAATACTACATGCACATAATTTTGTATATATTTTTAATATTACTATTAAATTATATCTTGAGAGGTTTTTTGGTCAGTAATTGTAGACAGATGTCAAAATAGACATGTGAAATTAACATGAATATTAATTCATTTATTAAAGTGCTTAATCAGTACAAAATGCTGCTAAGCACTGGGGGAGATACAATGATAGTTAAGGCATATTCTTTACTCTCCTAGAACTTAAAATGTACTAGGGGATACAGTGAATATGCCCATTTAATGTGAGTGTCTGCAGAAATGAATGCATATATTATATATGTGTGTGTATATATACTGTATTGGTCTCTTGTGTATATCTGTGTATATCTGTATATATGTGTGTGTATGCATAAATACGCAATATATATATATATATACATGTTTATACACACAGAGGTATATATAAGATATTGATACCTGTATAGTAATTAAGTGCATTGAAGGCTAGGAATGAGTTTGGAGCTATCTTGGATAGATAGAAAATGGATGGATTAATCAGAGAGTAGGTTGATCAAGGAAAACTTATTGAACAAGTTGGATAATAGTTACTTAAAATAGTTTGCACGTAGAGGAAGTAAATAGGAGATGACAGGTTCCTTCATGTACACATGGAGCAGTTTAGGCGAAGACTTAGAAACTGAAGGAGGTCTCATTAAATATTTATTAAACTTCTACTACATGTAAGGAATTCTTCCTTGTGTGTAGGATTCAAATCAAGCAGACAATTGACAAGCACTTATTAAGAAGAACCCTTGCCCCCTTCCCTTCTCTCTCTCTCTCTCCCACTTCTCCCTCTCCTTTGCTCTCGCCTCCCCTTTCTCTCACCTGCGTCTCACCCTTCCCTCCCCCTCCTAGGCACTGGGAATACAAAGACAAAAGTGAAATCTTTTCTACTCTTGAGACATTTATAGACTAGCCAGGGGGTGACAACACATATGTAGGTATTTCCAAAATAAGTACAAGTTAATTTGGGGGAAAAGATACTAGTAACAGGAAATTGGGAGAGGCTCCATGTAGAAGATGTGCTTAAGTTGAACTTTGAAAGAAATCAAAGATTCTAAGAGATGGAAGAGAGGGGAAAGTACTTTCTAGATGTGAGGGACAGCCAGTGCAAAGAGATGGAAGTGGAAATGGAGGTTGTTTATGAAGAATAGTAATGAATCTTAGTTTAGCTGGTCCATGGTATATATGCAATCTTGTGTATTGTGGAATAAGGTTGGAAAGGTATATTGGGGTCAGGTTGTAAAGGGTTTTGTAAGGAAACTATTTTGAAACAAAATGGCAGGGAGTTATAGCAATATGCTTGTGTGTGGTTTGTTGTTCAGAAAGCTGTTTGGTTTTTATAATGATCCCAATCCCTTAAGCTACAACATTGTTCCTAAGGCAACTTGGTTGTAGTTAAGAGAAACAGATACAAGAGGCTACAACCAAGAATGGTTGCTAAAGAGGTAGCATATAGGAAATGACAGAAGTGTTATCTATATGCTGGAGAACTTTCAAAGACCTGGCATTACAAGTTTATTTTTGGAGATTGTAGGATCTTTGGACTAGTGGAATGACATGGTCAAAGTAGCAGCCAGAAGATTATTTGAAATGTTAATGTAAATGATTATTGGAGTAGGTAGGAGCTGGCCAAAGTAATCACTGGTATTTGTACTGCGCTTTAAAATTTGCAGCACTTGACAGATTATATCACTTAAGCCTCACAATAATTCTCTGAAGTAAGGACTAGCTATGGTGCCTAATGAGCTGCTACCAGCATATTTACCTTTTTGCTAGTCATCTGGAGAGCACAGGTCAAAGCAGTGACATTGCTTGTAAATGTCACAGTAGGAAGCAACAAAACATTTTCCCTATCAAACTGGGGCTCACTGTCTCAAAAACACACAGCATCAGTGACACAGATATACATAGAGTTCCCAGGTACAGTCACATATCTAGGGAAAACACACAATTATAGCAACCTACACTATCAGTGACATAGGGCCTCCCTAGTGTCTTCTTGTGATGTCTTCTTTGGCCCTTTGTAGTCTGTGTTATCTCTGTCGGTTCTCTTGGTTCTGCTTCTGGCCAGATTATGTGCTTCTAGTGCATGATCATGTCCAGCTTTGGGCTCATCTGACATCAGTGCACTTTGGGGAAAAAACAGTATTTTACACTTGAGGACTGTACTGTAACACCAAGGAAAGGCAACTTCCCAAGGTTCAAAATACCAGCATAGGTGCTCTCCATTTTATTCAGTGACAAACCAAGAACAGAGAAGGTCAAAACATGACATCATTCAAAATACAGCACTTACTAAGTGTGATTAAATAATCTCCAAGTACTACCCCACCCCAGGACCTTCCAATCATTCAATCAATTACAAAGTCCCTGTTCTAAATACTTCTCCACCCCCAGGCTATACCTTCATTTAGTCCACCACAAAGCCCCTCTTCTCAAATGGAGATTAGTTTCCAAACATAAGTAAAGTACATTCATTTGTTCAACCACAGAACACAAAAAGGTCAAAAGTTCCCCACCCCTGGATCACAATTCAATCTACCCCAGAGTTACATCAAGTTTAAGCACAGCACTTAATACCCAAATGGAGGTCTTTTCTTTATCTTGACACTAGGCAAGTTCTCAGCAATTTTAGTTCCTGGGGAGACAAGGCTTAGCAAGGCCACAAGATACATTGCCAGTCCCTTCATTAATTCATCCTCTGTCTGTAGAACAGTCCTAGAACCCCTGAAAACATTAGCAAAACCCTCTCCCAGGATTTCTGTAAACATACAACAAGAAAATCCTTCTTCAGGGCTTCTGAACCAACAGAAAGGTTCCCAGACCCCTGAAACAACAGCACTGTCCTTCACCAGTGGACAGTATTCATTCTGTCTGCAGGACAGTCTCCAGACCCCTGCAACAACAGCACTGTCCTTCACCAGTGGACAGTATTCACTCTCTGTCTGCAGGACAGTCTCAGGGCTTCTTAACCAAAAGCCAGGTTCCAGGACTTCTTCAACAACAGGACTGTCTTTCACCAGTGGACAAATCTGGCAAAACAACATCAAAACAGACAGACAAAGTACCAGCAAAACAGCCATGTCTCCTCAGTCCTTGGCAGCTCAGGGGGCAGGTCTCAAAAGTCCAGGGCGATTCAAAGCGGCACTCAGCAATCCTCTCAGTCTCTCTCTCTCTCTCTCTGCCTCCACGTGGGTGCTGCTTCCAAAAAGTTCTTCTGCCTCTCTCTTGTCTCTCCAAATCTACATCACCCGCTCCTCCCAGTTCAGGACTTTCTTTTCACATCAACAAGTCCATTCCACAGGTGGGATTAACAAGCTCTGGGTTTTAACACAATCAATTTGAAAAACCAAGCCAATACAGGGGAGTCTTTAAATGCCATTACTATCACAAGGACCAACCAGAGTTTTGTCTCAGGTGCTAGACTTTTGATTACTGCCAGCCCCACTGGACTTTGCAGTTGGATTCTCAGTTCTGTTGGATGCTATCATCTGCTTTTGCTACAGAATTACGTTTACGTAATGAGAGGAGGAGGAAGGAAAGAGAAATCTCTTCCTCTTCCTTTGCTGAACTCTAGAGGATCAAGAAGGAAGAGAGAAGAACAAACTCAAGAGCCAAAGTTCTTTCTGCTTATTTTGCTTTTTTCTTGTTTGCAGAATAGGGCCAGCTTACTCCTTTTATGTAGGTCACAAAGGGTATGATTGATTTGCCCAGCCAATTGCTAGAAGTTCCTTGTGTTCCAATATTTCTCTTTTGTTGTTCAGTCATTTGTCCTGTCTGACTCTTCATGACCCCATTGGGGGTTTTCTTGGCATTTCCTTTTCCAGATCATTTTACAGATGAGGAACTGAGGCAAAAAGGGTTAAGTGACTTGCCCAAGGTTATATCCTTTGTCCTATGCCTAAAACCATATAGTCCTCTCAAATTATTAAAGAAACTCTGCAATCTAATTGGCAACGAGTAGTGGCCTACAACCAGATATGTGCTGAAATGAGCTGATAATAGCTCTCTGTTACATTTTTAGTGTGAGTATTTACACCTTGAAAATCCATATATGCTACAGATTAGGACTTAGTTTATTTTTTTGCTGATTGTGTAGATTTTGAAAAGTGATGGAGAAAATGTTAATGGTGCAAATTAAACTTTATTTTGGAGAGCTGGTTGTAAAATATCATTTCACTACTGCCTCATTGTTATACCATGCTACTTACAATAAGTATTACTATCTGTTTTACAGATGACAAAATTGAGACTTAATAGAGGTCAAATGATTTGCCTAAGGTCACACAAGTAAAGTGGCAGAGCTAGGACTTGAACCCAAAGTGAGCACTTCTTTAAAATATTTAAACATTTTAAAGTATTTTGTTATACTGAACTTGACAGACACTAAAATATGTGCGCACTTCCATGTACATATTCTGTTCTCTAAGAACAGAAGAGAATTCTACACAAAACCACAAATCTCCATTGTGTATAAATTGTTCTTTTAAAATTTGTATTGCATTTAACATGTTAGTTATAAAGCTGTCCTGCTTGTTTATTTCTCTCTGAGCCTCCTGCTTTTTTTCCATGTACTTTATAAAAATGCTTTATTGATGCTCATATCATATTCATTTTCTTGCTCCACTATGATTATTCCCCCAATTCTCTCCTGCTCAAAAGTTCTCTCTCATTATTAGTATAGTTAAATAAAACAAATCTGCATACTCTTGATGTCCAAAAATACATGTCTTGTTCTTCCTCTCTAGTCCATCTCCTCTTTGTTAAGAAGTGGAAAATTTGTTTCCTCATTGGTTTTCTGGAGTCATGGTGGGTTATTCCTCTATTTTTTTCCATTATACTTCACAAGATGTTTGTATAAAAATGAGAGTAAAGAAGCTAAAATGTAAATATAACACCAAAAGTTGAGTGAATAGACTTCCTTAAAAAGCAAAACATTCTTTTCAAAGATAAAGGATAATGATCTGAAAATCTGTGTTAACTTTGAAATATATGACTATGTGCACTTAAATAGTTTCTTTTGGCTTATGGCTTCCGAGAAGCATTAAAATGTACTAGCTGCCTCTGATTTTTAGAATGATTATGAAGGTAAAGAAACTTTAAAAATGGTGTTGGTTTTAAGGAAGTCTGTTGCTACAACATTTCACAGGGCAGATAACCCTCTTTGTAAGGAGTGAGTGGTTATCTGCAATGTGAATCATCTGTTATCTGAAGATCAGGGTATCTTGAAAGTTCTGATAGAAACAAACAGATCATTGGGACACTGGGCAGTGTCTAGAATTGATTGCATGAACAAAATGTCTAGAATTTCCTCCCTTATTTCTTCTTCATATTCTCTTAAGGAAGGACTTCCTGCCACTGATATAGTAGCAGAGAATGGAGAATTGCTGTGGGTAGGCTAAGGCTTTTTGCCTGCTATGTAACTTGAGTGACCATTGATTCTGGAAATTAGACTCCTTCCATGCTAGAGCTATTTTTTCCCATCAGCCATGGAAAAAGGGAGTGGGCAGCTAGGGGCAGATGTGGTGGCAGATTCAGCTATCTGCTGGCAATGGAAACTGCCAGTGTCTAGTTCTGTTGAGGTGATTTCGGATTGGTCTGGAGGCTCAAGCAGCCATTACAATCAGGTGGATTAGATCTGCCATTAATGTTGTTATTGCCAGGCTAGTGTGAGGAGATTCAGAGGGAGATCCACCTCACTGCCTCTCCATTTGTTTTTTGCTTTGTGTATAGTCCTAACCCTGAAAAGTGTTCTCAGCCATGCATCCTTTCCCCTTGAACTTTCCCACAGTTTTAAGGGAGAAGGGAGGAAGAATGTCAGCACCTTGAAAAGCCAGGATGTTTGGAAAGTATCACTAGAGACATTGCCTCATATAGATACACATAAAGTACTTTTTTGTTGCTTATTCATTGTTAAATCACATGTCCACTTTATATTGATTGCCTGTGTCACTGAATGAAGAGGGTTATTTATTCTGATAAAGGAGATTATAAATGTGGAGTGGGAGTGGCAGGGCGAGGAAAGAAGAGTAGTTTGAACCTTTGTACTCTGAGTACCCTCTGGTGGCCATTGACAATACTGCAGTAGCTTTAGAAAGGCCTGGTCATGCTGGTGGCAGAGTAAAACTCTGAGGGGATCACTTGTCTGGTGGTTAAGTAATAGTACCACCTGGTGAACAGTTCAGATATTGCACTGCCTGTTTGGATGATTAATAAAGTGACAGCCTGCCCTTCCTGTGGACTTAAGAAAGTATATAAACTGATTTGTACTGCTTGTACTACTGCAGTGCTACAGGCATCAAATACTGTCAATACCTGTGTCACATATGTGAATAGAAAACATTAATTCAAGGGACTCTTAATGTTTTAATCAATGCAGATCATAATTTTAAAGTTCCCAAGTCATTTCCTTCTTCTTAAGATATGGATCCCTTTTGTAATTTTTTTCTTTCACCCTCTTACGATGTTTCCACCTTTTGCTATTGTTTTAACTGGAGTTGTACCAAAAAAAAATCCTCAGCAAATTAAAGTATGTGTAGTTCTTTCATCCATAGAACATAATTGTCTTGCTTCCCTGTCATATTGGGATCATTCATTGTTGTTTCCCCCCCCCCCATCTAATTTAGAGAAAATATATACCTATTTACTTATTTATTTTTGGTAAGATGGGAACAACTTTTAGTGTCATGGGTAAAATATTATTTATCCTAGTGCCTTGCATTTTGCGGGTACTCAATAAATGTTAAATAAATGAATATACTTTCTACTGCAGTTAAAGGCATATGCTTTGCTTTTTATTTCATTTGAATTTTTTATTATTAAATTTTATTTTAAATAAGTTTTTATTAATGTCTCTGTTTCTTAAATCTTTGTAGTTATCCCAAGTATCCTTTCTGCTCCAAGAGTGCCATCCCAAATAATAAAAAGTATTTTTTAGAGAGGGGAAATAAAAGTACAACTAATTGATGCATTCAAAAATCTGAAAACATGTGCAGTGTATAACACCTATGAAATTCCCCCTCCATGAAAGGGTGGGTTGAGGGTATATTTTTATCTCTTCATTTGAATCTTGCTTGATTGTTATAATTTTAACTCACTTTTGAATTTTTGGTTTGTAGTTCTTTTTAATTACATTGTTGGAATCATTGTATGTATTGCCTTCCTGACTTTTCATCAATTCCTATAAATCTTTCCATGCTTGTCTTTATTCATCACACACATCAATACTTACAGTACAGTAAAATTCCATTATGTTCATATATAGCAATTTGTTTAGCTATTCACCAATTGATGGGCATCTACTTTATTTCCAATTCTTTGTAATCATAAAAAATGTTATGATAAATATTATGGTATGGTAACTTTCTTCATATCAATGATTTCCTTAGGATAAAAGCCCAGTAATGGAGTCTTGTAGTGCCAATGCAATATTTACAGTGCCCATGATCATGATAAAGACTGTGACTATAAGTCACTATAAGTCACACATATATGCATATATATGCATGACGTTCGATTGCAAAATATGTCAAACTCTCCAGATAGAGGATAAAATTGAAGGATTTATTTAAACACCAAAAAACCGAATCCCCAAACCAGTAAGCTTATGTCATCATAGTACCAAAGATATTTAAAAGCCATAATAGTGCTGAGAGCCTCAGCATCCTTTAGCCTTCCCACAAACCAATACAAGATCAATATTTACTCATGAGTCTATCTGACACCTTTTTCTAAGCTCCTCTGTCCCCCACTGTCTGCAACTGTCTGTAATTGTCAGACTTGCTCTGACCCAGCTTCTCTCTGGGTTCTGCTTCTCCTCAGCAAAATCCTCCCACCATAGGCTTCCATGTGACTACATTCAGCCTATCAGGGGGCAGAGTTTATCTTCACAGCAGTGGAGGTCTTCACACTCCCCCTAGATCTATTAAGGGGCAGAGAAGATCTTCAAATTCCCATTCCCATTACAAGTCTCTTGCTCAAAGACTGTGGATTTGAACAGCTGTCATTCTGCCATTTCTGAGATTGTAACCCAGTACTGCTTTTCTCATCTGTTTATTGACTATCAAGGCTAGTCCAATTCTTCTAAGGGATTCTTGCCCACAGTAACATATGTAATTGTCACCTGACATAAATTCACCTATTCCCATCCATTTGAGTTCACTGACACCCAAGATACCAGTGTTTAATCTTTTCATTTTCTGTTTGACCATATCCAGTTTACTTTGGTTCATAGACCTTACAGTCTAGGTTCCTATGCAATTTTGATCTTTAGAGCATCAAAATTTTCTTTTGTTACCAGACATATCCACAGCTGAGCTTGCTTTCAATTTTGGCCCAACTGCTTCATTAGTAGTGGATCTAGTTGTAGGTGACCTCTACTCTCTCCCAGTAGACACCTTCCAACCTGAAGGGCTTATTTTCTGGTGTCATATCTTTTATCATTTTAATACTGGCCATGGCGTTTTCTTGTCAAAGATACTGGAGTGGTTTGCCACTTCTCCAGTGGATCACCTTTTGTCAGACTCTCTATTATGACCTTTCCAGGAAATAGCTGATAGTTTCACTGAGCTATACAAACCCTCTGCCATGACAAGGCAGTGATCCAGGATGGGTTCTTATTATTAGAATAAGAGAAAGCAAGTATCTGCCACCAGCCTTCCCTTAAACCTATAGTTCCATGAAAAACAAAATCAACCCGAGAGAACAGAGGCAGAACAAGTGCCTATTATTTTTTCAAGACCTTGGGCACTGAGGCCTTTATGTTAGGGCCATAATTGTGAAAATATCTATTTTTCAAGTAACAGGCATTTTTTTCTCCCTTTCATTGAAAACAAAAATAGAAAAACAAAGTATTGTAACAAATATGCCTAACAAGCAAAACAAATTAACCACATTGACTATGTCCAAAAATGCGGATCTCATACTATGTTCTGAAATCTATTATCTTTGTCTAGATGTGAATGATACATTTCACTGGTTCCCTGGAAACCTGTTAGTTACATTGATGAGGATTCTTAAGTATTTCAAAGTTGTTTGTATTATGTTGTTACTGTATAAATTGGCCTATTTCTCTTCATTTTGTCCTGTATTAGGTCATGGAAGTCCTCTCAGGTTTCTCTGTAACTATCACTTCATTTCTTATGGCACAATAATGTTCTATGATGTTCGTGTGCTTTAATTTGTTCAGGCATTCCCCAATTGATGGGTGCTACTTATTTTTATGGCATATGTGTGCATAAGCATGTATATTTGATTTTTTAAATTAATTTTTAAAAAGCAATTGGGGTTAAGTAACTTGCTCAAGGTTACACGGCCAGTTATTTTGTGTGGGTGTTAAGTATCTGAGGCTGGAACCAATCTCGGGTCTCCTGACTCCAGGGCCGGCGCTTTTACTCACTGTGCCACCTGGCTGCCCCTAAGGGGTTTTTTTTTAATCTTTAGCATTTTGGAGGGCAGTTGGGGTTAAATGACTTGCCCAAGGTCGCATGGCTAGTTTTTGTGTTAAGTGTCTGAGGCTGGATTTGAACTCAGGTCCTCCTGATTCCAGGGCCGGTGCTCTATATACACTGCACCACCTAGCCACCCCAAGCATGTATATTTTAGCAAGAGAATTTCTTTTTTGGAATTATTTAGATATTTGGATTTACTTAATTGTACGGATGGAAATGTGAGGAAACTTACTTCTGTAATCTCTTTCATGCACTATTTATATAATTAAATCATTAAATTAAATGACCTACAACTAATTCATCATTAGACTGTGAGTTCCTTGAACTCAGGAACTATCTTTTACTTTCTTGGTATCTCCGATACTTAGCACAGTGCTTGCTAGGTAATAGGTAGCTCATAAATATCAATCTGATTCCAGAGACAGATTCCAGCCTCTGCTATTGGAGACCAAGATTAAATTCATAGAATTTATTGTACATCTGTTTTCTTGTTTTATAGATGACCACAAAACAATTCCACATTATCTTTTATGAAGTGATTAGATAGAAAGGCAAAAGACAGGACCATCAAGGAATTTATAATCTAATGAGGGACAAAACTTGCAAACAACTACATAAAAACAAGCTATATGTAGGATAAATGGGAAATAATTAACAGAAGGAAGGAACTAGAATTAAGAGAAAATGGGAAAGGTAGAATTTTAGTTGAGACTTGAAGGAAGAAGCCAGGAGGCAAAGCTCTCTAGTCGTGGGGTACAGCCAGTGAAAATGCTAGGAGAAGGAAATGGAGTGTCTTGTTCAAGGAACAGTAAAGAGGCCATTGTCATTGGATTGAACAGTGTAAGGTAGAAGAAAACTGGGAAGGGTTGGGGGTAGTTAGGAAGGGTTTTAAAGGCCAAAGAAAGGAATTTGTATTTGATTTGGAGATGATAGATACCAACTAGTTTACTTAGTAGTGTGATGACTTGCAGACCTGCCTTTTAGGAAAATCATTTTGGCAGCTGAATGGAGGATACACTGGAGTGAGGAGATACTTGAGGTAGGTAGACCTGCTAGCAGGCTATTGTAATAGTCCAGGCATAAGGTGATGAGAGCCTATAGCAGGGTAGTTGTAGTAACAAAGGAAATAAAGGGACATATTTGAGAGATGTTGTAAAAGTGAACTATACAGACCTTGGGAACAGATTGGATATCTGTAATTAAGGATAATAATGATAATAATAAACTCTTACATAGCACTTGTGGTATGTGGTAGATACTGTTCTAAGTGCTTTTAGACAATTATTATCTCATTTGATCATCACAACAACCCTAGGAGGTAGATGCTACTATTATCCCCATTTTATAGATAAGGAAACTGAGACAAACGGTTAAAGTACCTCTACTAGGGTCACACTGTTAGTAAGCATCTGAGACTGCATTTGAATTCAAATCTTACTGACTCTATCCACTACACTGCCTACCTTGCCTGTGTTGACTTGTAAGTTGTAAGCTTGGAGGACAGAGAGGATAGTGGTGCCTTGATAGTAATAGAGAAGTTTAAGAAGGGGAAACTGTATGTGGAGAAAGATAATGAGTTCAGTTTCAGATGTATTGAGTTTAAGACGTCTATATGACATCCAGTTCAGGATGTCTAATAGACTTTTGTGATGTGAGACTAGAGATCAGCAAAAAAGTTAGGGTTGGATAGATTTAAGAATCATCAGCATAAAAATGATAATTAAATTCATGGAAACTGATAAGATTACCAAATAGTAGAAGGTTTGTACATAGTTCTTTGCATGCTGCTTCCTTCATTATATTGTGGACCCTTTGTGAGCAGGGACACTTTGTCCCTTGCTTTGTATTCTGCAGTTAGCACAGTGTTTGGTATTTGTTGTTGAAGTAGGAGTTTTATTGGGTGGCACTCTGAGGTTCTGTGATTCTGTGAAATGATGACAGTTTCGATTTTATTGAATTCTTTTAGGGAATAAGATGAACTGTGGGTAGAATGCCCCCTCCCCCAAGTAATATACTCTATAAAGGAGTTATTTGCTTCAAAGGATATTATGCTACCCTTCTATCCCTGTAATTCAAATACCTGTCGTCAAGTGGCTTCTCTTTACTTTATTCCTCAATTTTAATGCATTTTTAACAAACAGTTGTTTCCTCAGACAAAATACTGGAGTATTTCATTACTGTGAACGCAGGTATTTAGTTTCCTTATGATAAAAAAAAGTCATAAAGGTTAGCACACATGAAACAAACTCTATTTTTCCAGGTTCAACCATCTTTGTGCTTCTGTGACTTTTGAATCTCAGAAATGGTTTCCTGATAGTTGCTTGGCAACCATTGTTTTGCTTCTAGTAGCATATTTCTACCTTGATGCTCTTGTGCTTAATCTAGTCACTTAAAGCTTTTATTCCAAGTAGGGTTTGTCAAACACATTTGAAATTAGGAGACTATTAGAAAAATAGGTACGGAATTACTATTTTTAAAGTATATATTACTAGTATCATCCCTTTGTTTAGCCCATATCCATTTTAATCAGAGTAATTGGTTTGGGAGATGAGGTGGTATATCCATTAAAATGAACATGTGCTCTGTCAGTAATGAAGTCTAATTAAATTGTTGATAATTACTGTAATTTTTAAAACATTTTTTTATAAGAACAAATAAGATTATGTCAGTCCCTAAGCACTTAAAAAAACTACTTTAAATTCCTTACTAATTGATATATTTTTGTCGTTGGTATATAAATTACTGTCTAGCAGTCAGAGTAGCATTTGGAAAATATAAAAAGTATGGATTATGTTTTGATAAAGTGTTGAGGCAAAGCAGAATATAATGAAGGCTAAAAGAGAGTAAGAGTGAAATTGGAAGGAATAAATCAGAATTAGTATGAGCAGAATGATTTGTGGACAAATCTAGTTATTTTGTAATTCTCTACTAAACAATATTTCAGAAATGAGGAAAATAAAAACAACTGTGTCTTCCCTTTTACCCAATGTGTGTGTCTAGTTTCAAAACCTTGCACTGATAAACCTAGATTTTGCTTTGATTTTCTTGATACTAGTAGAAGTATCTTTTAACTTACTTTGAATACAGCCTGATGTTGCTGAGAATTTATAATTGAGATTGATAATTTTCAACCATGTATACATTTTAAATATTTCTAGGTATTCTAAATAAATAAGAAATAGGTTCTTATGATTGATAGAATGACTATGTAGTTTGTATAGGATAGTTTATTAGATGACTATGCATAACTTTAAGAAAATCAGACGAAGGCAATAATACATCCTTTTAAAGTTTGAAACTAAGGGTTGGGAGCCAAGATGGTGGAGTAGTGAGAAATATAGGGAAACCACCCCTGCCCGCCTCCTCAAGAAAAAAAAATATAACACTTCTTTATCTAGTAGTGGATAGAGAACCAGCATTGGATCCTTGTCCTTTTATTTATTTTTTATTTTTTAAAAGCAATCAGGGTTAAGTAATGCCCAGTTATTTTTGTGTGGTATCTGACGCTGGAACCGATATATTTATATTTGCTTCTAAACATGTTCCTCTCTCAAAACACAGGCTAAAGCCCATGACTGATCCTTACCCAGGAAAGCCACCTAGTGCATGTCACTCCTCCCTCCCCCTCAGTCCACTCTGAATCTCTGATCTTGAATCATGTAGTGAGTGACAAAGCTGTCGATACTAGTTTCTACCTATAGCACAAGAGTATATAATATATATTATTTATATAATTATGTTATATATTTATATATATTATTTACATATTATATATTTATAAAATATATTTATATTTTATATATATAATTATATTTCACTAAGTATTATCCTGCTATTTATCTTTAAATAATATGCTATAATACTTTGGTACTTCATTGGTTCTGTGAACTGGCTGCCAGTTATAATCCATCCAACGCCATTTCATTCTATGAAATTATTTTCCATGTTTTCTTGTAAATTGTCCTTGAGGTCTTTTCTAGGTCTTTTAACATTATCTGTTCACATATGTAAATGCATAATGCTAAGAGATCTAGAATGCAGCATTGTGTGGGACTGGCAATTTTTATTCTATACAATAAAATACACACCATAACCTCAGATGCCATAAGATGTAATTTATTTACATTGATACCCATATTTTAGTCATTGCCTTTGTATTCTTTGTAAACAATTTTAGAATTCAGACATAGGAAGGATCCTGACTGGCTATTCAACTTGGCTTTTTGGAGTGGTAATAGCTTCATCTTATAAATAACTAGATCAAGGCTGATCCTGAGTTATTCAGGCTCAGAAACTAGATATTATTTAACAAAAAGACAATGAGATTGTGAGCAATTGACAGGCTAACTCACTGCTTTGACTGTTAATTATTATACTTTTTGCAAGTATGCTAAATATCTATACTTTTTATATAAAGATGATATCTGATACACTATGAATAACATAAAGCATTCTGAGTTATTTTTCTGTTGGTGATAGATTTACACTGATTCAAATACTTTTGCTCAATGTTTCTTCTTTACTACACTTTTATAGAATAGTTGAACATGGGTAGATGTGAGATCTTCAATAATGAAACAGCAAAGCTAATCAACCCACAAGGCACTAAAATTATGATTTTAGTTTCTTTAGGAGAATGTTGTAGCCAGCTGAGCTGACAAGGCATAGACAATAATACATCCTTTTAAAGTTTGAAACTAAGGGTTGGGAGCCAAGATGGTGGAGTAGTGAGAAATATAGGGAAACCACCCCTGCCCACCCCCTCAAGAAAAAACAAAACAAAACATGACACTTCTTTATATAGATCTTTATATAGATCTAGAAAATGTACTAGACTGAATCCTGATTGGGAAATTCAAGAAAAGTGACAGTCACGTTTCCAGCCCAGATTGGTATAGGGAGACAGACAGAGAAGACATAGAAGCCAGCCAGGTGCAGATCACTCTAGTGTAAGGAGAGGCTGGACTCTATGGCTAGATGAAGTCTCAGACCCATGTTAGGGCATCATACTCTTGTGCTATGGGTAGAAACTAGTACCGACAGCTTTGTCACTCACTACATGGTTCAAGATCAGAGATTCAGAGTGGACTGAGGGGGAGGGAGGAGTGACCTGCACCTAGGGTGGCTTTCCTGGGTGAGGATCAGTCTTGGACTTTAGCCTGTGTTTTGAGGGAGGGACATGTTTAGAAGCAAGCAGCAGCAGGGTGGCTCTTACTCTGGGAGCAGACTGTAGTCTCAGTTCTAATTTCTAGTCCAGTATGAAGCCTGCAGAGGAATAATCAGTGCAGGAACCAAAGACTAAAGTGGAGCCTATGGTTCTGTTCCTCAGAACCATCAGAGCTTCCCAGCAGCAGTCTACTGTTACTCAGACCCATGTCTAGAACTTGCAGAGTTCACACCATGGGGGCAGTGATCATTGTTTGCCTTGGATCAGTCCATTTTGATAACACTGAAATCTTGAGAGCTCCTAGCCTGAGCTGCCCCTGAGACACTATCGCTGAGCTACACTTAGTACCTCCAAGAAAGCAACAATAGGACCAGCCTAGACCTTTCCTCCCAAAAGTGCCAGAATCTAGACCTAACATCAAGGCTAAAACCAGGAAGTAGGCTGGAAGAATAAAGAAAACAAAAGGGAATCCCAGCATAAAGAACTATTGGGATTCCAGCAGCCCTCAAGACAAACTCAGAAGAGAATGACTCTATAAGCAAAGCCTAAGAAAAACACAACTTGAGCAACAATTCAACTGGAAGTCTGGTAAATATGAATGAAAAATTTTAAGTCAGCAGTTGTGGTTGTGATTTGTCCTTCATTCTTGAAGAGATGATGGCATCAGGAAGATGATGAAATGACTTGCAGTTGAAGTAGATTTAAGTGAGGGAAGGCTGTGCAAAGTCACCAGCCTAACTTTCTCGTCCAGAGTCATCTGGGTCCAGTGGCAAGATATAGATCGGGACAACTGGAGATGGCCCAGGATTCTGTGGGAGACCTTGGCCTTTTTAAGCTAAAATCTTTCAGAGTTCTCACATTGAGTGAGGCAGTGCCCATTCAGTAATTAGTCAAGGGATGATCCTTTTTAAAATAAAAAAAACCCCAACAACTGGGAAGGGAAGACCCTCTGGGTTGCTGGCTGAAAAGAAACATGACTATTTTATACCTTCTGTTTCCTCAACAGAGGCTTCAAAAGGGGTCTTCAAATTCAAATTACATTACCAGGTAGGCTGAGATGGGGCTTGTTGGGACACCTCCTGCCCTTCACTTTAGTCTCAGCACAGCCAAAGCCACACCCTTCCTTTAGGACTCCCAAGCCTGCTGCTGATTTCACTTTTTCCAGATTTTACACTGGGGCAATATTCTCTGGGTTTGCAGGGTCAGAGAGGGGGATTAGAGCAGCTAGGGTTTATTCCGCCATCTCCCAGAAGTTCAGATAGGTGATTTTTAAACATCTAGGCTGTGGGTTGATAGCCTCAGAAGTAGCTATTGTAGGCCCTGTGCTTGTTTCTTAACCAGTTGGGACAGATCCCCCATCCTGAAGTAAGAGGTCTAGAATCACACCTGTGGTGGGTGAGTCAGCTTGCCCCGGCCAACTCTGGCTCCACTATGTGAGGTCTGTGCTGGTGCAGCCCCCATGCTCTCCCTGCCTGGCCCTACTGTCTGCCCTTTTCATTATTCTTTTTTTTTTTTTTGAGGGGCAAGGTAGGGCAGTTGGGGTTAACTGACTTGTCCAAGGTCACATAGTTTTTGTGTTAAGTGTCTGAGGCTGGATTTGAACTCAGGTCCTCCTGACTCCAGGGCTGGTGCTCTATTCACTGCACCACCTAGGGTTCCCCCCCCCCTTTTCATTATTCTTACATCTTATTTCCTGACATGTGTTCTTCAATCCAGTGATACTGGCCTCCTGGCTATTCCATGAACAAAACATTCCACTTCTTTTCTCCTGGGGTTTTGTCTGGCTATTTCCATGCCTGTAATACTCTCCCTCCTCTGCAGTCCTACTGACTCCTCAGACTTCCTTTAAGTCCCATCCAAAATCCTTCTTTTTCTTAGAAGCCCTTCCCTACTCTACTTAATTCTAGTTAATCATTGAATGGGCGTCACCTCTACAAACTGAGACCTGGGAAGGAAGTTAGCTTTAAAAGACCAATGTCTCCCACTGTATCCAGGGCTTTCTCCAGTCATCCTGATCTATTTCTTGCTACTAGGCCTAGATGGTTCTAGAGGAGAAAGTGAAGCTGGTGACTTTGTATAGCCTTCTCTTACTTAAATCTAATTCACTTGCAAGTCATGACATCATCCCCCTTTGGTCCTCTTTGAGAATGCAGGGCAAATGATATATTTGAGTTAGATACCATGGGACCAGATAAGCTCCGAGGAGTTCTATAGTCTTAGACCCAGTCATTCTGTGAAAACTGATACTTCTCGTAATTATTGATGTTTGAGATGACCAACGTTATGTTCAAAAGATGTGCCACCAGGACACTAAGAAGATGTGTTATCAAATTGCTTTCTCAGTTTATTGATCTTGGAATTGAATGAGTTAACAATCTTCATTATTTATCTGCTGGGCTTTAGCAAGATGGTATTTCTGTTGCCGAGATAATTCAACAAAGGAAGCTAATACCTTTTGCTGCTATCATTGTGGAGGCGTGGATGGAGCTCTCCACGCTTATTTCAAGCTGGAATACTACAAGTAGCACATTTACAGAAGCTATTACTTTTGTCTTATGTTGTTCTCCCTTGACATTAAAAAAAAACAACACAACCCACTATTCTTTGGTTTCCTCGAAGAAATACTTGAGTGTGTCTCTTTGGCTCCTGAAGATTCTTTTAATTGCTTCCATTTGGTTTTGTCCCTTTGGTTAGAATGAGCCTAAACAATGAGAAAAGAAGTATTTTGGAAACATATTATCTCTCAAGCCAAATCTCCTTCTACAGTAGATTCTCACACAAAGGAGCTTGGTACATAGTACCACTTGGTACATAGTAAGCACTTAATAAATACATTTTCAAAGCAGGAGAACACTGCACACAGTAACAGCAACATTGTGGGATCATCAACTTTGATATACTTAGTTCTTCTCAGCAATACAATGATCTTGTTAGACAATTCCAAAAGACCCATGATGGAAAATGCTATCCATATCCAGAGAAAGAACTATGGAGACTGAATGGAGATCAAAGCTTACTATTTTTGCTTTTTGTTTTTTCTTCTGGTTTTTCCCATTTGTTTTGATTGTTCTTTCACATCATGGCTAATGTGGAAATATGCCAACTTATACCTCCCCAAGCCAGATAAAACAGTTTCTGTCTTCTCCCTCTCAGTTAGCCCTGGAGATATTTTATTTAAAATCTTGGAAACCACAGGGTATTGACCATTTGGGAGTAAAAGGGAAGGGACCATACAAAGTCATCTTAACAACTCTCACTTGCTGTGAAGCTTGAAGGCCTCCCTAGCTGGACACATGTATCCTGAGTAAAACCTCTCTTTTCCTATCTCAGGGCAGCCTGAGCAGTACACCTGTGAACCAATTGAGGTTGTGAAACTTCTCTTCAAAAGAGACAAAAGACTGTGGCAATCTGCTGTTGGTTGAGTGGCAGCTTTTCAGTTGCTTTTGTTTTTTTTTCGTTCTGCCTTTTATTCCACTGCTTTTGGTTCTATTTGTAGAGACATTATATTCTTTATTTTCCTATCATTGATTCCCACCCTGTGCTTAGAGCTAGGCCTGCTTCTCCATGACCAGGAGTCTAATGCATTGATTCAAAATGGGAACTCTCTTAGGTAGGGTGGAATGTATGACTACTGGGTATGTCACCATTATCCCCAGGATATGGATTAACTTTCTATAGCGATTTCCTTATTCCCTGAGAATTTGGCCTAGACTTTATCTTTTGAGCATTTACCTAAGCTATAATAATTGGTTGTTTACTTTCAAACTTGACTACTGAGACACCTTGCTTTTGGGCCAGGAGTGATCCCTCCTTCTCAGAAATTGGCTATATTGATCATAAAAAGATTAGGACCAACTCATTGGGTCCAGTAAGATCAGATGGGGTGGCCCTTTCCCCATGGACATTTGATATATCAGGTGATCCTAAAATGCCAGTTGTAGCTGTTCTTTGATTAATTATTAATTATCCCTCAGGTTCGTAGCCCACCAGCATTTATGAGAGCTTAACTTGGTGTAATTTATTAGTGCATTTGTGTCTTCTGGCATACATAAACTCCATCCTCAGCTCCTGGGTGCCTGGTATAGAGTTCTCCACCTTGGATTCTGCTGACTAGTTCAGATGTTGATTCCTCCACCTGTCTGGCTCCCCTTCTCCTTAGGAACAGTTCTACACCCCTTGTCAGCAGGAGGTAGTTACCAAAGAAGAGACTACCATCCATTTTCCCAAAAGATTTCTCTTATCAATAACTAGAGGGGGGAATGATGAGGCTGACTTTTGCCCAGCAACAATGAAAGCCTTGCCTAAATCTAAATATGCCCAGTAATAGGAGGCTGTGCTTGTTAACAAGACACACCTGCTTCCCTTTTCCTGTCTCCTTCCCTTTGGTTAAAAGTACCCAACACACCTGTTTTTTTCCCCTTCTCTGTGGTTAACTGTCCACATAGGAGTATACTCCACTCCTGACTGAGTGCCCAAGATTTGTTTATAAAAAAAGCACCTGTCCTCCAAGCTGGTGATGCTCCTAAGGACTAGCTCACTTGTTTTGCGTCAATAAAGCCTTCTTGATTAGAAGAATATCAACCTCTTGAATTCTTTCCAGATGATCCAACTCCTGAACCTCATAATCCTCTTCAGTTCCTTATGATGAAGCTTTTTTTTATATAGAAGTGTAACTAAGAACACAAATATTTGACTTGAAGTCCTTTCCTTATATTTATCCCTTGGTGGAATTGTGGTATCCATTTGGTGTTTTCTCTGACTTTTGGGGGAAAGGGAACAAATATTTTATAACCCTACATTGTGCCAGATGCTTTACAAATATTATGAGGGACATTACAGATATTATATAATTTGATCCTCACTTTAAATCTGTTAGGTAGATCTATTATTCCAATTTTACAGTTGAGGAAATGGAAGCAGATGGAGGTTAAGTGATTTGCCCAGGGTCATACAGCTAGAAAGTATCTGAATCTGAATTTGAATTCAAGCCTTCCTGACTCCAGGTCTAGCACTCTATCTGCTGCACCACTTAGCTACCTCTGGACAATACTTTTGGGCCTTGTAGCTATATTTTAAATAAATCAGATACAAGTTCTTAATTAGTTCTTACACAGAGTCAGGGAACTCACGCTAGTGAAAAAGTAGAGCTTGTTTTCTGAATTGTATCCACAATCATTGTTTACTAATGATCATATATGATTACGTTATATGTTTTCTTCTACCAATCTCAGATTTTTACACCTGGACATATTTCATTCGTCTAATTTCACTGAATAGAATGTTGGTGCTACTATATAAATGGTGATCATTTTGGTCCTCAGACTTACATATAAAATATGAGTGCAGCAATCCCTTGAGTGGTATTCTTTCTCTGCCCATTGTCATTCTTCTTTGTAGGAGGATTATTCTGACTGGGTGAAGCTGTTTTTCTCTGTTGCAAATTGGCTTGGTCTCCTGCTGTGAGAGATGAATATTACCAGTCAGCTCTGGTCTGCAGCTTGCTACTCCAGATCTGCCACAGACTAACCTTTCTATTTTGGGGGAAATTAATAAAGTAAAGTATTTTTAAAATTAAATATATGGTTTTCCTGTATCCATGTTTATTTTTCATCAGCTTAATATTGGAAATAATCAGCACAGCTTCCTCTAAGAACAATTTAATACCTAATTTGTTTATGTAAATCATTAAGTAAAATAATGTTTGACAAATCTCTATTAATAGGCCTGTAAATGAAATTAAATATTTAAATTTTGACTATTTGAGCTGCATCTAAGTGATTCAGAATTCATGGTCTGATTCAGATTCCAGCTACTGACTTACTCATTATGTATTATTTGTGTCAATCTTGTTGACAGGTCTTTTGAAAGGACAGTATTCCTACGAAAATAGAAATACCTCTTCTTCCTAGGAGTGGGTGGCAGATGTAGATGCATCCTAAACAATGAAGTCTGTCTAGAGAAGAAAGGGGGTTTGGGAAAAACCATGGTTATCACTGTCAGACCTTAGTATTTATGAAAATATTATATGAAGTTTATAGTATTTATAAAAATGATATTTAAGTTATTTTTCATAAAAAAGAGTACTATTTTCTAGGACAAAGACACTCCTGTAGTATTTTTAAAAGGTTTTTTAATAGAGAAATTACAGAGCAAATTTAGATTTAGTAGTAGTAATTATAGATTCTTTGAACTGGAAGGTATTTTAGAAATCATTTAGGCTAGTCCCTTTCATTTTACCTCTCTGAAGCCAACAGAAGTTAAGCAATTTCCTCAAGGTCAAAAGCTAGTTAATGACAGAGCTGGGAGCAGAATCTAAGCCTCCTATTTCAAAGTACAGGGTTGTTTTAGTTGCACCTTTTTCACCTTTATGTCTACCCTTTGCATAATTTTTATTGAAAAGTAGGGAGAAAAAATTTAATGTATTGAGGTATTATACTCAAAATATTTTTGTGCTTCCTGTAGAAACTTT
Organism: Petaurus breviceps papuanus; assembly: GCF_028583685.1. NCBI lineage: Eukaryota > Metazoa > Chordata > Mammalia > Diprotodontia > Petauridae > Petaurus > Petaurus breviceps. The sequence goes on along the minus strand of NW_027186296.1, from coordinate 5,636,876 downwards.
AGTTTTTTTCAAATATGTGTGTGCATATATATCTATATCTATATAAATACACATATATATATAATATGTGTATATGTATATATGTATGTACACACACAGAGGTGCATTTTCAACTAGGAGAAATCCATTTTCTCTCCTTCTCTATCCCCTTAATCCAGGCCTACACGACATACAGCCTGCAGGCTGCTTGCGGCCTGCCAAAGGATTTCAGATGGCCCACAAAAAATGAAGATATAAAAGAAGGTAAAGATATAATGAGCACTTTGGCCATGTCCCGCTTAACCCACCTTCCACTAGTCACAATTGTGGACATCATTTAACTTGGCTGGTGGGTTGCTACTGTACACTTTCTCCTGTCACATGATTTGTGACAGCCAGCCAACCATCAGTCTTTTCCTAGTATGAGGTTTGATTTCTTGTGGGTAGTTGGGATCTTTTAGATGCTTCTGTTGGCGAATGACAGTGTACTGATTCTTATCAAACTCCAGATTATTGAAAAACGTCTCGGAAGAGTTTTGTAATAGATCAAAAGTATTTAGCCTTGCATCTGAAATTTTTTGCAGTTTTTCCTATATACATATATATATATCTTGTTTCTACATATTTGTTTACATACTGTTTTTCCCCCATTAAACCTTGTTCGTTTTGAGAGTAGGGACCATTTTTTACCACTTTTTTAATGTACCCTCAGCCCTTAGTACGGTACCCAGAACATGGTAGACAATAAATATTTATTGCATAATGTCTAAAATTGAGCATTCTTTTCCAGTCCTTCCATCGATTTAGTATTTGTGCAAAACATCCTGCGTGCCAGGGGGCAATATCTTTGATGAGCATATGCATTTCTCCCCCTTGGTTTACATGAACAATCAGAAGGCCATAGAATAGACTTCTCTTTGCAGGTGTCAGGCAGTGTGTGTGTGTGTGTGGGGGGGGGGGGGGGTTGTTTTTTTTTTCATTGAGAGCTCATTTGTGGGTTGTTCAATTTCTTTTTCTGAAACAGTTATTTAAACTTTATTTCTTGTTCTGTTAATCTGGGCATATTTATATTTTTGTACATATTCTTTCATTTTCCTAATTATTGTTTTTATTTTTTCGTTGGTTGTGAAGTCATCTTTTTCATTTTTAAGTAGGTAGTTTCATTTTCTTTATTATATAGGCAAATTAGTCAATAGCTTATCTCTTTTGTTGTTTTTTTTTAAAAGCTCCAATTTCTATTTATTAGTTTAAAATTTTGTTTTTATTTTCGATTTTAGTTACCTCTCTTGATTTTGGTGTTTAATTAGAGGTTTTTAATTTGTTAGTTTTTAGGCTTTTTTTAGTTGCATGCCTAATTTATTAATCCACTCCTTCCCTCTTTTATTGATGTAAGTATTTAGAGATATAAATTTCTCTGAAGTACTATTTTGGCTATATCTCACGAGTTTTGCTATGTTATCTCATTGCTGTCATTATCTTTAATGAAATTATTGATTGTTACTATGATTAGTTTTTTTTTTCTAAAATTTTTTTGAGGGGGGAAGTCAGGACAGTTGGGGTTAAGTGATTTGCCCAAGGTCACACAGCTAGTAAGTGTCAAGTGTCTGAGGCCAGATTTGAACTCAGGTCCTCCTGAATCCAGGGCTGGTGCTCTATTCATTGTACCACGTAGCTGCCCCTATGATTTGTTTTTTAGCTTACCCATTTTTTTTTTTTTAGGGCTAAGGTATTTACTTTCCAAGTAATTTTAAATCTTTTCTTCAAATGCCCTTTATTGATTATACTTTTTATTGCATTATTGTAAGAATACATTTAATATTTCTACTTTTCTTTATGAGGTTTTTATATCCAAATACATGGTCAGTGTTTTTGAATGCATGACAGAGAAATGTATATTATTTCTATCTAATATTCCTCAGAGGTCTATCATATCTAATTTCATCTCCTCTTCTTTCTTATTCATTGTATATTAAGACTTACCTAGGTCTGAGAGGGATAAATTGAAGTCCCCTATTATTTTTAGTTTTACTCCTTCCTCCTGTAATTAATTTAATTTTTCTTTCAAGAATTTGAGTGCTGTGCCACTTAGGGTATATATACATACACACATGCATTCATGTTACTATAATTCATTGTCTGTAATGCTTTTTAGCAAAATGTAGTTTCCTTATTTATCTCTTTTACATGTATATTCATATTTTTACTTATATCACTGTAATTCATTGTCAGTGGTATCTTTTAGCAAAATGTAATTTCTTTTAATTAGGTCTGTTTTTGCTGTTGCTTTATCTGAGATCACACTTATGACCCCTACCTTTTTCTACTTCAGTTTCAAGTGTATACTTGTAAACAACATATTGTTGGACTCTGGTTTCTAATACTTCTATCCTTTTCTGTTTTATGGGTGAGTTTAACTCATTCATATTTATAGTTATGATTGCTAACTGTGTATTTTCCTCCATCCTATTCTCTTGTACTTCTTCTCCTTCTTAACCATCCCCTCTTTTAAGAGTTTGTTTTGCTTCTGAGCACTGCCTCCTTTAATCTGTTCTCTCTTTTATTCCCCACTCTGATGATTTCTCTTAATTCGAGCTAAAAATGTTTTCCTTAACAATCAGAACTGTCCCAAATAGACTGTGTTGGGAGTTAGTGGGTACTCTTTTACTGGAAATCTTCAAGGGTAGTGGAATTTCTTAGGGACCCAAGAAGGTCATCAGTCACTTAAATGGGTTTTTGAGGTCAGGGTGGCATAATAGCTGGAAAGAGTCAAATAAGAGTGAAGCAAGTTGTTTATTCTAGCTGTCCAGGGCATATTACAAGATGGATAGCAGTCTACTCAAGCATGACGTGAGGCTCCTCATATATAGATTTTGAGGGCAGCATTGATAAGCAAAATATTCAGAGTAACATCGGGTAAAACAAAAAAAAGAAATATGACTTTATAAAATACACATGGTTATACAAAAAGAATAATATATTAGAGAAAAATGTGTATTCTTAGCTATAGGAAATAGCTGGTCTTAAATATGCTGATTGGACTAGACAGGTAGGAGAACTTTCTTAGGACTTTGGAATCTTTCACTATTAGTAGCTAAGTTTTATGATTCCAGGAAGAGACACTAAAGGACACCAACTGTTTTAGTCATGTCCTTTAGCTCACAGTAAAATAGCTGGAGTGTCTGGGGTTCATTTGGGAGGTTGAAGGAGCTTTGTCTACTTCTATACAAGCAAAACCTAGACATCCACTTTTGAAAACATTGTAGAGGGAATTTTGAAAAATGCAGGTTATACTAGGTGGCAACTGAGCTCTTTTCTAATTTTGAAATGCTGTGCTTCTGATTCCAGCATAGCATTTCGCAAAGTCAAGCTGTTCTTGAAGACAAAATGAGAAATGTTTAGAAAATAAAACCAGTTAGATGAATTTGAAACTGGTTCAGTGACTAGACCCAAAGAATAGTGATTAATGGATCAGCTTGGAGAGAAGCCTCTAGTGGAGAACCCTAAGGACAAATCCTTAGTACTGTACCATTAAACTTGAATTGATGGTATGCTTGTCAAGTTGGCATTTACTTTAGTTTGAGAGGAAGAATTAACACATTGAATGACAGAAGAAAGATGCAAAAAGATCCCAATAGCACAGAACAATGAGCTGACAAAATAAGATGAAATTTAATAGGGATAAATGTTAAATCCTGCAGTTGATACAAACAACAACAAAAACCTTTTGTTGTTTCTGTATAAGTACAGTATGAAAGTTCATGGGGCCAGACATCAATAATGTGCAAAATATTCAGTGGATTGTAAGATCAGTATGAGTCAACAGTATTACATGGCAGTGCAACAAGCTAATTTTTTAGGTTGTGTTATAGAAATGCAGTGTCCAGAAGGGCAGCATAGGATAGAGTGCTGACTTGGAAGCCTGGAAGACCTGGGTTCCACTCCTGACTTTGACACATACTGGGTGTACAACCAACAATTTATTTTATTTCTAAGTGCTCTTAGACAATTCTCTAATACTTTTAAGTTGCAGAGAAGTACTGAGAGTTCCCTATACTGGTGAAATCACAAATCTAGGTAGTCCTTATTCATATCCTTATTTCTATAATCCCCAGAATGTTGCCATGGTCATACCATATCTAGAGTATTGTCTTTACTCCTGGACACTAGATTTTTGGAAGGTTGTAGACAGAGTGTAAGAGGTCCAGATCAGAATGATCAGGATGATAAAAGGACTGGAGACCATGCTATAAAAGGATAATTTGAACTTGGTTGGAGATGAGGGAAGGGAGAAGCATGATAGCTGTCAAATAGCATTTGAAAAGGTTGGGGTATTTGACTGGAAGTTGCAGGGAAGTCAATACTGACACCATGTAAGGAAAAAAAATTAGGTAACATTAGATTCTTTGGGAGGTTGTTGGCTTCTAATCACTAGAGGTCTTCAAACAGAATCTGGGTTATACTTTATTAGAAATATTGTGAAGATCCCATCTTAGATAATCTCTGAGTTCCTTTACAGTGCTAAAATTCTATAGTTCTATGTATCCTCATTTTTTTCATTTTTCAAACCTATTATTTTTCTTAATCCTGTCTTTTTACTATAGTTCAAGCCAGAAGAGAAATTAATCAACTAGCCCATTATGTTGGTGTTGGGTAGGCTACTGATATAATTACATGGATTGGTTAGGTTGATACTGGTCCCAGATTTTATCTTGTTGACCTGAGTGACTAGATGTGATCCCCATTATATCCTGAGTCAAGTCTTAGTGGATTCTGACTGTGTTTTCCAACATTAGGACATAAAGTATTCCTTTACCTTCCCAAAGGATCAGGAATATCATGCAGAAATAAGGAGGAAGGGAGAGAGGAAGATGATTTTTTTAGATGATGAAAAAGGTTTTTGTACAGATACTTGTTGCCTATTGAGTTTTGCATTTGGGAAATGAAGTACCTTAGAGCTGGGGCAATGAGTTTTTAGAGATACATTGATGGATTATAATCCTGATATGTTTTGAAAAGTAATCTAAGATATTTAAGCTTAATTATTTAAACATGTTAGCCTTGTATTAATTTTCATTTAGGATTCTCAAGTCCTCTCTAAAACTATCCAGAAGGGGTAGGTACTACTAGGTATTGGGGGAATACAAGAAATGCTAAGTGAAAACATTAGAGATATTGTTTTGAAGGAATTTATAGTGTAAGTAAAGTAGGGATACAAATAAAAACATAACAGATTTTGTTTTCTTCAAGTGTATTAAGGACATTTGTATGTAACTATAGTAGAGATCTCTAACCTTTCGTTTTATAGATGAGTAAACTGAGACTGAGATGTGAAGTCACTTGCCCAAGGTCACCCAGGCAGCAAGCAAGCAACAAAAGTAAAGATACAGACTTTGGGCCTCTGATTCCAAGTTTAGGACTTTTCCTCCTATGCTTCGTTGCCTTTCCAGCATGAATTAATAGCTAGGATTATTTAACTGAAATTACATGTTATAACTTTGAATGTTCTTATAGTGACAGGCTTTTTATTTAGAGATAACTCTTTAAACAGGTTTTTTTTTTTTTGCTAGATTTAGTAAGATTCTTTATAGTTAACACTGGCTACACTGCTATTTTGGCTGAATCTGTGACTATATTATGTTCTGATGAGTTTGGTCATTGCTACCTATCGAGGCTAATCAAAGCTGCCCTTCCTACCCTTGAGGCAGTTATATTGCTCAGTGGATAAAGGGCTGGAGCCAAAAAGAACTAATTTCCAATTTAGTTACATATTGAAGCTAGGTAAGTGACCTATAGTTATCTCAACTGTAAAATGGGTATAACAATAGCACCTATCTCCTGGAGTGACTATGAGGATCAAATAGATAAATTTGTAAAGCATTTAGCACAGTGTCTGGCTCATAGTATGAACTTAGTAAATGCTTTCTTTCTTACTTTTTTCCCCTTTTTACTCTCTGCTCTCCATTGGTGCTGCTACCCATTTCCTTCAGAACTTAGACCTTCCATACACTATGACTTGATAAGAACCTAACAAGTGAATAGTGTGATGGCCTCAGAGGATAAATTTCTTCCTTCCTCTTCCATCATTTCCATCTGTCATTCTATTTCTCCCCTTCTTCAGTATTAAAAACTCACCGAAATTTTGACATAGAAAGTAAGTTCTGCTTTGTCCAGTGCTATATTACTGAATGTAATAGTTAAAAGTTGGAAAATTTGACAGAGGTGATGATGAGCCTAAAGGAAAACTTCAGTATATTTAAGGTTCTGTACAACACACTATTGACATGATAGTTAGTACTTTCAGCTATTCATAAATGTATCTATCATAGAGAATAAGGAAATTTTAGTATGAATTATATAATTTTATTTTGTACTAATAATGACACATTTGATCATATGATAATTTTCTTTTAAACATGTAAGATCAGCTGTAGAGCTATCAAAGTTTTTATTTAAGCAGTTTTTTGCAGAATACCACTATTACTTCTACCACTAACAATAATATGCTCTTATTCCTGATTGATGCATGTTTGTGAAACTCATTGAATTGTCTGAAACTGCTTTAAATATATTCTGGAAGTGTATGCCTTTTTCACTCCCTTTTTCTTCAGGGTATGGGATGATAATTTTATGTGACTCTTTGGGAGTATCCATGTTGTTCATTTGTGCCCCACTCTTCACGACCCCATTTGGGGTTCTCTTGGCAAAGACACTGGAGTAGTGCCATTTCCTTCTCCAGCTCACTTTACAGTTGAGGAAATTGAGCAAACAGGATTAAATGATTTGCCCAGGGTCACACAGCTAGTAAATGACTGAGGACGGATTTGAACTCCAGGAGTTGAGTCTTCCTGACTCCAGGTCTGGCACTCTATCCACCTAGCTGCCCTTGGCAGTATCCATATCAGAAAGTTATCTTTTATCTCTCTCTTTTAATCTTCACAGGGCACAACAAGGTACTTACCTAATTCTTGTGTATTGGTGAGAACCTTTTTAATCAGCTCTTCCTGTCAGGAAGCAAGAGCTGAATCTCCTACTTTTCCATTGGTCTGTGAAGGGCCTCTCTGCATCTCTGTTTGAGAGTCACATAAGAGCAAATAAGAAACAGCATTTAAGTTTCAATTCAAGTATTCTGCAAAATTTAGGTAGGTGGGACTTGGGTTGGGGCAGGGAATTACATAGGCAGTTTTAATGGTGCATAGTGCACAAATGTAGCAAAGGACATCTGCTTATGATAACTCACTAGTCAAAATGTTTAAAAATGGTGACTGAAAAGCACTGATAACTTCCCTACAGAAAGTAAAAGAAAAGATTATAGATTATTTGTTGCTTATTTTTAGCAGTAGCTCTTAGATTATAATTCACACTTGGATTGTTGTCAGATTCTGTTATTAGATACTAATGATTTAGACCATGTGTAGTTTTTAAATGCTTTATGTGCCCTTTTTTTGGGTCATATTTTCCCTTCTTCCAAATGTGAAGATTAAAATGATGAGCTTTATTGTATATTTAGGGACACTGTGTTTTGCATTTATCACCTGCTGTTTAATCTTTAGCAATAAAATTGAATTGATGTTAAAAGAAAAGCTTTGTTTGGGCCTTGCCCTCCATAATGAAAGAAACTCTGGTAGAGAAAGTTAAAAGGGCTTTATTAAGCACCTCTGGGCCACAAGGCATTGAGGACAGCACAACACCAAATTCAATCTTCATGCTGTTTTTTAAGACAAATTTTGTAATAAGGGAAAGATAATCCTGATTGGGCCACAGTTCTGAAAGGGGATCACATAATCTCTCAGCTCCTCCCTTACCACCTCCTCACAGGAAGTGAGATGAGAGATAAAGAGAGATAAGAAAGCTCCAGCTGCTATGTGACAACCAAAGGTAGTTATTACAAAGGGATCAAAGTAAGTTTTTCCCTACAGACTGCCAAGCATGTACTGGGAAGAAAAACAAGCAAGACTAGAAATGGAAACAATGGGGTCACTGACTGATTCAGCATAAATTCCAGTAAAGTTTGAAAAGCTTAGTAAAGTATAGACATGTTAGTAGATTTTCCCTATGTGTACAAATTTTCACTTAGTAGTTAAAATGGATTCTAATTTTGCCTTGTTAAGAGAGATCACATGCTTTGGGTTCTAAGTTAGTTCAACAACTTAATTCTGTAGATTCTTTTTGGATGTATAAACTCTATTGCTAATAATATCAAACTCAAATAAAAATCAGATTCCTACAGATCACATATTGACTTAGAAGACTACAAATTTACGTCAATCATGTTTTATCATATTTTTGTTTATTTAATCTGGTTTAGGCTACATTTGGGGGTTTTGCAGGTCATGAATTTGACAGGTCCTATGCAGTGCCTTTACTGATCTCCTCAGCTGATAGTGCCCACTCTCCCTAACTATCTCTTATTTAACTATATTGAATCAATTTTACATTTATTCTTGATATGGTTATATATGTACATGTTGGATAGAAAGTTTGCTCCTTGAGAGCAAGTACTATTTCATTTTTGTGTTTGTATCTCCTGAATCTAGCACAGTACCTGATATATAGCAGGTGTTTAATAAATACTTGCTAATTGATTGATAGGCCATAAGCCTTTCTGACATTAGGGATTATTCTATGTAAGGCTTCCCAACCTCCCATTCCATGACTCACAAAGGTCCTCCTTTTGTAAAATTTCTATAAACTCTGCTAGACGAGCCTATTTTTAAACTTGTGTATCTTATCTTTTACCATAAGTTGATATGGAAAAGTAAAATACATATTTTGAACATTATGTCCTTCATTTTGATGTTGGGGAAAACGCTTTTAAGAAATAATGAAACAATTCATATTTATAACTATCTAAAAGACCCAGAGGTACTGACTCAGAGATGTTAAGAGGGAATTTTATAGTACCAATTTAATTTCCTTTAATCATTAAATCAATGAACAAGCATTTATTAAGCACCTGTTATATACCAGGCACTGTGCGGGGCTCTGGGGATACAGTTACAAAAAATGAAACAGTCTCTGCTTTCAACTAGTTTCAGTTTGGGTAGGACCTAGGAGAGTTTGAATTCATTGGCATAGCCTTCAAGAAAAAGAAAATTACAGTCATACTACAGGCTTACCTTAGAGATGTTATGGATTCAGTTGCAGGACACCACAGTAAAACAAATATTGTAATAAAGTGAGTCACATGAATTTTTTTTGTTTCCCAATGCATATAAAAGTTATGTTTACACTATACTGTAGTCTATTAAGTGTGCAGTAGTATTGATGGGGTGCTTGGGATCTATATCTGTAGCATCAATTTGTAAAACCAATTTGCGACATCAGTCTGTAACATCAAATTGTAAAACCAGTCTGTAAAATCACATTCCAACCCCCCCCCCCCCCAGCCTCTGAGCATTAACTCTGCGCCTTTACCCTACCTGCACTCTGCCTAGCTTCAGAGCATTAACTCTGCCCAGCAACAACTCATGAATTGTTTATCTCAGCTTGGAACAATAACAAGCTACACCTATCAATCCTTCACAAAAGTATCTATAAACATTCCAGCTTAGGCAACTATTATCTCCCCCTTGTATAGTGTCCCGCTGCCCCCATGAATCCTTCAATACCCCATCTCTAGGTTAACTTCTTAAGCAATTATCTCTCCTCTAGCCTTGGTTCCCAGACATCAATCCTGTCAAGCATGACACTGATAGGTGGCAGATTGGGCCCTTCTCAGTCAGCCCTTGACCGATGGCTGACTTAGTGATGTTTCAAGCCTAAAACCACACCTCCAGGTAGCAGCCCCCTTGGGCTTTTCCCCAGTGAATCATGGGCAATACGCCTTCTCGGTTACATAAAAATTGCATGTTCCTTTAAACACTGGCCCCACCTTGACTCCTCCCTAATCCCACCCTCTTCTCACCTGGTCAGCCTAATTCACATCTAATGAATAGCCTTAACTCTTTAAAAGCTATGCCTGTGTCTTCTTTAAGCTGGCAGGTCCCCTAAGGATCCTTGCCCACTGTAAGGCGTATAATAAATTTTTACAACTTGACCCCAATTTGGCTTGAGTTGAATTCTTTCCAGACTGAATCGCAGGTTTTCTGGTCTTAAGATAAAGATCAGAGTTCCTGCTGAACCTATTGGGAGCCATCCCTCATTAGTATCATGTCTAAAAAATGCACATACCTTAATTTAAAAATATATTGCTAAAAAATGCTAGCCATCATCTGAATCTTTAGTGATTTGTAATCTTTTTGCTGATGGAGGGTCTTGCCTTGATGTTGATGGCTGCTGACTGATCAGGGTGGTAGCTGATGAAGGTTGAAATTTGCTATATCAGTGGACTCTTCTTTTCACTTCAACACTTGGAGGCCATTGTAGAGTTATTTGGCCTAATTTCAATATTGTTGTGTCTCAGGGAATAAGAAAGCCTGAGGAGAGGGAGAGAGATGGGGAATGACTGGTCAGTGGAGCAGTCAGAACATACCATACATTTATTGATTAAGTTCACCATCTTATATGGGTGAGGTTCCTGGTTCCCCCAAACAATTATAATAATGACATCAAAGATCATTGATTACGGATCACTCTAACAGTTGGAATGATAATGAAAATTTTGAAATATTGTGAGAATTACCATAATGTGAGACAGATATGATGTGAGCACATGTTGTTGGAAAAATGGCACTGATAAGACTTGCTGGATGCAGGGTTGCCATAAACCTTCAGTTTGTAAAAAATACAGTATGTGTGTTGTGCAGTAAAGCAAAGTGCACTAAAATGAAGTAAGCCTCTAAACTGAAGCATCTGAGTAAAATTTTAGTTGATAAGTAAACCCACTAAATATAGGAATAAAATTTACAGTGATTTTTGAATTTGAGACAAAAATAAAAAACAAGATGAAATTTGTAAAGACTAGTGTAAGTCAGTACCCTTAAGGAAGGAAGGAAACAAGCATTTGTCAAATGCTTACCATGTGCCAGAATTGTGCTTACAAATATCAACAGATGGAAAGATAGTTGCTGCCTTCAAGGAGTTTGTATTCTAATGAGGGACAACCAAACAACAAGAAAAAAATGAGCTGAAAGAAGGAAAGGGTAGAGGGTGGTCATGAAGATACCTAGTTCATGGACAGGAGGAACTCACCAGTGGGAGAAAGGGTGGGCTTTGCAGAGGGATATTCCAAGTCGAAGTCACAAAAGTTAAGAACCTGTGTCATACTATAGAGATAGAAAATGGGGGGAACACTGACTAGAACACATTATGGCAGAAAAAAAGATCTAATAGTCAGGCCAGAGATTACTATGGATAGAATACTATTAATTTGAAAAACTTACTATAATAGTAGAATCATTAATACTGGAATATCAGTAAAGAAGACAGCATGACATAAAGGCTAGAAAACTGGCCTTTGTAGTGCCAACCCAATATTCATAGCACTTATTGCAACTACGAATATGCCCGCATAGTTATCAATTGCACAATATAACAGACTTTTCATATAGAAGACAAAAGCAAAACATTTATTCAGACACCAGAAAGCCAAATCCCAACACCAGGAAACCACATCTATCATAGCAACAAAGAAGTTAATATACTATAGCACAGTAGGGAGTCACACCATCCTTCAGCCTTCCCACAAACAAACACTCATAAGTCTCACTGTCACCTTGGGTGCATCTTTTCCTCCCTCCAGCTCTAACTGTTCTGACTCCTAGCTTCCTGTGGGCTCTGCTCCACCCTTCAGCAAACTCCTCCCACCACAGTTTCCATGTGGTTACATTTGGCCTATTAGGGGGCAGGGAAGATCTTCAAATTTCCATTACCATTACACTCTTGACAAACCTCTTACTCTTACTCTTCTAAGTGTTGTAGGGTATCTGTTGATGGTAAATGTTTCTTTACTGGGAACTCTAATGAACTCTAATAAAGTCACAAGTCTCTCTCCTGTCCCCTCATTTGTAATTCAAATAATATTTATTCATTAGGTGATCTTTTTCAGTATTGTTACATATATTTAATTTTCTCTTTTATTTTGTTAGTGTATGTTTTTGGGGATATTATTTTCTTCCTGAGGATTGCTTTAGTTGCATCCCTGAAATTTCAGTATATTGCTTTATCACTATCATTGACTTTAATATAGTTATTAATTATTTCTAGGATTTGTTCTTTGACTCATTTATTACTTAGGATTTCATTGTTAAGTCTTAAATTGAATAGTGAGCTTGGAAAACAAACTAAAGACAGTTAAAAGAGTAAGAGGAAAGGAATTGGAAGAACTGATTGAGGATAGTCTTCTCAAGGAGTTCAGCAATGAAATGGAAAAGAAATATAGGAGAATAGCTAACAGGGATGGATGAATCAAATGAGGATTTTTTTTTGAGGGTGAGTGGGACATGGGTATGTTTGTAGGTAGTAGGTAACTAGCCAGTAGACAGTGAGTGATCGAAGATAAATGAAAGTGTGTGGGTCTTAGAAGGGTCAGTTTTTTAGATAAGATGGGTTAGAATTTTGTATCTTGTGCATGTAGAAGGATTTGTCTTGGCAAGGAGAAGGGCTGCCTCTTCATGTAGAAAGAGCGAGAGGAAATGGTAACAGAAAGCATCTGAATGTCATTATAGGGAGGAGGATAGCAGGGGAAGCTTTCAGTGAACGGCCTCACTTTTTTTTTTTCCCAGTGAAATTTTTTTCAGTGAAACAAGAGACAAAGTTCATAACTGAAGTGATATGGGGAGGGAGAGAGCTATGGAAAATTTGAGGAGGATTGAAAGTATGGAAAACCTGCTGTATTGATTAGGGAGGTGTAAAAGAATTTCCTTGATGTAGTGAGGGCCCAGTTGAGATCATGTAATGAAAATATGTAGTGAACTTAGCACCATTTCAATATTTTCTGTAGCTTTGTTCAGGATCATGTGAATAGCAAAGAAGGCAGCAGATAATGGGAGTAATACAAGGCTTTAGACTTGATGGAAAGATTGATATTAGGATAAGGGGGCAACAGAATTATGAGATGAAGAGAGTATAGAATTCAGTTAGTTCTTCAAAGAGTCAAGATGGGGAAGGAAGAAGACTATAACTAGTGCATAGTAGCTAGGTGATGGCCTAGGAGAGAACTGAGGGGTTGAAAGATTGGAAGTCATGATGAGGATGAATAATAGCATTATGTGATTCGAGTGAGAGGTGGAATGATAACTGATAATGATCAGACAACAGAATATCAGAGTTCATGAACATGGAAGTGTAACAGTTGTGGGTGATGTGAAAAAGCCATCTCAGTGTGTAACTGAGATAGTGTAAGTCAAAAGAAAGGACTAAGTTGAGGAATCTGGGAAATTAATTTGTTCAAGGGAATTTAAGCATATATGTTGAAGTCCCTTTACATGAGGGCATACTATACCATAGGGTCCTGTACCGTCATGTCTCCCTTAGGCCTATGAGGTTGCATTTGTCTCCTTGCATAAGGATCTTTAGTTATTAACTATCTGCGCATTTGTGAGTAGACATATGAAACTGCAGGTTTTATTGATGGTGCCTTTCTTAGATTTTGTCTCCTGTTACTGGTTTATCTTTAAATGCCTTTTTCTTCCTATATTGTAGCTAAATTGTGTGGTTGGTAGTCTTATACATACACAGGTAGTTTTCACATTCCTTTTTTAGTTTAAAGACCTTTTGGTTAGATTTACAAAATGTTTAGAAATTCCTTAATAAAATTTTTTTAAAAACCCAAGTTTTTGTTTGATATACTCTGTCCCTAGCCAAGAACATTCCTACATGTTAACCTGTGGCCCAAAAATCCAAATTCTTTTCTTGGACACCATTTTCTTCTTCTTTAGTTAGTGTTTTGATCCATTTTGATGTGACATACTTCTCAGTAAACACCCAAACAACCCTGCTTCCTCACACGCCCCCCCCCCTTACCCTCTCAGACAGTATCATTTTCCAGATCTTCTCCCTTCCAAAGGCTTTGCCTGTGATTGACAGCAGTGAATAAAACATTACCTGTGCTTCTAAGGGATTCATTTTCTTGTCTGTGACTTCATGATTCTTAGTAGTGCTTGCTTTCTTTTGGCAGCATCATTTGTCTCTACATGTTTCATTAAAAGTGTATTGTAGTTATTGGGTTTTATAAGGCTTTGGAATCTCTCCGTCATATCTTAGATACATGTCCCAGGAACACAATTGACCTCTTAAGTGTTAATACAAGGTTGACCAATAGGCTCCTCTGTATACTTCAACTTCCATCAAACTCCATGTCATTAGCACCTTCTCTTTGGTTAGCATTCTGACAGGAAAACCCAATGTCCTTTCCTTTGTGTTCCTAACTTTCTCTCTCTTTTTCTTCCTGCTCTGTTGTAAACTTCTTATTTACACAGAAATGCTTGAAAGAGAGATCCTAACACAAGGTATAGCATTTTATCTCATAGTTTGTTTAAGATTGTGTCAATCATTGGGGCAGCAAGGTTGTAAGTGGATGGAGTACTGGGCCTGGAGTCAGAAAGACTCCTCTTCCAGAATTCACATATGGCCTCAAATACTTGCTGTGTGACCCTGAACAAGTCACTTCACCCTGTTTACCTCAGTTCCTCATCTGTAAAATGAGCTGGAGGAAGAAATGATAAAGCACTCTGGTATCTCTGCCAAAGAAACCTAGATGGGGTCATGAAGAGTCAGAGGTGACTGAAACAACTGAATAACAAGTGTCAGTCGTTGTATTTCTTGTATCACCTAGTACAGTACCTTCCTTGTCTATAATTGGTGCTCAGTTTTGTTTGTTCCATTTAATTTATTGTCTATACACAGTTTAGTTCAAATCAGTAGGTCATTATTGGATTCCCCTAAGAGGGTGGTGCTTCCCCATTGAAGGAAAAGGGGGTGGAGGTAGGGAATGAGCATTTTTTAAGTACCTGCCTTGTGCCAGGCACTGTGCTAAGTGCCTTACAGATATTATCTCATTTGAAAGAAAGACAGTTGACCAATAACTGTTGAAAGCTAGGAGAACTCATAATTTTTCCATCTTCCTGGTTATCAACTTTCCCCATTCTGCTTAAATTACTATGATCTAATTAAAAATCTTTGTGTGAAAAGTTTATCATATTTTTATGTACTCCTTCCCATCTCTTTCCCTTCCTTATTATTAATTCTTTATCTCTCATTTTTCTTTATTTTTTGTGTGGAAGTGTATCTACATGATCTTTATCATTTTGGCCTTAGACTACATTAATCTATATTTAATCATGTAGATCATCTATAAGGAATTGGAAGTATCTCTGACAGATATGTCTTTTTTTTTTGGAGGGGGGAAGGCAAGGCAATTGGGGTTAAGTGACTTGCCCAAGGTCACTAGCTAGTAAGTGTCAAGTGTCTGAAGCCAGATTTGAACTCAGGTCCTCTTGGTTCCAGGGCCAGTGCTCTATTTATTGTGCCACCTAGTTTCCCCCAGATGATTCTTTAGTAAAGGAAAAAAGAAATACTTAAACCCCCCCCCATTCCCTTCCACCCTTGCAAAAAACATACCCACTCTGTTAGTGAATTCCTGTAATTAAGCTATAGATTTAATAGAGCATTCTGAAACCTGTTGCCCTAGAAAAGAAATAGCAGCTGTTTGCTTGCTGGGCTACCATTTACCAATGAATACTGCCAATAGAAAAGGAAAGTGAGAGTCTGATTTAAAGACCAGTCGTGGTCTTGATATTTATCTGCACCTGTATACCAGATCCTTTCTTTGTGGCATAATGAGATGTCTTTGAATGTAGTTAAGAGAACCTGTGAATTCTAGCTTTTTTCACCTTAAAAAAACCCAATTATTATTTGTTAAGCACTTATTTTTTTTAGTATTTTATTTTTCCCAGTTACGTGTAGAAACAATTTTTTAACATTCGTTTTAAAAGCTTTGAGTTCCAAATTCTCTCCCTTCCTCCATCTCCCCCCCCCACCCATGAGAAGGCATGCAGTTTGATATAGATTATACATGTGTAGACATGCAAAACATATTCATAATAGTCATGTTATGAAAGGAAACAGACCAAAAAAACCTCAAGAAAAATAAAGTAAAAAAGTATGCAACAATCTGTAATCAGACACCACCAGTTCTTTGGGTTTGGATAGCAAGTCTTCATCATGAATCCTTCAGAGTTGTCTTGCTGAGACTAGCTAAGTCATTCACAGCTGATCATCTTACAGTTTTGCTGTTACTTTGTACACAATACATTTCACTTTGCATTTCTCCATGCAAGTCTTTCCAGGTTTTTCTGAGGATATCCTTCTCATCCTTTCTTAAAGTACAAGGGCATTACATAATAATCACACACCACAACTTGTTCAGCCATTCCCCAACTGATGGCCATCCCCTCAATGACTAATTCTTTATCCTCAGAAAAGAGCTGCTATAAATATTTTTGTACGTATAGGTCCTTTAACTTTTTTATCTCTTTTGGGATACAGAGTAATGGTATTGCTAGGTCATATAAAACATATGCATGGTTTTATATGACTAGAGGAAATATAATATTTAGATAAAATGTATTCCCTGATCTTCTCAAGGAGCTTAGACTCTAGTAGGGAGATAAGATATCAGCCCAGAGAGTTCTAGAGAGTCAAGAAAGCTTCTCTTCCCCTCCTCCCCCAGCTCCTGGTAGGGAAGCAGGCCCAGAGAGGTGAAGTAAATTACCTATGGTCACATAGGCAGTAAGTAAAAAACTGAAAAATCTCTGACTCATGTCTTCTGACTCTAGATTGCCGCTATTTCCCCCCCTCAATGCATGTGGGTATGTACATGATTTCATGTTACATAATAATGAAATGTTAGAGTTAGATGAGACCTTAGAAAATAGTTTGTGGAAAATTGAAGGGATTTTCTGGAGGGAACTTTAGAATGTTGTATCAAGATTTTAAGGAAACAGAATACAGATCATTTCCCAATTGATAAATGGTCAAAGAATATGAACAGGCAGTTTTTGAAGGAAGAAATTAAAGCTATCTATAGTCATGAAAAAAAATGCTCTAAATCACTATCAGAGAAGTGCAAATCAAAACAACTCTGAGGTACCGCTCATCCCTACCAGATTGGCTAACGTGACAAAACAGGTGTATGATACATATTGGAGAAGATGTGGGAAAATTGGAACACTAATGCATTGTTGGTGGAGTTGTGAATTGATCCAACCATTCTGGAGAGCAATTTGTCACTATGCTCTAAAGGCAATAAAACTGTGCATACCCTCTGATCCAGCAATACCACTACTAGGTTTTCATCCCAAGAAGATCATAAAAAAGGTAAAAATACTCACATATACAAAAATATTTTTAGCAGCTCTTTTTGTGGTGGCAGAGAACTGGAAACTGAGAGGATGCCCATCAATTAGGGAATGGCTGAACAAATTGTGGTATGTGAATGCCATTGAATAATATTGTTCCATAAGAAATGGTGAGCAGGCACATTTCAGAAAAACCTGGAAAGACTTGCATGAACTGATGCTGAATGAAGTGAGCAGAAGCAGGAGAATATAGTATATAGTAACAGCAACATTGTGAGATGACTGACTTTGATAGACTTAGCTCTTCTCAGCAATGCAGTGATTTAAGAGAATTCCAAAAGACTCATGATGGAAAATGCTATCCACCTCGAGAGAAAGAACTATGGAGTCTGAATTCAGATTGAAGCTACTATTTTCTCTTTTTTTTCTTTCTCATGGTTTTTCCCTGTTGTTCTTATTCTTCTTTCCAACATGACTAATATGGAAATATATTTGTACATATATAACCTACATCAGATTGCACGCCCTCTTGGGAAAGAGGGGAAGTAGGGAGGGGAAAAATTAGAACTCAAAATCTTATAAAACTGAATATTGAAAACTAATAATAAATAATTAAAAAATAAAATGAACATTAAAAAACATTGTAAGGAACCTCTGAGATGATCCTTCATTTTGCGTGTCTTGTCTGACACTGCTTCCACTCTTGTACAAGCCCTTATCACCTCTTGCCTGACATATTGCAGTAGTCTGCTTGCTGTTCTCTCTGCCTCAAGTGTCTACCCACTCTAGTTCATCCTCCACCCCACAGATTGATCTTCCTAAAGCTTAGGTTTGACCATGTCACTCCCATATTCAGTAAACTCTAAAGACTCTTCCTTGCCTTCAAGATAAAATACAATTCCTGTTTAGCTTTTAAAGGTCTTCATAATCTGGTTCCTCCCTCCTTTTTCATTCTTACGCTAGTCCTCTCCTCACTCCATCTCCTCTGAGCTCCAGTGACACTTGTCCCTTCCTGTTCTTCACATAAGACATTCCTATGTCCTGACTCTGGGCATTTTCTGCTGCTTGTCCCCTGTGCCTAGAACACTCTCCCTGCTCATCTTTTCCTCCTTACTTCCTTCAAGTCTCAGCTAAAGCCCTACTTCTTGAAAGTACCTTCCCCTGCCCCTCCTTGATCTTCGTGCCCTCCCTCCAAGGTGGTTTCTCATTTCCTTGTGCACGCGCTGTCCATGCACAGCTGCTTGTGTGTCGCCCCCACCAGGAGCAGGAGGGCATGAGGTCCTTTAGAGCAGGGCTCTCTTTGTATCCCTTGTGATTACCGTATTCCTGGCACATAATGGGTATTTATGTTTGAAGGACAAGTACTTTATTCAAAGGTAATGGTAGAGCAAAAGTATCTCCCCCCAAAATGGTCTAGTACTTATTGAATCGGTTATATCTCAACAATTTCAAAAGGTATAATAAAGGCAAATGCGATGAGGGCTAAAGAAAAAAAAAGATTAGATTTTTTATGGTTAAGAGATCATTGCTGACATAGAAAATAAAATTTCCATATAATACTGGGTATGGGAGCCCTCTTACAAGGGGCTGAGGAGGGAAACACTTTCTTTAGATGGAATTGTATTCCTTAGGTATATCTTAGTTTTTTAAAGGCATATGGCTTCAGGTCTCTGGGATCTACAGTTCCTGTCTCCATGTGGGAGGAAGGTGAAAGGCTGCTCATGGTGTATCTTCCAGGTGAGCCTTGACCCTTTAATTTATTCTGTGACCTTTTAGAGCTTCATTTTCCTGATGTGTAATATATAAGGATTATATCTGTATTTCAAAGAGTTATCATGGAGATCTCAGATAATATATGTAAAAGACTTTGTAAATTGTAAAGCACCATATTCATGTTAGTAATGATTATTATTTCCTCATATCTCACTCCATTTTCAAGAGTAGGTTAAGAGCTATTCCAATTAATGTTATCAAGACTCTCTTTCCTTCCTTCCCTGTTTACATTATCTTCAGAAAGATATTGGTATCATTGATGAAGCATTGCGATCATACTGGTTCTTTCATTTACATGGATACTTTGTGAGAATAGGCACCAGCTAGTTCATGGCATTGTCTAGGCACAGTATGCTATCCTATGTAGTTTTACCTCTTGTGCTAACTTCTAGTGATTTATTTTGAAATTGCTGGGTAGTTTTCCATTTTTCTTGGCAGCAGTAACCCCAATTTGTATTCAGGAAAGAAGATGTGGGATACAAAAGGAACTGAAAATGTGAGTTTGTTGAGAATTTATATTTGATCATAATGCACTGTTAAAAAATTGTTCAAGAACAGCTAATCCTTGGGAAAATATTACTTCTGTAATACAGGCAAGGTCAATGTTTGCATGAATTTCTGCCCATAAATTAAAGTTTCTCCAGGGAAGGATTTTTTCTGCAACTTGTTAACAAGTTGGTTTGTTTTCCACTCTGTTTCTGATTTCCCCACTCTTCTCATCTCCTCCCTGCCCTTTATCTCTCTCCCAATCCCTTCATCTCAATTTTCTCCCTCTTCTCTCCCACCTCTCCCTTTTTCTTTTTTCCGTTCTCCCTCGAACATAGAGATCAGGGCTTATGCTTTATTCGTCTTGCAATTCAGATGGTCTCTTTTTTTCCTTCTTGCCTGCCTGCAAACATTCTCACATCCTTCCCTTTTTTTTTTTCTCTTAAAACTTTTTAACTGATTTACATGATTGCACATGTGTAACCTAAATCAGATTGCTTATCATCTCAGGGAGGGAGAAAAGGATAGAATTTGGAACTCAAAATTTAAAAAAAATTAAAAATTGTTTTAACATAAAATTGGTAAAAAATAAAATATTATTTAAAAATAATAGTAAAGAACTTATCTCTACAGACTGTTGTCTTATAATTTCTCCTCCATTTTCAAGACAAACTCCTTAGAAAGATAATCTACACCCATTGACTCCACTTGCTCTCCTTTCACTCCAACTTTTCCTTAGTTCATGATCTTTATTCTAGCTTTACATTTCTCTCCCTTAATAGTTTTTGTTTTATAGCTAATTACTTCCATGAAGCACTGCTCATTGCCCTTGTATTCTTTGCTTTCTTTTAAACCGTAATTGCCCTTTTCTTTCCCAACTCTGGTTCCCTGTCACTATGTGCTCCAATCCCAAAGTCACAAAACTCTATTGAGTCCATGACAAATTCATTCTATCAAATTTCAATTGTGCTTTCACTGATATAAGGAAATCTTTTTATTCAATTCTAATTTTAACTCCCTGCAATATACACAGAAGCACTGTTCCAAGTCTTCTCTTGTTTCCTTCTGTCTCCAACTCTACTTGATTCTTCTTTCTCTTCAACAGATGGCCTCATCTCTTACTTTACTGAGATTGGTTCCATTTATAATATTTTTCCCCATGTCCCTTTCTCCATGCCTCAAAACTTCTCTGTCCTCACCTATCTATCCCTTGGTCTCCAGGGTGAGGCAGCCCTCCTTCTAAGACCAGCTTTTCCCATTTGTGCCTTTGATGTCAACCCCTCATATTTCTTCTGGAGCTTGCTTTATTAATCACTACCCTGCTTCTCTTTCCTCATCTCCTCAGCCTCCATCTTCAGCTTCTCCCTTTCTATTGACTTTTTAAATGTTCAGATCTCTCTTGTCATAAATAAAACACAACTTTTACCAGTTTTCTCATTGAACTAGCATTATGTTTCTCTTCCCTTTCACTTTTAAGCTTCCAGAAAGAGCAATCTGTTTTTGCTATCTCTGTTTCATTATTCACTCATTCCCCAACTGTCTACAGTGTTGCTTCTGATACTACTATTCAACTCAAAGTTCCTTCCAAATTCACTAGTAAGTTTTTAATTGTCAAATCAGATGGACCTTTATCCATCCTTATCTTTCTTGATCTCCTTCACTTTTTGACAGTGTTGACTATATATCTGAATACTTTCTCTTTGACTTCTATGATACTGCTGCTTCCTGGGCAGCTCTCCGTCTTTCTTCTTTTTAAACCTTCTTCACTGGTCTGTTCTCCTCCCAACCCATATGTGAGGGTTCTTAACCTCTTTTCTTTTCTCTCCCTACTTCTTTCTTGGTGATTTCATTCGCATCCATTATTTCCCTGATCAGAACTCTTGGTAGATGACTTACAAATACATACATATACACATATACAAACATACATACATATATGTATTTTTGTATGTAGGTATATTCAACCCAGTTCTCTTCCCTCAGTTTCATTCCATCATCTCCAACTGCCAGCTTAGCATCTTTGGATGTTCCACCGATACCTCAAACCAAATATATTCAGCACTAAACTCATTGACCCTTAAACTTGTACCTCCTCTCATCCTGCTTATTTTTGTCGATGGTACTAACAGTCTCTTCATGCTTGAAACATTATTGTCATCATTGACTCTTCCCTTTTTCTTATCCTTCCTTTCCAATTAGTTGCCAGGTTTTATTGATTCTGGTTCAAGATTATTTACATATGCCTCATCTTCTTCAGTCACACTGGCATTACAATCTTCTATCATTCTGTTTCTCCTTATACCTTACTCTTCTGAAACCTATTTTTCACCTGCATCATGACCTCTCAACATTAGAACTTTTTGCAATTTCTATTCTTGACTACATTTTCCTCCTTTTTCAATCTTGACTGTAGTTGCCCAGATCAATTCTACACTATCATCTTCTCTTGATTCCCATGTCCTATCTTGTTGA
This sequence comes from Petaurus breviceps papuanus, assembly GCF_028583685.1. Lineage (NCBI taxonomy): Eukaryota > Metazoa > Chordata > Mammalia > Diprotodontia > Petauridae > Petaurus > Petaurus breviceps. The sequence goes on along the minus strand of NW_027186296.1, from coordinate 5,614,929 downwards.
TCCTGGGCCATTCCTAACCCCGGATTTTTGCCATGGTCCACAACTTTTACTCATATGCTGCTGAAAGGAGCTGGAGGAAATTACTCATTTGTGTTATCTGACTTCAACTAGGCCCTTACTGAAGCATGACAATTGTTTTATCCCTCCCTTACAGATTTCTTGTTGGACGTCCCAAAACCAAAATCAGAATAAAAGGTCATATACCTTTAATAGCTCTGGGTAAGATATGAATTTTTAAGTAAACAGGGGATAGAGGCAATTACAAAGGATGTCATGGATAATTTTAATTACATGAGATAGGAAATCTACAGAAGTAAAATGAATCTATTATTTTAAGGAAAAAATATTTGTCTCTACTATCTCTGATAAGGGCTTGTTACCCAAGATATTTATACAACTAACAACAGTACATAAGACCAAAAGCCATTCCCCAGCAGATAAATGGTCAAAGAATATGAACATACTTTTCTTAAATGGAGAATTGCAAACTATTAAGAACTATATGGAGTGTTCCAAGTTACTAAAGAGAAAAGTGTACATTAAAAAAAATGCACTGTGATTTCACCTTCCACCCAATAAAGTGTCAAAAGATGACATAAGATTGGAATGGTCAATGTTAGTGGGGTTGTGAAAAGATAGGCACAGTGATGTGTTAATAATGTTGCTATGAGTTAGTACAACCATTTTCTAAAGCTGTTTGGAATTATGCAAGTCAAGTGACTGAAATATCTCTATACTTTGACCTGGAGATTCCATTGCTATGCATGTATTTAAGAAAGGCATTGATAAGCACAAAGTCCCTCTGTAAACTAACGTATTTATAACAGCATTTTTTTTTGTGGTAGCAAAGAATTGGAGACAAAGCAGATGCTCATAATTTGGGGAATGGCTAATCATATTGTGCTACATGAATATAATGAAATATTACTGTGTTGTAAGAAACAGTCAGCACAATGAATACAAATAAGCATGGAAAGATTTAACCTGAATTGAAACAAAGTTAAAGAAGCTAAATCAGAAAGAAAATATATACAATGTCCACAACAACATAAGTGGAAAGAATAGGAAACAGTTGTGAAATTATAAAGAAAAAAATTTGGTCTCAGAGAAGAATTTGATACTGCTCCCCCGCTTTCCTTCCCCCCTTCTCCTCTTTCTTGGAGAAGGGAGAAGGAATAAGGGAAATTCATTGGCATGGAACATTACATATAACATCAGTTGTTTGTTCTTTTTTAATGTGTTATTGGTATTTTTGGTGTTATGTGGTGAAGAACTGCAAAGTTAGGTTCCCATCATTGAGGAATGGCTAAACAAATTATGTTAATATAATGGAATATGATTATGCCATGAGTATATATTTCCATGCATCACCAAACATATAAATATCACCAAGCAAAATAAATATGCCTCATTTTGGCCTCTAGTCCATCACCTCCCTGCCAAGAGGTGGGGACCTTGTTTCATTATCAGTTTTCTTGAATAGCAGTTGGTCACAGCCTTGGTTAGAGTTCTCAATCCTTTCAAAGTTACTTTCCTGTACAATATTGTTGCCATAAATATATACTGATCTCCTGGTTCTGCTCACTTCACTCTGCATCAGTTGACATAAGTCTTCCCAGATTTCTCAGGATCTATCTGCTGTTACTACTCATGGAAATATATAAGTTGGGGCAACCTGGACTGTGAAGGCAAAACCAAGCCAGAGGGACCCCGATCCATGAGGGTTTCCTTGCTCAGATTTCTGGAGACTGGTGAAATCTCATGATCATGATCCATCTTCGAATGACTACCCCTCCCCAACAGTGAAGTACTGACTGAAGATACGGACTGAAGACTCTCAGCCCACCTCCTCATTAAATATCTACCAATCAAGGCTGCATTTGCTTTATAACCTATGACTTGGTCTCTTCCCACAGCTACCATTTACTCAGATGTTGACAGATAGGTGGCATAATAAATAGAGTGTTGGGTTTAGAGTTAGGAAGATTTGGATGCAAATATGACACTACCACCTACTTGCTATGTAACCCTGAGAAAGTTACTTAACCTCTTATCTGACTCAATTTCCTCACCTGTAAAATGTAGTTAGTAATAGCACCTACTTCACAGGGTTGCTGTGGGGATCAAATGAGATAATATTTGTAAAGTTTTTTGCATGGTACCTGGCACATAGTAGGCACCTTTCTCCCTCTGACTTCTCCTCCATGTATTGCCCACCTTGCTATTAGACTTATTTGATCATACCCCTTCAAGAAAGTCAGTTGGCTTATGTGAACTGAACATTTTATTCCCATCTTCTACTTTACCCTCCACCAAAACAGTGCTTGTCTAATTCACTGTTTCTTGAATATGTGCTCTGATTTCTTACCTTCTTTCTCTATATCTTGGAATTTACTCTGCCATGTTCTTCCCCCCATCTCACCTTTTGAAATCTTGACCTTCTTTCAAACTACTACTCAAGTGCTACTTTTCCCATTTTCTTATTTTTCTCACTTAGAAATGATCTCTATTCTTCAACTTTGCAGAGCCATTTTGTAGCTCTTTTATGCAATGGTATTTTGCTTTGTAACAGTTTTCTGTATCATATTTTCCCTAAAAGATAATAAGCTTTGCTGTCTTGGGGAGTGGGTAAGGGAGGGAGGGAGAAAAAATTTGTAATTCAAAATCTTATAAAAGTGAATGTTGAAAACTCTTTATATACAATTGGAAAAAATAAAATACTATTAAGTGAAAAAAATAATTAGCTTTCTGGGGGTGGGAATGATGTTTAATTCATCTTTGTATCTTTCTTAGCACCAACACAGCCCTTTGCAAAGATTGTATTTAATAAATGTTTGTTGAAATAAAGCTAGTGATTCTTGGAGTCATTTTGAGGAGTCTGTTGCAGTCACGAAGTTCTTTCCCTGAAATGGTCCTGCAGAATCAATATGGATTTACTTTCCTTAAAAAAGTATATCCCTTTAACTGGTTGAACCAAGTGTCTTAGGGTTTAGTTCCTCTCTTTGCAGCCTTTTAAAAAAAATTTAGTTTTCTTCAAGGAAGAAGAAAAGCAGCTGTGCAGGTCAAGTCCAGGAAGCTAGCTGGCAGATTGACCACATTTGTGCAGATTTTAGAGGAGGATGAAGTGCTTAAAGGGACTACAGAGTCACATAACTTGCATTTGTTCAGCTTTAACGGACTCTCATAAGCATGAGTAGGAAAGGTGTTGTGTTATATCAGTTAAAAAAGGAACAGACTAATGGGCTTTAACATGAATTATTTGCTGTCTTAAAAGTTGCTTTGAATTACCCAGAACTATAAATCACTTCATCATTTGATTAACTGCAGGAATTCCGAAGAACAATGTACTGACATAATAATTGTAACTCATAATAAAGAAAACAGTATGATGTCACAGTGTCATCTGACATACAGATTTAATGATATTGACTTAGATCGAACCATCTTGAAGGTTGTAAGATAGTTGGATTCATTTTTGCATTTTCCTTCCTTTAGCACATTGCATATAATAAGCAGGAAATGTTTATCAAATGAATGTTGAATCAGATGAAAAGCCTGTTATGATTTGGTTAATTTGTTCAACTATAAGAATATGCATGAATCATTTGAAATCATTGTAGCTAAAGAATAGCAGTGGCCATGAAATGCCTATTTTTATGTTTGGGTAAATAGAATAGGTTTAAAAAAATGTTTTCATTACCTAGAGGCTTTGAGAACAGGTGCAGAAGATAATTCAAAATAGTACAAAATAAATGTCATCAGGAAGAGTAGATAGACTTCCTTTGAATACACTAACTGTAAGGTTCAAAATGTGCAGGAAAAATATGTTTTTTGCTTGGATTAATCTGTAAAAATTATAACTGGGCTTTCATCAAAATTGGAAACAATAAATATTTCTAAAAGTAATTGTCTTTGAAGAGAAACATTCTTGTTCTAATTTCACCTGATTTCTATTTGCGATAAGACTTGAGTGTCCTTAGGAGAAAGGGGAACACTACAAGCTACCAAATTCTAATTAGCAAAATGATTTATTTAGTAAATCAGCATCCTTAATCATCTTTGTAAGTGAAAAGGGATTATTTTGGAATATGGAATATCAATATGCAGAGTTCTAAGCCGAACACTGTTTACTTTTACATGTTAAATTCTTTAGGTACACAAATATCTAAATTATTATACTTTCACTTGCGTAATACTAAAGGTATAATTATACCTTAAAAATATTACTTTACCTATATAAAAACTAAATAGGTTTACACAAATATACCTGTATTATGTTCAAAAACTAGATCAGAAATGTTGATATAAAAATAAAAATTATTGCAACCGATGACTTTTCAGTCTTCCATGAAGCCAGAAGCCTTTTTCTTTTAAACCAGACTTTTTCTGCCAATGAAATCTAAGGCCATCAGACATTTATCAAATATGGTCAGCTTTTAGCTTGAAAATTCAAATGAGCTTTTGGAAGTCAAATGTGAAATTGGGTCCCTGATGGTTATTAGGCCTGAGAACAAAGGAAGATTGGAATAATTTGCAGCTTCTCTTTTCTTTTTAAAAATATCTATAAAGGTAGAAATTACATTTAATTCTTTTTCTTGGCATTAGGCTGATACTCTGATATCTTATTTAAGAAGATCTAGTTGAAACTGACAACTTTTTGCAAAAGTTAAAAAATACTCTCCTAGTAAAGAAATCTAGTCTTCCATTAGGAGAAAATTGGATGGCAAATTTCACCATTCAGTTTGGTTGTTTAAATTTATAAAAGTGACTTGAGTGTAAAGTATAGCATTTTAATATCTTGTTCCTTTTTGGTAATTGTAATTAAATGTAGGTTTTCAGGTCTGGTTTGAATGAATATAGACTATTTTTTAAAAGATAGTAGCAAGTGAATTTCAATACTGATAAGGCTTAACTGAAACAATAAGACAAAAGGTTGAGCTGTGTGGTAATGAAATTGATTGGGTTGTTGAAAAATACTTTTTACTGAAGGATGAATTTTTACTGAGCTACAAAGCTAGGAGAAGTACATGGACATTATGGGGAGGTAGATGTCTATTCAATTTAAGAAAGACTGTAAGGTTTTTATATTGGGTAGGAAGTTATATTTGATAACTCTCTGAGGTTCCTTTTTATTCAAAGATTTTTATGAATGGATGAAAGGATAAATGAATGAAACAAAAATTACTAAGTGCTTACTATTTGATTTTGTGATTCAGAATGGCACTTAGGGCAGAATAGCTTCATTAGGATGTTAAACAGTTAGTTGCATGGTTCAATTTAGACCTAATAATTAACTTATTTTAACTGGAGAAATAAAATAGATACCCTGTTTAGTATTTAAATGTTTTTCTTTGTATCTAAGATAAAGAGAAAAAAATCAATTTCTCTGAAGAAAATTATTTTAATGTTTGTTTAGCATCAAGGTGAAACTTATTGGAATCCTTCAAGTCTAGAATTCAATAATGTGCTGAGTCTTCTATCATTCCTACTCTTAATTTTAAGGCATAAACTCACTAAAATTAATATGGATCAATGAAATTGTGCTTTGGTGAGATTTTCAATGTTAACCTTTCTTTCAAAATGACATTTTATAATTTCCCCAAACATACATGAATCATAAAAACTAGTCTTGTTCCATTTGTACTATAGTAGTTTCTTTTTACCATCTTTATACCTTATGTCCTATGACATAGGTTCAGTTTCTTTAATCTGAATTATTTCTAGTATCAATAGAAGGTTTTGGACTTGTGCTCTAGACTAGTGATAATTACTGTGAACCCTAAGCATGGCTTGGCAGTGCTTTTAGGGAAAACATTATTACCTGAGTACCATTTTGGGTTTAACCCTAATGGATACCAGCTTTATAGTCAGATATTTCACTTTGAATTGTGCTAAATGCCACTCCCAACTTCCAGCTTTCTACTCAGAGCTCACTTTCCTTTCCTTTCCTTTTTTTTTTTTTTTAAAATAAAGCAGTTGGGGTTAAGTAACTTGCCCAAGGTTACACGGCCAGGTTTTTTTTGTGTGGTGTTAAGTGTCTGAGGCCGGAACTGATCCCGAGTTCTCCCAACTCTGGGGCCAACGCTCTTATTCATTGCGCCACTTAGCTGCCCCTCCTTTACTTTTTTTTTTAAACCATTTTTATCCTTCTTTGAAAATAAATTTAGTGTTGTACAGCACATTGATACTCTCTAAGCCAGAATGGTCATAGCAAAATTAGGTATTCTTTGTGAAACCCCAGACCTTTCTTATTTTGTTTCAACAAGCATTATGTACTTACTACATGTACATGCTTGCCCTCAAGAAACATTATGTTCTATTCTCCCTCTAGCCCCCAATGCTAGAAAAATATACTGTTCCATTTTTTTTACTCTGGTACCCCAAAATTTGACATGCAATTAAGGAATGGTGACAATACTAATGAAAGATTTTCTTGCTACAGATATCTTTTAGACCTTCTCTAATACCTCTGGATCTTCAAAATATGGATATGTCAGGGAGAAAATGGAAGCAGTAATGAAGTAGATTCTGGGATCTCCTTTTAAGTTTGAAAGGAAAGTTCCTAAGACTTGAGGTTGTCATTGGTAAGAAGTGAAGTTGTTTAGAAAAGTTTGGTGACCCTGGATTTGAGACACCTATTTTCATGACTTTCCTCTCTAACGTAGTTGTCCCTTATATGGTCTTGTTCTCTTTATCTTTTTATCTGTTTGACTGCATTCTTTTCAATTGAGTCACACAGAAGTTCTATCCAGAAGACACAGCTATTCAGATATTTTTAGACCCAAAACTTTATTTATTATTCATGAACATGCTTTAACTGTGACTCTTATTGGCACTATATTTTCTATGAAAGTGTAATGGGCTGCTATTAGAGGAAAGGCAAAAAAAAAGCACCGGTTAATTTAGTGGAGCTGTGTAAGGATGTCAACAGCAACAACAATCTCCCTCCCCTCTTCATCTTTGCAATCTGCTTAATGGGTGCTTGGACCTCTAAGTTTTGTCTCTAATTAAACCTGGGATCTCTGTGCTATTTAGAGTGCTAATAGAGAAATATTTTAAGGAAAAAATACCAAAAAATCAATTTTACAAAACACAATTTAAAGGATGCTTAATTTGTTTTACTAAAGGGTTCACTAAAGAGTTTATATTCAACTCCATTTATATCTTACAAAATGAAAAAAACCCTATATTATATATTAAATATTAACATTTTTCTGTGTATTAAATGTCAACATTTTATATAGAGGTTCACATTTTCAATTGTCTCTGTTTCCAAAAGTTTGATTTCCTCATAGTTTTTAGGAATATATCAATTACTTAAAAGAGAGGTCATCATTATTATGATAATTGGCATTGATACTACATGCAACACATTTTATATACATTATCTCATTTAAGCCTTATGGCAAACCTATATAGTAGGTCCCCTAGGTGGTTGAATATAAATTATAGGTTAGATTTCCTTCCCTCGCTGCCTCCTTCCTTCCCTAATTTCTTCCTCCCTCCCTCACTGCCTCCTTCCTTTGCTTCCAAAATTTATGCCTCCCAAATTGCCTTGCTATATTTACATATGGTTGGTTGTTGTCCTTCATTCTCAAAGACGACCAAAATGACATCACTATGTGGGAGTCAAGGTACAGTGTGTCTGACTGTGGCTGATCAGACAGACCAATATGAAGGCCCTGCTACAGGTTGGGTACAAATAGTCCACACAAACATTTGGCATGGAGATGTCTCTAAATTTGTGCGTCTCATACATCTTTTGAGCTGCTGCAATTCTGCTTCACTTACAGAGGACAGAGCCTTCTTTGTGGTGGGCATGCAATGCTGGGGCAGTTCTTTGCCAGTGTCTCCCATGTCATGCAATTGATTCCAAAATTCTGTAGAGAGACCTTGAGAGTATCCTTGTATCACTTCTGACCAGCATGTGAGTACCTGCCTTGTTTGAGTTCCTCATAAAATAGTCTTTTAGGCATGTATATGTTTGACATTTGAACAGTGTGACTAACTTTTCAGAGTTATGCTTACTGCAGTAGAGTTTGAATGCTTGGCAGTGTCTGGTGCCTTATTTTGCCAGATGATCTTCAGAATCTTCTTAAGACAATTAAAATAGAAGCAATTCAGTTTCCTGGCATGGCGCTAGTATACTGTCCAGGTTTTGAAGATATATAACAATGAATGTGAGCCTAACAGCTTTGTAGACCTTCAGTATAATTCTCTTCTCTACACACTATCCTTCAGAGCCTCCCAAACACTGAGCCAGCTGTGGCAATGTGTGTTAACTTTATATCTCTGTGGGAAAGTATACTGCCAAGATAAATGAACTTATCCACAGTATTCAAAATTTATCCATTTGCTGAAACTGATGGTTACATGTATGGATAGTATGATTCTGACTAGAGGAGAACCTCTGTATTCTTGGTGTTCATTGGTAGACCAAAGTTAATAAAACCAGCAAAGAACTGAGCCATACTTTGTGTTGCATCTCAGCTTCAGGGGCTGCACTGAGTGTATAATAATCTGGAAGGAAAAAGTATACTATCAACTCTCCTTTCATTTAAGTCTTGGCTTGTAACCCTTTAAAGTTAATTAGTTTACTGGCAGTGTGGTCCTCATTGAAAGTGTCTTAACAATATTGCTGAAAACATCATGCTAAAAAGTATGGGAGCAAGCACACAGTCTTGCTTCACTCCACTAGTGACTGGGAAAGCGCACGAGCATTGTCCATTATCTAGAACCCAGGCAAGCATATCATCATGAAACTAATGCAAAATACTAATGAACTTCTACAAGCAGCCAAATTTTGTCACGATGCTCCATAAGATCTCACAACTGACAGTTTCAAAGGCCTTGGTTAGGTTGATGCATGTTTGCGTACAGAACTCTGTTCTACTCCAGGCATTTCTCCTGGAGTTGTCAGGCAGCAAACACCATGTCAACCATTCCTTTCTGAATCCACACTGGCTCTTAGGTAGATGACTATCTTTCAGGAGAAGGAGTAGCCTAGTAAGGTGGACTGTGGCAATCTTTCCAACAGTGACCAAGAGAGAGACTCCACCTGTGACTGTCACAGGACAGTCTGTTTCCTTTTCCTTTATAGAGATGGACAATGCCTCGAGGCATCTTTGAACTCTGGAGGGATAACTTCCTCTTGTCATATAACCTGGAAGGTTTCAGTCATCTTCTGTTTGAGCAGTGGACCCCCTACATCATAGATCTCTTTCAGGGTGGAATCAGCACCAGGCACTTTGCCACAGGAGAGGAGCTTAATGGCATTCACTACCTCTTCTTCAGGAGGAAGTTGGGCTAGAGAGGGACTGACTTCAGCTTGAGGTATAAAGTCAGTGGCTTCAGCATTGGTTGATGATGGCCTGTTGAGAACACTATATAAATGTTCAGCCCACCTCTTCAGGATCATGTTCTTATCAGTGATCAGTGTGGCTCCATCAGTGCTGAGCAGTTGAGATGCACTAGAGATCTGTGCCCATAAACAGCCTTCAGGGCATCGTAAAAATGCTTTAGATTGTTGCTGTCAGTGTAAACTGAATCTCACCTGCCTGTTTACAGAGCCAATAACCCTGCATTTCTCTAAGCCTTGCTTACACTTTACTTTTGATGGAGTTAAACACTGCCTCCTTAGAAATGGATACACTATCCTGCTGTTAAACCCTGTAGAGTTCTCATTTTTCGTTTATCAGCTTCTGAATTTCCCCATAATTTTCAAAAACATATGTTTGCGTGTGACATCTCAGCTGTACACCTCAGTGCCAGTTGGGGACTCTGACACATTCTTCTGCAGGCTTTATTCTGGACATACAGCTTCCTGTATTGCTTGTCCTTTTAATGTTGCAAAAAGATCCAGTTGGCCTAAATTCAACTACTAAGTGAATATAATTGCATGACCTCATACTTGCAATTTTTGTCCCATTTTTGGTTTTATTATTGATTTTTACCAAATACAATACTTTTCAACCAAAGAATAACTGAATATCATGAAAAGAATCCTCAGATCCAATGATGTGTGTGTGTGTGTGTGTGTGTGTGTGTGTGTGTAATTCTAGAATTTATCTATGTAAGCCAAAATAGAATAATAAGGAAAACGGGGACATGAGTGAAAATTCCAAACCTGTTTATTTGCTATGAAATTTTAGGAAATGACTAGTTTCTTAAACCACCCATCATTGATATCTGCAATAGCAACATAACTTAAAAAACAAAACCCAAAAAATCTTAATATAGTTGTCTTACCTTTCCAGTCTTCTTACACCTTATACAGCCTACTCCTTTGATCCAGTGTTGCTGGTCTCCTTGCTATTCCTTGAACAAGATACTCCCTCTCTGTCAATAATAAGTACCTAGTATATGAGAAGTACTGTGCTAAGCACTGGGGATACAAAAAGAGGCTAAAGACAGTCCTATCCTCAAGGGGATCACAGTCTTATGGGGGAAAAACATGTAAACAAATGTATGCAAAGCAAGTTATATATAAAAAATAACATGGAAAGTAAAGGTTGGGAAAGTTCTCCTATAGAAGATGGAATTCACTATGCCACCAAGACAGAAGCTTGGTGACACAGTGAATAGAGCAATGGAACTGGAGTCAGGAGGACTTGAGTTCAAATATGGCCTCAGACACTTGACACTTACTAGTTGTGTGACCTTGGGCAAGTCACTAAACCCCAATTGCCTTGCCTTCCCCCCTCCAAAAAAAAAGATGGGATTTTAGTAAGGACTTAAAAAGAAGTCAGGGAAGTCAATGGGTAGAGTTGAAGACATAGAATTTTTTAAGCATGGGAGACAACCAGAGAAAATACCCAGCACCGACAGACGGAATATCTTATTTGGGAAACAGCCAGGAGGCCACTGTCACTGGATTGAAGAGTACATGGCAGGGATTAAGAAATAAGAAGACTGGAAAGGTAGGAGGAGCTTAGGTTATGAAGGGTCTTGAATACCAAAGGATTTCATATTTGAATCTGGAGATGATAGGGAGCCATTGGAGTTTATTGAGTGGGAGGGATGACATGATCAGACCTGCACTTTAGGAAAATCACTTGGGTGGTTGAATAGAGGATGGATTGGAGTGGGGAAAAACTAGAGGCAGGTGGACCCATCATCAGTCTATTGCAGTAGTCCAATGTGAGCATTTAACGAGGGCCTTCACTAGAGTGGTGGCAGTGTCTGAGGAGAGAAGGAGACATATTCAAGAGATGGTGTAAAGACGAAATTGACAGACCTTGGTAATAGATTGAAGATGGGGAGTGTGGGTGGGAGGAGTGAGAGATAGTGAAGAGTGAAAGGTGATTCCTAGTTTATAAGCCTGAGGGATGGAGAGGGTGGTGTTACCCCCACAGTAATAGGGAAGGGGAAATAGGAAGGGAGAAAGGTTTATGGGGGAAAAGATAATGAATTTTATTTTGGACATATTTAATTTAAGATGTCTACTAGACATCCAGCGTGAGATGCTTAAAAGGCCATTGGAGATTTGAGACTGGAGGTCAGCACAGAAGTTAGGGCAGGTTAGGTAGATCTGAGGATAATAAGCAAAGAGATAGTAATTAAATCCATGGGAGCAATAGGATCATCCAAAGGGAGGAGACAAGACTCAGGATAGACCTTGAGAGAAACCTATGGTTAGGGGGAGTAATCTGGATGAGGATACAACAAAGGAAGAGTCAGATAGGAGGAGAACTAGGAGAGAGTGGTGTCCAGAAAACCTTGAGAAAAGAGCATATTAAAGAGAAGAGGGTGACCAACAGTGTCAGCGTGATCAAAGAGCTTATCTACAGCAATAGAGAGATCAAGGAGAATGGAATTGAGAAAAGACCGTTGGATCTGGCAGCTGGGATTTCACTAACTTTGGAGGGAGCAATTTTGATGGAATGATAAGTTTGGGGGCTGGATTGTAAGGGATTAAGAAGCAGATAAGAAGAGAAAAAGAGTAGGCACCTATTATAGGTGACCTTTTTAAGGAGTTTAGACACAAAGGGCAAAAGAGATAAAGGATTATATTTATCAAGGATGTTTGAAAGATCAAGTGAGGGTTTTTTTCCGGATGGAGACATGGGTATGCTTGTAGACAGTTAAGGAAGGAGTCAGTGAAAAGGGAAAAATTGAAACTAAGTGATAGAGTAGGCATGACAGAGGGGGAAATCTGTTGGAGGAGAGGGGATGGAATGGGATCACTTGAACAAGTAGAGAAGTTGGCCTTGGTGACAAGATCACCTCATCATATAGGAAAGGGATGAAGGAGGAGATGGTGGCAAAAGGCATCTGAGTGATAGGAAATGAGGAAGAATGATAGAAGAGGGAGCTTACTGAAAATGGCTTCAGTTTTTTTTTCCCTTGTAAAATATGAGGCTAGATTTTTTTTTTTTTTGCTTTTTGGAGGGCAGTTGGGGTTAAGTGACTTCCCTACAGTCACACGGCTAGTTTATGTGTTAAGTGTCTGAGAATGGATTTGAATGTAGGTCTTCCTGACTCCAGGGTCCATGCTCTACTTACTGCACCACCTAGCCACCCCATGAGGCTAGATTTTCAACTGAAAGGGTAGGGGGAGAAGGAGCCATGGGAGGTTTGAAGAAAGATGAAAAGGTTTGTAAGAGCTGCTGTGGAGAGTGGGATAATGAGTTGATAAAGTGTAGAAATTGATAAGGTATTAAGGATTGCTTAGCAGCAGTGAGGGCCCAATTGTGATTGTGTAGCATAAATTTGTAGTGTACTCAGAATGATTATGTAATTTTCTCCATCCAGCATGATTTCTTCATTCAGTAGCACATGTGAAGGAGGTGAATGGAGGGAGTGATCCAAGGCTGCGACTTGGCAGGGCATTGTAGCACCAATGCAATATTCACAGCACCCATGATCACTATAAATATACCTGCATGGTGCTCAATCACAAAATATAACAGACTCTCCACATTGAGGACAGAAGCAAAACATTTATTCTGATGCCAGAAAACCAAATCCCAAAACCAGTGAACCAATTCCATCATAGTAATAAAGAAGTTAATAAGCCACAACAGCACAGAGAGCCACAGCATCCTTTAGCCTTCCACAAACCTTTCTGTCTCCCTGGGAAGCACAGTCTCTTCCCAACCATCTAGTCTGGCTCTGACTCTGAGCTTCCGGTGGGCTTTGCTCCACCCTTCAGCAGACTCCTCCCACCACAGGCTTCATGTGATTGCATTCAGCCTATTAGGGGACAGAGTTTATTTTCAAAGCAGGGAAGGTCTTCAAATTCCGTTGCCATTAAATTTGGCCCCAGAATCTTTCATGTCTCTTACATAGCAAAAATACATTAACAATACATTTCATTACATAGATTAATGAGAGTTTTGGGATAACTGGTGTCAACAGAACTTTGCAACAATGTAACAGGGATAATAGAAAATGAGCACATAAAACAATATCTTTAGGATAGGGGCTTGGGCACAAGCGTCCCATCTTTCCCCCCTGAAAAAATAGGGTTCAAAATCTTGGGGTAAAGGGTGAAGATCTTTTCTCCATAGCTACTTTCAGCTGAAATTGGACATAGAGCTGTCCCTGCCCCAAGAAGTCCCATTAGAGAGGTCAGTTCTTTAGCTAGCATCTGGAGCTTGGTTGATGCTAGGTCCAGGAGGTCCCATTTGAAAGGTCAGTTCTTTAGATGGCATCTGGAGTTTGGTCAACACCAGGTCCAGAGGTAGCTCTTCACAGTTATGGACGGGGAGTGGCATCCATCTTAAGTGATCAGGCATCTGCAAGTGGAGGGTAGTACTAAGCCTGCAGGAAACAAATCTTGCAAACAATTTTAATAGACAAAAAGCCCAAAAGATATAAACACAGGGTCAGCCATGCTTCTGGAGTCCATAAACTCACTATCATAGCTGTATTCATGGTAGAATACATGAGTTAAGGGTACAATTTGGTAATCATCCTCTCCTGAACAAACAACAGCTACGGTATTGTCTTTCCCATGTGCTATAATTTCTGCAGCCTTTGGAACATTATCTGTCTTCTGCTTTACCCATACTTTAGCTCCCAATTTTATTCTATTAGTAGAACCAAAACCTTCAGTTCCTCTGATAGTTTCAGAAGGAGGGTCAGTTTTCACAAGGGTCATTGTTTCACAAGGAATAATAATCACTTGAACTATTCTATCATTTTTACAAGACTATATGGGTTCTTCACCCGAATTTTGGGATGTCACAATAATTTCTTCTTGATAATTAGAATCTATTACTTCAGGCAATACATGTGTTCCTCGAAATGCTAAACCTGGTTTAGGTAATATCCGTTCAAAATAATTTTTAGGAATTCTCATACACATTCCAGTAGAGATGTTTCTTATTTTTTTTTCTATCCAACCAAAAGTCTTCTAAACAATGTAAATCATATCCTGCCGAACCAGGTGTTTCTGGATATGGTGTTGGGACATCTTGCCTCACAGTCATTGAGTATTGAGTCAAATACTCAATATTTGCTATCTGATTTGTCTGCTGGTTTCTAATTTGCAGATTTGGCATCTTCTTTCTAGCTAGAGATGTACTTCCTCCCAGTGGTCTATTATTCAAATTACGTAAAGCAGTGAACAAATTATCTTTCCAATGATGATCTGAATTATTGTAGCTTAACTTCCTTAACTTTTCTTTCAATAATCTATTCATTCTTTTTTTTTTTTAAAGCAATTGGGGTTAAGTAACTTGCTCAAGGTTACACGGCCAGTTATTATTTCTGGGTGTGGTGCTGAGTATCTGAGCCCGGGTTTGATCCAGGTCATCCACTGGAGCCGGTGCTCTTACTCACTGAGCCACCTGGCTGCCCCTAAGCAATTGGGGTTAAGTAACTTGCTCAAGGTTACACGGCCAGGTGTTTCTGGGTGGGTGCTAAGTGTCTGAGCCCGGGATTCGATCTCCAGGTCTTCTCAACACTGGAGCCGGTGCTCTTACTAGCTGTGCTACTTGGCCGCCCCTAATCTATTCATTCTTTCAGTTAACCCACATGCTTGTGGATAATATGGAATATGATGTATCCATTTTATATTGTTTAATATACAGTATCTCTTCATTTTGTTACCTTTGAAATGTAACCCTTTGTCACTTTCAATCTACATTGGGGTTCCATAATATAGACTCAGGAGAACTAGGGTTTTACAGGTGTTTTCCTGGGTTGCATTCTTATAAGGACAAGCCACTGTACACCTGAATCAGCACAAGTACATATAAATTTGCATCCTTTATCTTGTGGTAGGGGACCAATATAATGTGTCTGCCAGATTTAGACTGGGACTTTCCCCCTTGCTATCTCTACAGTTACTACCCAAGGAACAGTTCATTCCTTTTCCAATTGACATATGTGACATTCCTCTGCTGTGACATTCCTCTGAATGAGAGATGCTAATACCTTGATCTTATACCCGCTATTGTGTGGCCTGCATCTCTACATGTAAATGACCAGCCATGTGGTGGACCCATTTTGCTAGTACTAGGTCATCAATTGAGGAGGGACAATATGTTGAGTAGCAATCTTTGCTAGTCGATCAGCATGTGCACCATACTCACATTCTGAGGTAGGAAGGGCCACGTGATTATCTACATGAAGAACTGACAAGTTAGTGACCAAAAACATGTCCCATATAGCTTCTCATGATTCTTTGCTCCAGACTTGTTTACCATGAATTTTCCAATTTTGACTTTTCCACATGGGCATCCATGTAGCTAACCTATTAGCTACTGCTCATGGATCAGCAAATATATGACACTGTCATTGTTCTATTTTGATGGCTTGATGTACTGCCATAAGTTCAGCATACTGATTACTTCCACCTATCCCAGTACTTTCCAAAGTCTGCCTAGTACTTGGGTTATAGGCTACTTCTTTCCAATGTCTTTTTTTTTTGTTTTTGCTTTTGTTTTTTTTTGGAAGGAGGAAGTCTGGGCATTTGGGGTTAAGTGACATGCCCAATGTCACATTGCTAGTAAGCGTTAAGTGTCAGAGGCAGAATTTGGACTCAGGTCCTCCTGACTCCAGGGCTGCTCTATTTCAATGATTTTTTATGACCCAAATATTTTGCTGTCCCATCAGTAAACCATGCGTGTTTCTTCTTTAGTTAATCCATCATATCTGCCATTCCATTTTACCAAGGACTGCACCAACTGTTGCTTTGTTTCAGGGGAGGTATCGTTTCCCTCAGTATCAATGTTTGCTATAGATTTATGTAGAACAGAAACTCCACTTTTGCCAGTTTTAGCTATATTTTGAATATACCATTTCCATTTATTTATGCTGGCCTCTTGTGCATGTCCAATTCTGTGAGAAGCTGGGGGTACTCATTACCCAAGTCCTAATAGGGTTCACAGGTTTAAATATCACTTCATGGCCCAGAGTCAGTTGTTCAGTCTCTACCAAAGCCCAATATGCAGCTAACAACTGCTTTTTAAAAGGTGAATATGGAACTCTAGATGAAAGAAGTTTCCTGGATCAAAATCTTAAAGGTACATTTTGACTTAGTTGTTTCTGCCATAAACTTGTTTGCATAATCATCCTTTACAGTCACTTGTAATTCCACAGGGTCATTTTGCATAGACCATAAATCTAGGTCCAGTCCTGTAACAGGTTTGGCTTCCTCAGAAGCTTTACTCTGCTCAGGTGCCCAATCAAATTCATATTTCTTCTGAGTAACTTTATATAAGGGTTTCATAATCTGTCCCAGATGCAGAATGTGATATTGCCAATATCCAAATAATCCTATAAACTTTTCAGCCTCTTTCTTATTGGTAGGGATAGGAAAATCCTGAATCTATTATAGGGCTTGCAGAAGAATCTCTCACAGTCCCTTATTGCATTATATTCCCCCAAATTTTACATTTTGAGCTGGTGCTTGACTCTTTGCAGGGTTAATTTCCCACCTTTGCTTTTCACATGCTCAATTAAAAGTGTCAAACTCTTTTCTATTTCTTTTACATATTTTCCCTATACCAATATCATCAATGTAGTGGGTAAGCTGTACACCAGGTAACTTTAATTCATCCAAATATTTAGCCACAATCTTATGACAAATTGTGGGGCTATGCAGATAATTCCTGTAACAAGCGGGTGAAAGTATATTGTCTGCCCTACCAAGTGAAAGCAAACTGGTCCCAAAAGAAAGCATTTGCTAAATCAATAACTGCATACCAAGTCCCATCCTATTTCTGAATCCTTTCTATTAAGGTGATGGTATCTGGAGCAGCAGCATACAGGGGAGTTGTCTATACTCAGTTGTCTATAATCCACTGTCATTCTCCACATCCCATATGATTTTCGTACTGGCCAGACAGGATTATTCCATCATGTGGTTGTAGGGACTAACACTCCTGCTTCAGCATATTTCTTTATAGTATTGGTAATTTCATCTTGCCCACCTGGCACATGATACTGCTTTAAAGTAATTGCTTCAGAAGGTTCAGGTAAAGTGAATGGGTTCATTTGTATTTTTCCCACTAAAACTGTATTAATTCTTACCTTACTTACTGTAAATTGGTATCTCCTTTCAGGTAAATTCATACCTTTCAGTATATCTATTCCAATGATGTGTTCAGGAATGGGTGCGATAACCACAGTATATTCTTTCTTAGGTAATTGTCCAATTTTCATTGTAAGTTTGACTTGTCTGGTGGATATTTCAGCCCCTCCTAGTCCTGTGATGGTAATAGGAGTTCCATGCTTGAATTTGTCAGGGTTCCCATACATGAGGGAGGCCTGTGCCCCAGTATCAATCAATGCCCTAGTTATAGTATTTGATCCATTTTTCCAATTTATAGTCAGATTAATATGGGGTCTGTAATGTCATCTGTATATATCTTTAATCTTAGCTGGGGTTTGGCCAATTTCCTATTTTCCATGAAGGTGTGACTAACTTGGATACAATGGTTCAGGAGCATCTGTAGGGGCAACCCTTTCTTCTGCATTCCATCTGACATTAAGCCCCTTATCTCAGTACATTTTATATAGCTCATTAGTTGGAATGCCATCAATTTTTCCGAAATCAACCCCTGCTCTCAATAGAGAAGTAAACAGTTCTTTTCTTGTCAGTCTATTCTGACTTTGAATCCACTGGCCATTTACTTTTCTATCTTGAGGAAATTTAACTTTTTCCCATTCTTCTAAGTCACTTAGCTGTGAAATCTTATCCAGCACCTCTGAGAGAGGATGCCCTATTTCACCAATTAGTAAAGTCAGAAGTAGGTGCTTATACCGTAAGCAGGAGGAGCTGTCTTCACAGTGATATTTCTCTGAGGAACTGCTAAGGGGATATCATGAGTATCTGCATCTCCAACCATGGTAGCAGTTTTCATTACTTCTTGCAACTTTCTCATGCAGTCTCTAGTCAAGTACCAGGGTCTCTCTCCCCTAGGCCACATAGAATCAGTGGAATACATTTTATTGCATACATTGGCAGCTAAAGCTAACAAATCAGTTGTATTGTTACCTCTTGCCATATGAAAATCTCTAAAAGTTTGCTGGACAAAAGGATTCTGGCAAATACTTATAAATTTTAAGCATTCCATACTATCTACTGATACTCCTCTGGCTCCTTCATCTGAGATTCTCACCATCCAAACCACTAAGGATTCTCCCATCCTTTGAGTGAATTTGCTTAATGTACTAGTAATCTCCTCCAGAGTGAAATCCTCAATTATCTCCTTGAACCGTGTTTGGCCTCCCTAATTCTCCTGCTTTCTTCTCAGTATGGGCAAACTTCTACCCCCTCCCCCCCAAAAGCTTGGTCCTGAAACAATGTATTGCTTACACTTTCCTGGCAGTCACTGTCATAGCAACTCTGCTCAGCCTCTACCAAAACTGTCTGAACTTTCGCTCTGTTACTTTTCTCCTTTTTCTGAGCCAAATTCACAACAACCCTCCTACTACTTGAGACCCTCCACTTTGCTGTTCTAAAGGAGAGCTTAAACGTGAATGCTGCAACATAGCCAACTCTTATAACAGCTTGTGTCTGCTTTTACACATAATTTGTAACCTGTTAGTAAAACTCAGTCCCTTCTACACATTGCCTCTAGCTCTCTCCCAGGTTTTATTGGTATTCTTTGCAGACATGTTTCCAAATCTCTAGGTTCTCCCTGCTGTAACTTCAGTTCTCAGTTTTCACAGAGCCCTGTACTTTTAGACCACTCCCTGGTTAGAGAGAAATAAGGCAAATCCTCCCATTAAATTAGCCATTTCTTCTTCCAAATCCCTTCTGCCTCCAAATAGAGATCTGATACCTTGTGATCCCATCCTCACTGCCAAATATAATGCCAATATAATATTCACAG
>NW_027186296.1:5387385-5590637 GCF_028583685.1 Petaurus breviceps papuanus | reverse complement strand
CAGTGGCTCTCTCATTTCAGGTTCAGTATCAGGACAAAATTAGGCACTCCTAAGTCACTGAACATTTAACAAAGGAGATTTACTTTGTCTCAAAACAGCAAGAATATGAAATAGGATATGGTGACATTTAGCTTCTTCTCTGGATGTAGCAGTACCCTCCCCCACCTCCCTCCCTGCCCCCATCCCTCCCCAGGAACCTATGAAGGCAGAGAACTTTTGTGCTTCCAGACCAGAAAGCTACATCAGGGAAGCTGAGGTCAATCAGGTTGGGTGTGGGGAGGAAGCAGTGTCAGGAAATCACTGATCCTATCATATAAGGTAAAATATATATGAGAGTTTAAAAGAGCAAGGCTATGAGAAAAACATAAATCAAAACTTATTTTCACAGTCTTGTGATGTCTTTTGGAGTTCACTCCAGTAAGAGCTTATTGACTAATGGATTAGTTCTTCTTTGCTTAGTTATTATAAGAGCAAAGCTACCCAGAGGGAGGTGTAATAAAGACCATTCTATTTACAAAGCAAAGGATTCTATTAAAAACTCTGTCATTAAAAAATAAAAGGCTTTAGGGGACCTAAAGAATAGAAGCTGAAAGACAAGCTGTCAGTAGTTGATGGTGTTGATATGAATATGGAAAAGGAAACTGCTATCACTGAAAGATCTGAAAGAATAGCCAAGGTGTGCCATGAAGGAAATGATCAGAAAAGTGTTGCAAAGATCAAATCCTAAAGTGAAACAAATTTACAAATCCTTTAAGGCAGTATGGCTTAATAGCTTTGAGAATAGTAGGACCTGGGTTCAAGCCTTACCATTGGCACAGACTAGGTAACTATGGATAAACACTCAATCTCTGTCTGCCCCAGGTAATTCACTCTGACTACAAGTTACAGATGAGTTGTTGATCAGCAATAATGAAGGGTGTTTCCTTACTGGGAATCCCTAATAACCAGGAAATAACAGGTCCAGGCAGAAAATAACAATTTACAAGTTTTAACCATGACTTTAAACAGCCAAGCTGTAATCTTTAAGGTAGTGCTTATTCTTGACAGTTTTCAGAAAGAGGCCGCAAACATCTCCATTGGCACACTATATAGGCTTCTTGTTTGGGGTCGAGAAACAGTGTTTTTGACTGTGGCTGATCAATTCAATATGAGCTTGAGCTTGGAAGGCTCCACCACAGTTTGGGCACAAGTAATCCATTTGAACATTTGGGATGGAAATCTTTCTAGATTTGCACATTTCACATTTCCTTTGTGCTGCTACATTTCTGCTTTGCTCATAGAACATAGTGCCCTCCTTGATATGGGCACAGTATGCTCGTGGTCCTATGCCAGTGCTTGGCTTGTGTGAGTTCTTTGTAAAATAGTCTTTTAGGTAAATGTATGTTTGGTATTTGGGCTATATGGCCAGCCAATTGGAGTTGAATTCTCTGTAGTACTTTGAATACTTGATAGTTCAGCTCAAGGACTTTAGGACCTTATATTACCGGGTGATCTTCAGAATCTTCCTAAGACAATTCAAATGGAAGCAGTTCAGTTTTCTGGCGTGGTGCTGGTATACTGTCCAGGTTTTACAGACATACAATGAAGTCAGCTTAAGGGCTCTGCAGACCTTCAATTTGATAGGCAGTCTAATAACTCTTCTCTCCCACATTTACCATCAGAACCTCCTAAACACTGAGCTAGCTCTGGCAATGTGCATGTCAACCTCATCATCTGTGTAGACATTTCTGGAAAGTATGCTGTCAAGGTAGGTGAACTTATCCATAGCATTCAGAATTTCTCCATTTCCTATAACCAACATGGATTATTGGCTGATGGATAACTTCTGTTTTCTTGGTGTTAATTGGTAGAACAAAATTAGTGAAACCAGTTGAGAATCGTTCTACCTTCTATTACATCTCATCCTCAGAGGCTGCATTGAGTGCATAATCATCTATGAAGAAAAAACCTAGCACCAACTCTACCTCCACTTTAGTCTTGGCTTATATGGTCTTTTCAGGTTAGTTCACTGTTAGTGTTGTAACTGACCTTGATGCCATTTTCCTTTTCATCTTCCTTCTTGAAGGTTTCCCTGCATATTTAACAAAAGTGACAGCCCCAAGGCAAGACAACTATCTGGAGACTAAATGTCAATCTATTAGACACAGGGGTGGGGAACCTGTGGCCTCAAGTCCTCTCTACTGAGTTCTAGTTTTACAGAACAAATCCTTTTGTTAAAGGGATTTATTCTGTGAAGTTTGGTTTCTGTCAAAGGGCTGCACTTGAGGATCTAGAGGGCCACATGTGGCTTCAAGGCCACAGATTCCTCACCCCTGGATTAGAGAGCTTCTTAGTGGGTGAACAGTTTATTGTTGATCTGGAGGGAAAGCTGAAACAGTACACAGCAGCAGTGGAGCAGAAAAAGAGTGGGCAGCTTTCAGAGACATGTACAGCACTACATTTGCTGATTTGGGCCAGAACACTCAAAAACGTTAGAATTGATTTGATGAAAATGATAGGGAAATTCAGAAGTTGCTAAAAGAAAAACGAGAACTCCACGGGGTTTACCAGCAGGATTGTTCATTCATCTCTAAGAAGGCAGTGTTTAACTCCATCAAAAGTAAAGTGCAGAAAAGATGGTGGAGTAAAAGCAGGAACTTGCCTGAGCTGTTCCCCAAAACCTCTCCAAATACCTGTGAAAAATTACTCTAAACAAATTTTAGAGCTACAGAACCCATAAAATGACAGACTGAAACACATCCCCAGCTGAAGACAGTTTGGCAGGCAGATAGGAAGGGTCTATCACATTGGGCTGGGAGCCAGGCATGGACCGATTTGGCACAGACCAGGCTGAAGCAGGCTTCAGGGGATTGAATCACTGGCAGCTGTGTCAGTTTCCAGACTTCTCAACCCACAAACACCAAAGACAACATACGAGGTCTGTTGAACCTGGGTGAGAAAAGAGTGCAGTCTGGCCCCAGTCCTAGGGTAGCAGAGTTGGTGGATGCGGTGGCTGTGGTGGCAGCAGCAACAGTGGTGGTGGCTGCTTCCGGAACTCCAGGCACACAGATGGTGGGGGGATCAAATGGCTGATCAGAGGGCAATGGCTCTTCCTTTTGCCTGCTTGGATCTGGGTTTTAGTCTTGGGTGGTGGTCCTGGGATGAGGAGGAGCACTGGCGTTGCAGAGTTTGTGGCGGCTGTGGAGAGGAAATCCTCCTCACAGTTCTGAGGCAGAAAAGAGTGTCTGTAAAAAAACCTCACAGACCAGAGAACAGACAGTGGGAAGAGTAAACACTTCTCCTTTGATCATATCACCTTAGAAGAACTGAAAATTCACATCTGCCTAGAAGTAGCTCTGACAGCAGCTGCCCAAAACTCCAGAAATTTTGGACAGAGCACTTTCCACTCTGGAAGCAGAGTTCTACTTTGGCAAAGAGCTCAAAAGTCAAATAATTGGCTGGGAAATGAGCAAACAGAGGGAAAAAATGAGACTCTAGAATCTTTCTTTGGCGACAAAGAAGAACAAATCATACAACCAGAAGAAGACAACAAAGTCAAAACTCCTTCATCAAAAGCCTCCAAGAAAAATATGAATTGGTCGCAGGCAATGGAGGAGCTCAAAAAGGATTTTGAAAATCAAGTAAGAAAAGTAGAGAAAAAATTGGGAAGAGAAATGAGAGTGATGCAAAAAAATCATGAAAAATGAGTCAACAGCTTGCTAAAGGAGACCCAAAAAAAAACCTGAAGAAAATACACCTTAAAAAATAGACTAACATGACAAAAGAGGTCCAGAAAAGCCAATGAAGAGAAGAATGCCTTAAAAAGCAGAATGGGCCAGATGGAAAAGGAGGTCCAAAAGCTCACTGAAGAAAATAGTTCCTTCAAAATTAGAATGGAGCAAATGGAAGCTAAATGACTTTATGAGAAATCAAGATATGATAAAACAGATCCAAAAGAATGAAAAAAAATAGAAGACAATGTGAAATATCTCATTGGAAAAAACAACTGACCTGGCAAATAGATCCAGGAGAGATAATTTAAAAATTATTGGATTACCTCAGAACCATGATAAAAAATGAGCCTAGACATCATCTTTCAAGAAATTATCAAGGAAAACTGTCCTTATATTCTAGAACCAGAGGGTAAAATAGAAATTGAAAGAATCCACCAATAACCTCTTGAAAAAGATCCCCAAAAGAAAACTCCTAGGAATATTATAGCCAAATTCCCGAGTTCCTAGGTCAAGGAGAAAATATTACAGGCTGTCAGAAGAAACAGTCTGAGTATTGTGGAAATACAATCAGGACAACACAAGATCTATCAGCTTGTGCATTAAGGGATCGAAGGGCTTGGAATATGATATTCCAGAGGTCAAAGGAGGTAGGATTAAAACCAAGAATCACCTACCCAGCAAAAATAAGTATGCAAAATTTTTCATGGGAAAAAATGGATTTTCAGTGAAATAGAAGACTTTCAAGCATTCTTGATGAAAAGATCACAGCTGAACAGAAAAATTGATGTTCAAATACAAAAATCAAGAGACGTATGAAAAGATAAACAGAAAAGAGAAATCATAAGGAACTTATTAAAGTTGAACTGTTTATATTCCTACATGGAAAGACGATATTTGTGACTCATGACTCATGTGACTCATTTCTCAGTATTAGGATAAGTGAAGGGAATATGTGTGTGTGTTATGTGTATGTGTATATGTGCATATATGTATATATGTATATATGGAAAGAGGGAACAGGGTGAATTGAATATGAAGGAATGATATCTAAAAAGTAACTGGTGAGAGGAATATTTTGGGAGGAGAAAGAGAGAGAATAGGGTAAATTATCATATAAAAGAGAAAAGAGAAAGTAGTTTCAGTGGAGGGGAAGAACAGGGAGGTGAAAGGGAATGAGTCAGCCTTACTCTCATTGGATTTGGCTTAAGGAGGGAATAACATACTCACTCAATTAGGTATCTTACCCTACAGGAAAATGGGGGAGGGAAGGGAGAAGAGGGGGAATGATAGAAGGGAGGGCAAATTGGGGGAGGGGATAGTCAGAAATAAATACTTTTGAAAAGGAACAGGGTCAAAGGAGAAAATAGAATAAATAGAGGGTGGGATAGGATGGAGGGAAATATAGTTAGTCTTTTACAATATGACTACTATGGAAATGTTTTGCATAGTTACACATGTTTAACTTATATTGAACTGCTTGTCTTTTCAGTGGGAGGTGGTGAGGAGGGAAGAAGGGAAAAAATCTGGAACTCAAAGTTTTAAAAACAAATGTTAAAAATTGTTTTTACATGCATATGGGAAATAAGATATATAGGCAGTGGGGTATAGAAATCCATCTTGCCCTACAAGAAAGTGAGGGGGAAGGTGACAAGGGGAGGTGTGGGGGGGGATAGAAGAAAAGGCAGATGGGGGGAAGGGGTAATCAATATGCTTGCCATCTTAGAGTAGGGGAGAGATAGGGAGAAAATTTTGGAATTCAAAATCTTGTGGAAATGAATGTTGAAAACTAAAAATGAATAAATAAATTTTGAAAAAAATAAAGTACAATAAAACTTAGAGAGATGCAGGATTCTTGACTCAGTAAGCTGGCAGATGAGATTCAGTTTTACACTGACAGCAACAATCTAAAGCATTTTTATGATGCCCTGAAGGCTGTTTATGGGCCACATACCTCTGGTGCATCTCAGCTGCTCAGCACTGATGGAGCCACACTGATAAGTGATAAGGACATGATCCTGAAGAAGTGGGCTGAACATTTATATAGTGTTCTCAATAGTTCAACCAATCAACCAGTGCTAAAGCCACTGACTTTATACCTCAAGCTGAAGTCAGTCCCTCTCTAGCCCAACTTCCAGCTGAAGAAGAGGTACTGAATGCCATTAGACTGCTCTCCTGTGGCAAAGTGCCTGGTGCTGATTCCATCCCAGTAGAGATCTATGAGGTAGGGGGTCCACTTCTCATACAGAACATGACTGGAATCTTCCAGGTTATATGGCAAGAGGAGGTTATCTCTCAAAGATGCCTCCACTGTCCATCTCTGTAGAGGAAAAGGAAACAGATTGTCCTGTGACAGTCACAGGTGGAATCTCTCTCTTAGTCACTGTTGGAAAGATTGCCACAGTCCACCTTACTAGGCTCCTCCTTTTCCTGAAAGATAGTCATCTACCTAAGAGCCAGTGTGGATTCAGAAAGGAATGGTTGATATGGTGTTTGCTGCCTGACAACTCCAGGAGAAATGCCTGGAGTAGAACAGAGTTCTGTACACAACATACATCAGCCTGACCAAGGCCTTTGAAACTGTCAGTTGTGAGGGTTTGTGAAACATCATGGCAATATTTGGTTGCCTGGAGAAGTTCCTGATTGTTGTATGCCAGTTTTGTGATGGCATGCTTACAAGGATTCTGGATGAAGGACAATGCTGTTAGGCTTTCACAGTCACACTATATAGAACATGACATAAGAATGTAGTTTTGTCTGTCTTCTTGATGTAGGATTGCAGTGTCTGAATTCCTCTCTCCTTTCCTTCCCTGTAAAGAATTAAAAAAAAAAAAAGACTAACAATGAAGCTTACTATCTGCATGCAGTGAAAGAATTGATGTTGTATTAATATAAACCAAAGCATCCTTCCTTCCTTCCTTCCTTCCTTCCTTCCTTCCTTCCTTCCTTCCTTCCTTCCTTCCTTCCTTCCTTCCTTCCTTCCTTCCTTTTTTATTCAAGTCTTCTTGTACAAAATGACTAATATGGAAATGTTTTACATGATTGCACATGTATAACCTTTATCTGATTGTTTATTGTCTTAGGGAAGGGAGAGGGAGGGAAGGATAGAATTTTGAACTCAAAACTTTTTTTAAAAAGTTGAAAAATTGTCAACATGTAATTGGGGAAAATGTTTTTTTTTAAAGGTACTTACCTGATTGAAGTAGGAAATAGCAGATGCAAAAGATCTGATTAAGCAAAACTGGACTAGGGGGGCGGCCAGGTGGCTCAGCAAGTAAGAGCACTGGCCCCAGTGTCGGGATGACCTGGGGATTGAATCTGGGCTCAGATACTTAGTACCACACCCAGAAATAACTGGCCGTGTAACCTTGAGCAAGTTACTCAACCCCAATTGCTTTAAAAAAAAAACTGGACTAGGTAGAGACTGACTTTCAATTAGTATCTGAATTCTACAATAACAACATTTTCTCTTGAATGAAAAAAGTGAGACCTGGGCGGGGGAAAGATTAATGAAAACCCAGGAAATTTATGTAAGGGTTTTTTTTTTTTACCTCATGCTGTCAGATAGGTTACTGAGTGATCTTTGATAGGAGAGAGCTGAAGAGTGTTGGTCTTAGAGTGTATCTGTGTCATGTGTACGTTCTGGTTTTATATTTGAGGCTGATATTTCTGTTCTAGTATTAGGCATGTTTGTTTAGAATTATATTTTGATGTAGCAGTGATAGATTTACCATGATTTATCCACATTCTCTGGCCCTATCTTTCCTTAACAAATTAAAAAATATTATTAATGGTTTATATGTCAAGCTAACCAGTGGCAAACTGGTAGTGGTTAAGTGGAATCTCTTGTCATACTGCAGAACTAAGTGGTTTACATTGTGGATGAAAGCTGTGACTATTTTCATTTGTATGGTGCTATGACCAACTGAGCTAACCAACTATAAACTTATCTCCCATAGTTAGCATTCTTGAGGTTAAACAAAGTAGCTTTCAAAGGCAATATAAATGTAATTAATAAGCTTTTTGGCATGGGGTGGCCAGGTAGCACAGCTAGTAAGAGCACCGGCTCCAGTGTTGAGAAGACCTGGAGATCAAATCCCGGGCTCAGACACTTAGCACCCACCCAGAAACACCTGGCCATGTAACCTTGAGCAAGTTACTTAACCCCAATTGCTTAGGGGTGGCCAGGTGGCACAGCGAGTAAGAGCACCGGCTCCAGTGTCGGGATGACCTGGATCAAATCTGGGCTCAGATACTTAGCACCACACCCGGAAATAACTGGCCGTGTAACCTTGAGCAAGTTACTTAACCCCAATTGCTTTAAAAAAAAAATAAGCTTTTTGGCAGACTTAGTTTTCAGTTAATTTAACTTGTCATACAAAAACTTCAGCAAGCAGAAATCTGTAAAACAAAACTTTTTCTCAAGCTGTTTCGTGAGAAATTCCTGTCCATTCTGTTAAATATTTTTTCATCTGTACATATTCCACACATTTCCAAATCATATCAAAGAGGCTTTCATTTGAATTTGAGAAGCACTTGAAATTACCTAATAGATATCATCTATTATTTTAAAAAAGATATTAAGTTGTTGTTATGGGGAGAAATGTCTCCTTTCCAAGGTCATGTGGTAGATAACTGCCACCAAATAATAGCCATTTACCCAATGTAGAAATTATGGAGTTAAAAACCCTAGGTTTTATTATTATGCTCAAGCATAGGTTCAGACTTTAGAGAAAACCTGAACAATTATTAGGATTCTGAAAGGGCCTCTTAGAGGAAAAATTTTGGCAGAGTAGCAGAAAAATGATTTATTTACATGTTGTAGTCTTTTACATTCCTCTTAGGTCATAAAAATTAAAGGATAGATTCTAAATACCATACTTCCTTCAGTGTCATAAAAGTTGAACAAATTTATTTAAACAGTCATAATCTCATACATCCCCTAAGGAAACAGTCCTGTCAAACAAATTCTATATGTAAACTAAATCAGGTTACACATTAAACCATATTTATAGAATTCATAAATAGACTGATTGAGGATTTACATGTTGCCAAGGAGTTAGGGATTGTTGAGATTTTTTTCCTCTGGCTTTTTTTCTAAGGCATGCTTAAGGCTCTTAAGTTTTCACATTCCATGGGACAGGTTTTGGTCAGGTGAGGTGAGGTTATTATTAACCCAAAGATAAAGGAGGAATAAAAGGAAATAAAAAATTCCCATAACAAAAGTTCTGAGAATAAAGTTTACTCTGTATTCTTTAAGGAACCCCTAAGATAAAATTTCTTATGTGAGGCATCATTTTCTATAGTAGATGAATATTGTGTTGGTTTGGTGTTTACATGTGTACACATGCAATTTTGATAATTTCTACTGGAAGTTCCACTGACTTCTGAAAGTTGAACTTTGGATTCTTTGTAAATTACTATATCATTTACCTTTTATTCACTTTCTAATTTCCCCCAGTGGAGGACCAAGGGACAGTTAAATAGGGAGGAAATCCTGTGGAGAAGGAGCCAGTGATACCCACCAGTTGAAGAACAGCTGCCACTGATGGGGCACCCTGAGGAAGGCAGGAGGTGGCAAACCACTGCTGGCAGTACCAGGAACTCCACCCACTTGGATAGAGACAGCTTATGATTCCTAGGAATAGTGGCACCTCCCAGACCACTGGCCCTGCTTCTAGCCTTACTTGTAGCCATTATCAAGGGGCAGGAAGAAAGCAAGCTTTTAAAAGTGCTTACTTACAGTGTGCCAGATGTTGTGCTCAGCACTTTACAAACATCCTCACAGCAAGCCTAGAAAGTAGGTACTGTTATTATCCCTATTTTTCAATCCAGGTAACTGATGCAGATAGAGGTTAAATTAAGTGAATTGCCCAGAGTCATGCAGCTAGGAAGTGTCTGAGGCCAAATTTGAGCTCAGTCTTCTTGATTCCTGGCCCAGTGCTGTATCCATTAACTATCTAGCAACCCTTGTGGAGAAGGAACCCAACATCCTTATCGATGCCACAGTTTAGCCAAATGCCACTGACAATACCTTCTATCCCCACTTGCTCTGCTTCCAGCCCAGCTCCAACCATCATTATCCAGATGGCTGTTTTCAGCCCCTTGCCTTCTCAGCAGCTTAGCTACTGAAGACCCAGAAAAGAAAGTTCTCACTCTCAAAGTTCTTGGCCATGTATGGGTATGGTCTTTATAATTTAAAATGACATTAAAAAGATACATTATTACCTTTTTTTTTTTTTTTTTGCTGCTTTACCATAAGAACCATGGAGCTTTCTTACTCCTTTCTTATACCTTAATTGCATAGTCTCCTCCATTAGTATGTGAGCTTTTTGAGAGCAATAAATGCTTTGCTTTTAAACCCTTTGTATCCCTAGCTCTTAGCAAGGTGCTCTGCGCATGGAAAATACTGAATTAAAATTTTTTCATTCTTTTATGGAGTCTAGAGCCTTTAAGTTATTGTAGCTTTACAAAGTCTAATTGTTTTAATTTGTTAGACAAGAAAGTTAATTGCTAGCAGTCCTAATTTATGGCAGATTGAATCTACTTGTGGTGTAGCTGACAATTTTCCATGTGGCTTCCCTAAATGTCAGAAGCAAACCAGACATTGCCAAGTCAGAAATAACCTATGTAGCTTTAATTCTAATGGCCTTACCCTGAGAAATAAAGTGACTTGGTGGTAAACTGTCAAGATTGCTTCAGGATTTGCTAAGAGAATGATATTAAGGCCTGATTGAAATGTTGTAGAATTTGTTTGAATAACCAAAAATAGGAAAATTTAACAACTTTTAGAAGAGATCATATGCCAAACTATTGAAATTCAGACCGAGTATATTATACAGGAACAACTGAAACTATTTGGAAAGAAAGAATTCCAGGCAGAATGGTGGCTAGTATTCAGCATTGAACTCTAGACCCATTTCTGTCTGATGGTTTCTATTTTTTCTTTCTGGAACCTCACATCTCTTGAGATAGATATCCTTCCCTTTTTTCTCTCTTTATTACATATGAAGAAATTATCCTGAGTTAGGACTGGAGCATTACTATTCATAGTCCACATCATTGCATGATAAAATTGAAAAGCATTGGATGTGATAAATCCTTTTAACCTCCCAGTCTTAAAGTTTTTTTTTCATAAAATCTGTTTTGAATCCTGGCTTTTCACTACTTACCTCAGAGGGCTGTTATAAAGAATTGCAGTGATGTGTATTAAAATATTTTATAACCATAAATTGCTATGGAAATGTAAACTGATGGGGTATAGTGGTTAGAAAACTGGACTTGAAATCTTGAAGACCTAAAGTTCAAATTTTGCTTTAGATACTGTACGGCCCTGGGTAAGTCATTTAATCTTTGTACCTCAGTTTCCTCATTTGTCAAGTTGACCTTTAATAGCATTTAACTTTATAGGGTTTTTGTAAAACTCACATGAGATAATATTTGTAAAATACGTTGTATACCTTAAAGTGAAATATAACAGGCTAATGTTAATTATTTTTATTGTCATTGTTTTTGTTGTTTTTACTTTTGCTGTTACTGCTACCACAAACACGCCCTTCTAGGTGGTCCATAGTTTTTAAATCTGGGCCATTAGGTTCCAGGTACAAATAAAGGTGCTGACTTATAAACGCTAACAAATCAGTGAAACAGAATCTAGTTTTTCAGATATCACTAGGACAAAAGAAAAAGAAGAGAAGCCCATTTGAAAAAGAAGAGTTTATCCTTTTGTGAGGACTTTTCATCCTAGCTTTGGAGCTTACTTACATAGACACTGATGATTTGAAGTGAGGAGCTAGAGGTAGTGTGGTACAATGGAAGGAGAGCTGCACTAGGAGTCAGACTCCAGTTTGGTCAGCTCCCTTCTTTGGACCTCATTTTTGTCAGTTGTAAAATGAGGGCATTAGACTAAATAATCTTTTTTTTTTTTTTACCTCTAAGCCTATGATCTGTGATCTAAGATTCAAATTTTGACTTCAATATTTATTTCCTGTGTGATTTTGGACAAGTCAGCTCTCTCTGGGCCTTAGCTTTCTCATTAGTAAAATTAAGGCATTGGACTTGAATTTCTTTAAAGTCCCTTCCAGCTCTAAATCATCAGTTATTCTAAGTCACTTAGGCAAGGAGAAGGAACTGGTGAAGTCCTTGCACTTGTAATGACACATCTTGCACTTTTAATTACACTTTTAAGTCACTCAAAAGGCACATCTTCTCCATTAAATTTCTCTCTCTTCTCTCCAGATCCTAGCTGTTATCATTTATGGACCTCTGGATCACTCTCTCTCTCCTCCCAGAGAGATTTCTGCTTAGCTCACAGTATTATCCAGCATAGTCCTTGCCTTTTTTGAACACCTTGATCTCCTCAGTTCCCATGATCTTTGTCACCAATCCACCATAATCATATATGCATGAGAGTGGTCATCAGTCTTAGCCCCCTTATTTTTCTGGTCATTGTCTTAGGTACCAGAATTTGCAGTTGCTCCTTTCCCCTTTTCTTTTTTTCTTCCCCTGTGATAATTAGTTTTTGGTTTGCTTTGGGTAGACACAACCTTAGTTGTTCCTTGGACCTTACATAAATTATGAGAGACTGTTCAGAGCCATGATTTTCCTTGGCATACTGAAGAGAAGATAGGCTATGTGGTCTCTAACTTATGTACCACATGACATAGAACTTTCATGGAGAAAATGTATATACATAAAAGTGTATGTTGGTTATTTCTCATTTTACTTTTGTGACAATCCATTTGCAGAAAAGGGATGAGTATCAAGATAGCTCACATAATTGTCATTTTAGGAACAAGCCCAAGTGATGGTCACATGTTGATAAATGTTACCCTGCTTAACTTTGCATGGGAAAGGCAATTCCTGGCAACTCATGGGCTTTAAAAACTGAGACTTAAAGAATTTAAGCAATGTCCCAAGGTGACGTAGTTAGTAAGTCAGCAAGCAGTTATGAAGCACTTACTGTCTTCCAGGCATAGCGCTAAGTGCAGGGGACATAAAAAAAGACAAAACATGTTTCCTGCTCTCGAGGAACTCATTCTGGCAGAGCCACATTTCAAATCCACTTCTTATAACTTCAAATCCGGTGTTGTTCCTCCATACTCTGTGTGCCCTTTGGTCTTTTCTCCATCATTGCGTATTTTCTACCAAGAGAATCACTGTTACGGGCTCTCTCCAAGTAGGCCTCTGTTAGAATGCAGGAGACACATTAATTCACTATGATCTGTGGTCATATTGCATATTGTTTTTTTGGACTTTGTTTTAATTCAAGTTAACCAGGGCACAATGGGTAAACTTAGATTGTGTAGGGGGCAAAGGAGACAGGACGTAGAATACCACCAAGGTTGTTGTTCATCTAGGTCTGAAGAAATCCTCAGTAACCAAGGATTAAATAAGGTCACTGCGTACTTGGGCAGGGATGACATTTGAAGTTCCAAAAGGAACAAGGCGGGACTGAAAAGAAAGGTCTAGGGGTATCAGAGAAAACTTGTTGTGCCTCTCAGTTTGTCTTAGTTTGTCTTACTCATGAGGTATTGCCCTTTATTCTCATGAAACTGGTTTCTACAGGTTGACCTGACAGGTAAAAAGAGGAGAAAAGTTAGCTGAGTCTTTAAATTTTTTTTTTATGTGGCTGATATGTATGGGTTTGAAAGTATAGCACAGGGGAAATAACTATATTTTGTGAATGTTACTGTAGGGGAAAGGATTTTAGAGGACAAAATGAGTAACTAAAAACCCAAAGGTAACTGAAACTATGAACCAGGAAGATAATTACACAATATAAATTTCTGTTTCTTACCCATCCATTTCTGTTAGTGGCATTGTTTTCAGTTTTCTGTCCTCATACCTAATATTCTGTAATAATATTAAGAAAGAGTGAATCACTAAATTTCCAACATAAAACCATGCCCATAAAAGCCATTATTATCTCCGTGTGATTTGCTAGTACAGTAATGTGCAGTTGACTCAACTTAACATAGCTGAACTTTTGGATTTTTAGGCCCCCACATTCCCTCTGGTTACTGCTGTGCTTCATTGTAGCATAGAGGTGATCCTGGATTTTTGAAGTCTGTGATAGGGAAACATAAACTTGGGTAGCTAGTCCAAACAGCTTTCAGTATAGCTCCAGGGACCAATTTGTGTGTCTGTCTCCAAGGGACCTTTAAGTTGAAAGTTACCACAGAGATTTAAAAAAAAATGAATTCTTGCTATCTCCCCATCCTTTACAAATATCTAGTACAATGTTTTGTATAAAACAGTAGTCCCACAATTCCTAAACTCCATAGGGTTATGTCTCCCAGTCACAATTGATTTGATTTAAAGTATTTTTTTTAATTTTTAAATTTATTATTAATTTTAAACCATTATTTTCTTTTTAAACTTTATCCCTCCCTACCACCCTTTCCCTACCCACTAAGAAGGAAAGCAGCATATCAGTTATACATGTGAAATCACGAAAAACACATTTCCATATCCATATTTCTTTTTTCCCTCTAATTTATTTATTTTCAGTTTTCAACTTTCATTTCCACAAGATTGAGTTACAAATTTTCTCCCTGTCATTCTCCTACTCACCACCCCAAAATAACAAGCCTACTGAATACCCCTTCCCCAAATCTGTTCTCTCTTATGTCCTCCCCCAACCCCCCCTTAACTTTCTAGTAGGTCAAGATGGATTTCTATACCCCAATTCCTGTATATATTATTTCCCAGTTGTATGTAAAAAACAATTTTTTTTTAACATTTGTTTACAAAGCTTTGATTTCCAAATTCTTTCCCTTCTTCCCTCCTCACCCACCCCCACTGGGAGGATATGCAATTCAATATAGGTTGTACATGTGTAGTTACACAAAACGTTGCCATAGTAGTTATATTGTGAAAGACTAGCTATATTTCCCTTTATCCTATCCTACCACCCACTTATTCTGTTTTCTGCTTTGACCCTGTCCCTTTTCAAAAGTGTTTGCTTCTGTCCTCCTTTCTTTCATCTCTCCTCTTGTCCCCTTCCCCTCTACTTTCCAGGGTAAGATACCCAGTTGAGTGTGTGTGTTATTCCCTCCTTAAGCTAAATTCAATGAGAGTAAGGCTGGCCCATTCCCTTTCCCTTTCTCTTCCTGCTCTTCCCCTCCATTGTAACAGTTTCTCCTGCCTCTTGAGATAATTTACCCTATCCTATCTCTCCCTTTCTTCTTCTCCCAATATATTCCTCTCTCACTTCTTAATTTTATTTTTTTTAGATATCCCTTCATATTCACCTGATCCTGTGCCCTCTGGCTATGTATATATGTACACACACCTACACACATGTGTATTTATACACGCATATACCCTCCTATACACACATATATGTATGTATACATATATATCCCTTTCAACTATCCTCAAACCAAGAAAAGTCTCATAAATTAAAATGATCATTTTTTTCATGTAGGAATATAAACAGTTCAACTTTAATAAGTTTCTTATGATTTCTTTTTCCTGTTTACCTTCTCATGATTCTCTTGCTTCTTGTATTTGAAAATCAGATTTTCTGTTCAGCTCTGTTTTTTTTTCATCAAGAATACTTGAAAGTCCTCTATTTCATTGAATGACCATATTTTCCCCTGAAGCATTATACTCAGTTTTGCTGGGTAGGTGATTCTTGGTTTTAATCCTAGCTACTTTGACCTCCAGAATATTATATTCCAAGTCCTTTGATCCCTTAATGTAGAAGCTGCTAGATATTGTGCTATGTAATAGTAATGAAATTTAAAGATCCCTCTTTATTGGCTTGGTTTTTTGGTTTGATTGTGTTAAAGCCTAGAGCTTGTGAATCCCACTTGTGGGATGGACTTGTTGATGTGAAAAGAGAGGGCTGAACTGGGAGGAGCTAGTGACGTAAATTTAGAGAGACACAAGAAACGAGAGAGGCAGAAGAACTTTTTGGAAGCAGCATCTTGGAGGCAGAGAGAGACTGAGAGGATTGCTGAGGACCAGTTTGAATTGCCCAGGACTTTTGAGAGCTGCCACCCAGAGTTGCCAAGGACTGAGGAGACATGGCTGTTATGCTGGTACTTTGTCTGTCTGTTTTGATGTTGTTTTGCCAGATTTGTCCACTGGTGAAAGACAGTCCTGTTGTTGCAGAAGTCCTAGAACCTTGCTTCTGGTTCAGAGCTCCTGAGACTGTTCTGCGGACAGAGAGTGAATTCTGTCCACAGGTAAAGGACAGTCCTGTTGTTGCAGAGGTTTTGGAACCTTGCTGTTGGTTCAGAGCTCCTGAGACTATTCTGCAGACAGAGAGTGAATCCTTGAAGACACTGGTAATGTATCTTGTGGCCTTGCTAGGCTGTGTCTTCCCAGGAACAAAGATTGCTGAGAACTTGCCTCATGTCAAGATTAAGAAAAGACCTCTCTTTAGGTATTAAATGCTGTGCTTAAGCTTGTTGTAACTCTGGGGTAGATTCAATTGTAATCCAAGGGTGGGGAACTTTTGACTTTTTTGTGCTCAAACAAATGAATGTACTTTACTCATGATTGGAAAATAATCTCCATTTGAGAAGAGGAGCTTTGTGATGGACTAAATTAATGTACAGCCTAGGGGTGGAGTAGTATTTAGAAGAGGGACTTTGTGATTGATTAAAATGAATGTAATGTCCAGGGGTGGGGTAGTACTTGGAGATTATTGAATCACACTTGGCAAATGCTGTATTTTGAATTATGCTATATGTTGATTCTCTCTGTTCTTAATTTGTCACTGAATAAAATGGAGAGCACCTATGCTGGTATTTTGAACCTTGGGAAGTTGCCTTTGCTTGGCATTACATGCTATCCTGATTGTGTTTACACAGTACTCAAATTGTTTCTTCCTGACTGCTTGTAATATTTTCTCCTTGATCTGGGGACTTTGGAATTTGGCTATAATATTCCTAGGAGTTTTCTTCTTGGGATCTTTTTCAAGAGGTGATTAGTGAATTCTTTCAATTTATATTTTGCCCTCTGCTTCTAAAATATCAGGGCAATTTTCCTTGAGAATTTCTTCAAGGATGATGTCTAGCTCTTTTTTTGATCATGGCTCTCAGGTAGTCCAGTGATTTTTAAATTATCTCTCCTGGATCTATTTTCCAGGTCAGTGTTTTTTTCCAGTGCAATATTTCACATTGATTTCTATTTTTTCATTTGTTTTTATCTGTTTTATAGTATCTTGATTTCTCATAAACTTATTAGCTTCCATTTTTTTCAATCTAATGTTGAAGTAATTATTCTCTTCAGTGAGTTTTTGAAATTCCTTTTCCATGTGGGCAATTCAGCTTTTTAAGGCATTCTCCTCATTGGCTTTTTGGGCCTCTTTTGCCATTTGAATTAGTCTATTTTTTAAGGTATTATTTTCTTCAGTCAGGTTGTTGACTTGCTTTTCATGATTTTTGTTGTTGTTGCTTTTTGGAGGGCAATTGGGGTTAAGTGATTTGCCCAAAGTCACACAGCTAGTAAGTGTGTCAAGTGTCTGAGGTTGGATTTGAACTCAGATCCTCCTGACTCCAGGGCTGATGCTCTATTCACTGCACCACCTAGCCACCCTCATGATTTTCTTGCATCATTCTCATTTCTCTTCCCAATTTTTCTCCCACTTCTCTTACTTGATTTTGAAAATCCTTCTTGAGCTCCTCCATGGCCTGCTACCAATTCATATTTTTCTTGGAAGCTTTTAATTCATGAGTTTTGACTTTGTTGTCTTCTTCTGGTTCCATGATTTCATCCTCTTTGTCCCCATAAAAATATTCTGTAGTCTGATTGTGCTTCCTCTCTTTGTTCATCTTTCCAGCCAATTACTTGACTTTTGAGCTCTTTGTCTCTGTAGAACTCTGCTTCCAAAGTGGAGAGAGCAGTGTCCCAAATTGCTGGGGTTTTTGCAGCTGTCAGAGCTGTTGTAACAGCTATGAGGAGGGCACCCTCTCTACAGCCACCACAAGCTCTGGTACACTAGCATTTCTGACCCAAGGATCACCACCCAAGACTGTGACTCGGATCCAAGCAGATCAAAGCAAGAGTGTTTACCCTCTGAATGGTTGCTTGGTCCCCCTGTGATCTGTAGCCCAGGAGCTCCAGAGGTGGCCACTTTGCAGCAGCTGCAGCCACCATGCCACCACCATCTCTGCTGCCCCAGTGGCAGGGGCCAGACCACACTCTTCTCTCTCCCAGTTCCAATAGAGTTCCCTACTGACCTTTTACTTTCTCTTAGCTGTTTATGGGTTGAGAAATCTGAAAACCGCTGTGGTGATTCACTCTGCCGAAGTCTGCTCCAGCCAGTCTGGGCTGCCCTGGGTCTGGACCCACATGGCTCACACAGGACTGCCCTTGACCAGTCTGGTGTGATAGACCCTTCTTGTCAGCCTGTTAGCTGCCTTCAGCAGGAGATTTGTTTCTCCCTCACTTTGTGGGTTCTGTAGCTCTAAAATTTGTTTAGAGTCATTTCTTTACAGGTATTGGAGGTGGTTCATATGGGAGCTCAAGCGAGTTCATGCTTTTACTCTGCCATCTTGGCTCTGACCCCCTCCATATTCCAAAATAAGCAAGAAAAATTAAAAAGTGAGAAAATTATACTTCTTCTTGCATTCAGGATTAATCAGTTCTCTCTATGGAGGTGTGTAGCATTTTTTTTTTGTAAAGCATGCCTCCTTTTGAATTGTTTTGGTTCATTGTCTTGGTCAGAATAGCCACAGTTGATCATCATTACAGCAATGCTGTTATTGTGCACAATAACACTTCATTTTGCATTGGTTCCCATAGGTTTGGCCATGTTTTTTAAAACTACCTCTCTCGTCATTTCTTTTAGCATAGTAGTACTCCATTACAATCATATGCCACAATTTGTTCAGCTATTCCCCAACTGATGAGCATCCTCTCAATTTCCACTTCTTTGCCGTCACAAAATGAGCTGCTATAAACATTTTCATACATATAGGTCCTTTTTTTCTTCTCTCTGAAATACAGATCTACTAGTGATATTGCTGGAGCAAAGGGTACATACAGTTTTATAGCCCTTTGAGCATAATTCCAGATTGTTTTCATGAATAGTTGAACCAGTTCACTACTCCATGAATAATTCATTAGTGTATCCATTTTTTCCTCGTCCCCTCCAGCATTTGTCATTTCTTTTTTTTTTTTTGCCTAAGTTGATGTGGATTTTTAAAAGTTTATTTTTACTTTTCAATTTTAATTCCCATAAGTTTTAAATTTTCTCTACCTCTCTCTCCTCCTGCCTCCCAAGATGGCATGCAATCTGATATAGGCTCTACGTATACATTCCTACCGTGTTTCCCCGATAATAAGACACTGACTTATTAATTTTTTTTGGACAGAAAAACACCAGAGGGCTTATTTTCAGGGGAGGGTTTATTTTAATGAACATTGACAGCAATTTTAATAAACAGGTAAATGTGAACAAAAAAAATGTACCTTTTTTCAATAAGCAAATCACTGGGGAAGAACAGGATGACGCGCTCACTGCTGCAGCTCTGATTGGATGCAGCTCGGAGCACGGCATGCGTTTCACGGGGGGAGACGGTGCATACAGAGGGTGTAGCGCAGGGGATCACCTTCACTACAGTAGCAATCTCAATAGGGCTTATTTTCGGGGGAGGGCTTATTTTAGAGGAATCTTACACAGTAAGGGGAGGGCTTATTTTTGGGATAGGTCTTATTATCGGGGAAACACGGTATTAAACATATTTTCACATTAGTCATGTTATATAGAAGATTTAGAATGAATGGGACAAATCATGAGAAAGAAAAAAACTAAAAAAAAAAAGAGAGCAGACTGCTTCTCTCTACATTCAGACTCCATAGTTCTTTCTCTAGAAGTGAATGGCATTTTCTATCATGAGTCTTTTGGAATTGTTTTAGGACCTTGCATTGCTAAGAAGGGCTCAGTTCATCAAAGTTAGTTATTGTATACTGTGATTGTTACTGTATACAATGTTCTCCTGGTTCTGCTCACTTCATTCAGTATCAGTTCATGTAAGTCTTTCCAGGTTTTTCTGAAGTCTGCCTGTTCATCATTTCTTATAGCACAGTAGTATTCCATTACATTCATATACCACAACTTGTTCAGCCATTCTCCAGTTGATGGACATCCCCTCAATTTCCAGTTCTTGGCCCCCACAAAAAGAGCTGCTAGAAATATTTTTGTACATGTGGTTCCTTTTTCCATTTTTATGATCTCTTTAGAATATAGCTCTAGAAATGGTATTGGTGGGGCAAAGGGTATGCACATTTTTATATCCCTTTGGGCATAGTTCCAAATTGCTCTCCAGAATGGTTGGATCAACTCATAATTCCACCAACAATGAATTAGTGTTCCAACCTTCCTGCATCTTCTCCAACATTTATAATTTTCCTATTTTGTCATGTTAGCCAATCTGATAGGTGTGATGGGGTACCTCAGAGTTGTTTTGATTTGATCTCTCTAATCAATAGTGATATAGGCATTTTTTCATATGACTATAGATAGCTATAATATCTTCCTCTGAAAACTGCCTGCTCATATCCTTTAACCATTTATCAATTGGGTAATGACTTATATTCTTGTAAATTTGACTCAGTTCTCTATATATTTTAGAAATGAGACCTTTATCAGAGACATTAGTTGCAAAAATTCTTTCCCAGTTTTCTGCTCCCCTTCTGATCTTGGTTGAAATGGGTTTATTTGTGTGAAAACTTTTCAATTCATTGTAATCAAAATTATCCATTTTGCATTTCGTAATGCTGTCTGTCTGTTGTTTGGTTATAAATTCCTCCATTCTCCATAAATCTGACAGATAAACTATTCCTTGCTGCCCTAATTTTTTGTCATATCAGCCTTTATATCTAAATCTAAAAAATCATGTTTTAAAAAGTGATTAAAATCAGTTTTACTTTGAGAACTTTTAAATATTTTGGTGATAAACCTCTGAAATAATATGCAATAACCTGGACTGCAGTGAGGATGAATAGTCACTGTACTCTGTGCTTATTAAATGTTTGCTAACCTATCAGCAAACTGCATGTGGTTGGTCACTTAATTTCCATTGATGCCAGCCCTTTCCTAAGGGTCTCCTAGTAACTTCCTGATGTGCCAGTTGGGTCTAAGTTTTTACTTAGTTTTTACTGACTGCTTCTGTCTCCATTGGACTGCCCTATTCAGGCAAATTTGTCTATGATCTCCATTGCCTGATCACTTTGCTTTCAGTTTACAACTTTCTTGAACAATTTTGTACTAGTCTTATCCTGAGATCAAGTAGACTGAAATAATTTACTGCACTGTCAGGTTTAACACTTCAGTTTTCACCAACAGCTTTGGGAGAAATGGATAAAGTTCCAAATTCTGGAATGGCAGTGTTATTATTCTCTCATAAAGCATAGAAAATTCTTAGGAAAACAGTTTTTAGTTCAGTAGCCAGTTAAATTCCATGGGTGTAATTTGTTTATTTCTTCCATCAAATCCATGTGGTACTTTGGGACAATTGGGTACCTACTGTGCTGTGCTTTATGTAGAAATCTGATGTTTTGGAAACTTTGAGACATCACCTCTGGTGGGATTCTTACTGAGCAGGAAGATTGGTTTTCCTGTTTTTTTTTGTTTACATCATCTCTGGGTTCAGTCAGATTTTATTTTGTCAAGTTAGTGAGTTATACAGCTCTGTGCACAACCAAACAGCTCTATGCACAGCCAAAGCATCACTGGATGTTGGCAGTGCTTTGTTTTAGGATAAATGTCAAACTAGGTGTTGTATCTATAAAGGAGAAGAGTGTTCCACCCCCCCCCCCCTTTTTTTTGTTTGATTCCCCAAGCATTCCTTTTTATAAATATTTATTTTTTAGTGGGGAGGAACTTTGGCGTCTAGTAGATTGAACTGTGGATACCCTCTGGATCAGCTTTCACCTTATGCAAGACAAGTGGATTTGCCATCTGCCTTGACTTCCCTCGCCTTAGTTCATGGCATCCCTTATGAATGGATGCAGACAAATTCAGAGAGAGAGATGGAGACATTCTTTTTATCCAGTAGCCTTTGTGGTGAGATTTGGAGCAGCAGTGCCACATACCCCTTTTTGCCCCATGGAGACAGTGGAGAACTCTATGAAAACCCAGCCCTGTCTTTGTTTGGCCTCCAGTGCAAGCAAAGTTCTTTTGTGATTTCTCAAGGACTGAGCCTTCATGGTCAAGGGCAGATTCCAGACTTTGAGGAAGATGGATACTGACCATAATAAAGGTGAATTGTAAAAATGGAGCTTATAAATGAGTAATCAACTGAATAATCAACTCAGAGCTTTTTGTTCTTATTCTTGGGTGGCCTTTTTGCTTTGGGAATCACATTAAGGAGCTGTAACTCTTCCTACGAGGAATAGCTTTAGAAACCAGGTTTTACCGTGACTACTATAATCAAACTACTGGCAATGTAGGTGGAACCAGGCTGCCTGAATTTGTTTTTTCTCTTCTGTGTCCAGGTGCATGTAGGATTGAAGTTGAATGAAATGATTATACAACACTCCCTCTGCAAAAATGAAAATTATTTCTTCCTTAATGCTACTTTTATCATTCTTTCATTGAAAACTGACCCTTGTCAGTTCATTCACTCACAAATGTGGCTGTACTAGGTGGCTATTTGATTTTCTTGCTGATATAGAAGGTATGAGTATAAATTCTCACACCTGTCCTAGATCTGTGACTTAGTTTCTTATGTTTTCTCTCCTGGAAGGGGTAGTGGGGAGCCATAAATTTTTAACCAGGTTTAGAGTGTATGTGAAGGCTATTTTGAGAGTCTTTTCTGCGAATGATGGAATAGGAATCCTGGCTTAAATTTAATATTGATGATTGCATTTTCCACTCTATGAAGTAGATATATATTCTAAAATTTGTATAGATTAAATATTTTGTGGAATCTGGCTATTTAAAGGAACACCATACTGAACAGTTTTTTTTTAAACAGAAAGGA
Organism: Petaurus breviceps papuanus; assembly: GCF_028583685.1. Taxonomy (NCBI): domain Eukaryota; kingdom Metazoa; phylum Chordata; class Mammalia; order Diprotodontia; family Petauridae; genus Petaurus; species Petaurus breviceps. The sequence continues at coordinate 5,567,980 of NW_027186296.1, read as the reverse complement.
TACTTTAGTTGCAAATAATACTTTTTTCTTTTATCCACTTTGCAAGTTTGAATATTCATCTTAGTCCAAACTTCCATATATTTATAATCTCATGGAAATGGGTCCTCCCATTCATGGTATAGATTACAACCTACCCATGCTTTTTCATCTGGTATAATTGCAGTGCATGTCTGACTATAATTACACCACAAGAGGCCTACCCAAAATTCTGGGAGTTTTCTTTCTTTCTTTTTTTTTTTTTTTTTTTTAAAGCAATTGGGGTTAAGTAACTTGCTTGAGATTACACAGCCAGGTGTTTCTGGGTGGGTGCTAAGTGTCTGAGCCCGGATTTGATCCCAGGTCATCCCGACTCTGGGGCCGGTGCTCTTACTCGCTGTGCTACCTGGCCGCCCCCGGGAGTTTTCTTAACACGACTTGGATAACAGTACAACATGTAGGCTGTCTTTGTTGCTTGCTGTTCCTCCATGACTTCCTTCTTTTTCTAGACATATATGTTTAATATCTCATCCATTTTCACTCTGCAATGCTCATTTGCCCTTCCACTGAATCTTGAGTTTGATTCATTGAAGGCAGAGGGATTAATTTTATACTTGTAAAACACCACTAGAAGATCAGTGTTAAAAAGCCAAATTTTTGTTTCACTGAGAGACTCAATCATTGAAAACTCTGTCTGATTTTTTTAAAGACCTTTTTAAAGGTCTGTTTTATCTTCTTCTTCAGTTTTTGGGCTCCTTTATCTAAGGTGTGTTAACATATGTACCAAGTTTATAGATTGTCCATTCAGTTCCATGTTATATTCTGGATAATAGACATAATATTGACAATAATAATGACAGCTAGTGTTTATATAGTATTTTTGCGTTTTCAAAGTATTTTACATGCATTTCATTTGCCTCAGAAAAACCCCAAGATAGAAGTATAGTATTTTGATTTTATAGGTGCAGAAATGGACTTTTTCTTTCTTTCTTTGTGTGAGCAGTGTACTTGTGAGTATTTTGCCAGACTCTCTTGGGTGGTAGATTTCATTTAGAAGACTCTGCAATGTTTCCAGGATTGCTGCAGATTATGTCATATGAAAACAGAATACTTTATGATCTATAGAGTATTCCTCTTCCATTTGGATTCTGTCCTGGACATCCACCAATACAAAAACCTCTGCCACACATTTGTTTCCCATTTTTATTTGTCATATAATTATTGAGCAAAGTAATCTCTTTTGTTGTGAAGGTAGGAAACTAGCATTTATTAAGTGCTTACTATATGCCGGATGCTGCTAAATCCTGGGAATACAAATAAATACCTGGAAAAAACCCCTACAAATTAGTCTGCCCTCAAGGAGCTTAAATTCTAATGGAAGAAAACAACACAGAAAAGGGAACCAAAAAAAGGTGAGGAAGATGAAGATACCTAGAGGCAGGGGAAGGGCCTAGTTTTGAAGTCCAGAAGTTAGGAGGTGAATGATGGTTGACTTGAGCCTCTACACAAAATGGAGGCCCCAGGAATTATTTACCAATGGGAGAAGGGGGGAAGGTCTTGTAGATGGATATGTCAGATTGAGAAGGCTACATGGTAAGGAGGCCTCAGCTGCTGAGGGAAATTCTAGGATGAGACATGATTTTGAAGCTTGAAAATAAGGAACAGAACTTCTAATAATTTTAACATATGTATGGGATACACCTTGTTGAAGGAAAGCTTTTAAAAATTCCATTTTACTTAATCAGTACTTTTTTAAAAAAGTATACAATGTGTAAGCACAATAGATTCATATTTCTTTGTACCTTTCAGTTTGTGAATATAAAAATAGGATTGGATGTATAATATCATTTGTTCCTTTTATTTTCATAAAAAATGCCCTACATACATGGATGGAGTCTTTTTCCAAATAATTTACAGAAATGAGAAGTTTAACATTTGTTTACTTTTGCACTGAAGTATTAAATTAAAATGTATTACTTTAATTTGGGAGGACCTCATGATTTCTTAGTAGAATTTCTTTACTTTATCTTCTGTGTCAGATGTTGACATATAAGCTGAAATTATTGTCATGGTAGTTGTTCTGCTTATACTCATGAGCACTGCAAAATATGATAACCTGATGTCTCATGAAATATTTTTTCTTGGTTTGAGGCACTCAAATCAATTCTGCCAACTCTCCTATTTTCCTTTTCAAAGAGAACCTATAAGTCATTTTTCTCTTTACCTGATACTTCTTATATCTTTTGGTCACATTTATAGTGAGAGTGCCAATACTTATATATAATTCATCTAGTAATGTGTTCACTCAAAGACGGATTTAACATTTAGAGCATAAGTATTTAACAGTTACAGACATTCCAAAAACTGATTCTTAGAATCTTGCCCCATTTTCTACTTTTCTGCTTTAATTACTGTGGTTTGCACAAGATTGAGGATGATTTTGAAATCTATCACTTGGTGGTGAAACTTTCTGTATTCAGTTAGGTTTGTCCTTGGACAGTAGGACCAATCTTTGCCAAAAAATGGCTCCAGGCCTTTTCCATTATCACACAACTTGTAGAGATCTTTTGTAGTTCATTGGTATAACTTTCAAGAATCCATAGTCACTTTCATGATAAGATATTGGAGTAGGACTTTTGTGGTGGATCAGTCAATGAATTGTTACTGAGTTTTCTTAGAGTGTGTTAAGCTCTCTGCTGGGCAGAGACACTGTGTTAGACACAATTGGGGGGAGTGGTTAGTGTGAAGGACAACATGGTATATATACAGCAGAAGACTGGGAGACAGGCCTGGGTTTGACTATCCCCATTCCATTGTAAATAAATATTTGTATGTTGGATTTTTTTTCCCTCTTCAAATGAACTAAAACTCCCCTGTCCCACCCGTGATAATGCACAGCTCCAATCATTATCTTTGCATCTCCTACTGAAGTAGGGAGCAGCATATTTCTTGATTTCTATTTCTAGACTATTTTTCTATCACCATTCTTCAAAGAAACTTCTTTGTAGTTCTTCAGAGTCATTATGCTACCAGTTGCTTCCCATTCTTGCCAGTCATTGACTGACTTCTAGGATATTCTTTCGAATGACGTTAGCACTTGGCTCACACAGTCTTCCTTTCTACCTTGTCCTCTGCCATTTAGTGACTTTAAAATTCTTCTTATTGATTATTCTAGCACTCTTTACCTCACGGTTTCTCAGTCTCTATAAATCTTTGAGTTGTATCCTACTGGACCTATCACCAGGCCACACCTTAAAAATCACAGTCCTTTGAAATTACCGCTTCCAACATCTTTGAACTCTGAAATTCTCTTCTTTGTTCATAATCTTCTGTCTTTCCAACTCCAATTCTTACTCATATCCCTCTTATTCATAGACCTGTTGTTCCTTGCCCCCTTCTAGTTCACCATTTCTGTTCTTTCATTATTTGTATCCTTTACCCAGATTAACTTGATTATTTTAATGATGTTCTTGCATTGTTTATTTTCACTTTATATGCTCACAAATCTTTATCCAGGAACTCAAACAAGTGCTATGGAATTTGAATTTTGGTAATGAGCCATATATTTGAATTGAACTGAATTCCACATAGTTTGACTTTTTGGAAACGTGAATTTTGCTTCAGGGAGAAAAAAAGCAAGTTATTGAAATAGAGGTGTTTCTTTGGCTTCTTAATTGGAATTGTATTTTTTGTTTTGTCTTCAGGTGACTCCTTTTCACAGTTTCGTTTTGCAGAGGAAAAAGAATGGGATACTGAAGCTTCATCTCCTAAACAAGTAGGTTGGAATTTTCTCTTCATGCAATGTTAATATATATACTTGCTTAACCTGATTCTTCATGTGGAAATAATTACTAATATTAATTTAATGCCTTAAGGTATACAACCCACTTTCTTCACAACAACAGGTAATACAAGTTTTGTATCAGTTGTATAGTGAGAAAACTGAGGCTGAGGTTAGTTGTGACTTGCCTAAGGACACAATTATAAATGGCAGAGCTTGGATTCAAATCCAGGTTTCCCAAGTCCATCTCCAGCATTCTTTTTTACTTGCTGCCCATAGTGAAAAAGTACAGGTTACTTCATTAACTCTGCTACTTCAGCCAAAAGTATACCTTTTAGAGGTACTTGAATTATTTGGATCACTAAACCAAAAGACCTCCATTATTTGAATAATTTCAAAGTGTAGATCTGATCTCAAAGATGTTTGGGTTGATGTGTGTGAGTGGCTCTCTTTCCTAATACTTTAATGTCTTTTTTTCCTGTAATATTTTAAAGCTATGCCTGAAGAAAATAATTCAGTAACTTAAAATATACTTCATCTCTTCTTTTGCCTATAGTCTATAAAGAGACTTACGATGTAACATTAGTACACGATGCTATTAATGTTCTTCAATGAATGACCCCAATACCTGATTTGTTATAATAATCCTAATAGTGTTGTGCTTTTTTTCTGTACTGAATTTTTCTTTCAGAGCTCTGATAATTTGTCAAACTGGGTTTTACCAAACCTCACCGTATTTGTTGTTAACAGGTATTCTCCTTTCTTTCAAATGAAGACACTAAAAAAGGAAGGTATCTCAATTATAGCTACTTGGAATATTATCTGGGGCTGCTTATCTCCTACTCTTTCTTGGGCTGGAATATAGTTATCTGATTTTACGGATTGGACAACAATAGGTCCCTGCCTGAGCACCACTTTTGAGTTATTTTTTGGGCCCTCCTGGCTCAGAGTGAATATAAATAGTAACTTTCTCTTTTGGCCAACAACCCTAAGGGATTTTCTGTCCCAGTTTGTGTGTGTGTGTGTGTGTGTGTGTGTGTGTGTGTGTGTGTTTGTTTTTGTTTTTTTACTAAAGGGGACATCCCTTGATCACTTCTTAAAGAGGCCTATTCACTGAATGGGTGTTGCCTTACCCAAAGTGAGAAACTGAAAAGATCTTAGGTTAAAAGGACCAGGGTCTCCCATTGCATCCTGAGCCATCTCCAGTCATCCTGATGAATATCTGGCCACTGGACCCAGATGGTTCTGAAGGAGAACTTGATGTCATGGTCCTCTTAGAAAACAAAGGACAAACACAACAATAGTTATCTGATAATTAGTCTTAGAATTTTCTAAGAGCATTAGAAGGAGTGTATTGGTTTACTCAACAGACTAAGGAACAGAGGTAATGGCCCCAAATTCCAGCTCTTATCATGCTGCAATGCCTACCTGTCATAGAGGCAGGGAGAAATCGATTGTGGAAATGATCACACAGCACTCTGCAGAAAGAAATACTATATCTGGCATAGGGGGGATGATGTGAATTATTTGGCAATGGCAAGCCATGAAGGAAAGAAAAATGTCCATGATAAAAATGTGCTTCTGCAGTTATGGAGACAGAGGAACATAATAAAGGGTAGAAGCTGCTAAAAATCAGTTTTTAGATCGTCTGTAAACTGAAAAGCACCAAATGAAATTGATTATATTTTAATAGAGAGAAAAAGGGTGGCTGCCAATGTGCAAGTCATTTTTATCAAGCACCAAAACCCAATGGATCTTGGGTAGCTTTCAACTGTGTTTAACTGAGGACTTACTATTACCTGTTACCAAGGAGCTAAAAAAAAAGGGCAAGATTAGCTGTAAGCATTGATAGACATTGACTGAGACTATCAAGAATGGCTTGAATTCTTTAAGAAAATTATACTATCCATTAGTTAGTTGATTTAGATATATTGATAAGAGTATCAATTAATTAACAGGTGTAAATGATGATGTATCCTCTCTTCACTACTTAACAATCTTCTGCTTTCCCACCTTTCTGTCCTTAACTTCCTCGTGTATCTGGGGTCTGTATGTACTAGTGTGTCTATTCTCTTGCCTTCTGAGCCTAACCCACATTATCCTACCTCTGGCCCTTTGCTCATACTATTAACTATGCTTAGAATATCCTCCCTTTCTCTCTTCCCTTCTTAAATTCTTATGCTTCTTTTCAAGTCCAGCTTAGGTACCATCATTTCCATGGAGCTTTTCCTGATATTCTTGTTTGGCAAAGACCTCTCCTTTGCTTCTCACATAGACTTTGTAATGTAATTTTTAAGGTGTTTGTCATATAATATTGTGTATTATAGTTACCATTGTCCATTAGTTCCATATTAGTGTATGTTTCGTGAGGATACAACTGTGTCTTATCTAAACTTTGAACCAGTTTCTCTACCACTTAACATAGTGTGCTGCCCTTAATAGACACTTACTGAGCATTTGCGGAATTAATATAAACAGTAATTCCAGAAAAAAATTTGGACCATATCTCCAGTGACTCATAAGTACTGAGTATGAAACTGAAGCATGTTGAGCATAGTGAAACCTTATGTCTCTGAAAGAGAAAAGGAGATATTGGAAATATACAATTGACCATATGCCACACTTTATGGTTAAAACATAAGATTAGATTTTTAGGACTTGATGTATAATGTCAATAATGATGGCCTCTTGGCAAGATTGAGTACATTTCACAAAAGCTCGGAGGAATATGTTTCACAGGTAGACTGGCCACCTTGAATATCATACTCCAGGTAGCCTCTCTAGCCACTTACATCTCCACAGGAGTGACCTTGCCAGGGCCTACCTCCCAGAGGAGCTGATGTTCAATGGGACAGCCAGGTCAGCTCCAGCTGAGGCCAAACATATATGGCTAATCATAATCTATCTGAAGTTATTCATGGCATACTGTCCTCCAAGTGATTCCAGATTTCTGGCTGTCATTTTTCAAACCCTGTTCTCTGTCTCCCCCTGCCTATTCCCTTATTTCTATCCCCATTAATTGAACCCTGCAGACCTCCAACTCTAAAGCTCTCTAATCTTCCTGCTGTGTTCTGTAGGATGACTGTTCCATAGGTAACAGATTTGCTTTCATCTAAAACCTTTTCCTTTTTTTGTTCTCTTCATCTTCTTGCACTCACTGAAACCTCCTAAAACTAGCTCCCTCCTGATAACACAGCTTCCTCCCTGGCTAACCTTTCCAGCCCTGATTGTACTTTCGCTCGTAGTCATCCTCCCTCTCCCCTTACTGACTGTGTTCTGGGAGTTCAAACATTCCATGCTCCATATTGCTACTCCAGGTTCTCCCTCTACCATCATTACCCATTAGCTTCTCCTTTGAATTTCATTCAATCTGTATTTATCACCCAGTCAGGATTCTGTGGCTATTGTCTAATGACCTCTAGAACACTCCCCTTCCTTCTTCAATGAGTTCAGTGCCAGACTCAATCTTTTTCTTCTCTGTTCCTGCTGTCATATTAGGTGACTTCAGCATACATACCTATACTTCCTCAAACACTCCCACTTCTCAACTTACTCGGTTCCCATGAGCTATTCCTTCATCCCACCACAGCTACACAGAGATAATCTTTTGAGCTTGCTCTATCTCACAGGTGTTCCATGAACTCTGAAATTCCTTTATCTAATCATAAGCTATTGTCATTGCTTTTCTCCTTCTGCTTTGCATCTCCAAACCTTGTCTTTCTCCTTTGCCTCTTTATTCTATCAAAGATTTTGCTCTGCCAAACACTAGCTTTGAATTACTCCCACCATTTTCTACCATGGCTCCTACTCATGGGCTGTTGAATGAAGCTGGAGAAAATCACAAAAATATGTCCACTACAAATCTGTTATATGATCTCAACTGGTGCCTCAAGCATGAAGGCAGTCCTTGTGCATCTCTCTAATCAAGTCATAATCCCACCTACCAGAAAGGCTTTCCTAAACCTTTTAATCCCTCCTCAAATTTCCTATAGTTCTTCCTCCCCCCATTTTCTCAATGAGAGGCTTGCCTCATATTTCATTGAAAAACTTGAGGCCATTCGCTAGGAGCTCTCTCTTCTTTCTTCCTCATCCCACATCACTCTGATGCTTTCTGAAACTTTTTTCTTTTGCCCCCTGTTTTGCATAAGGATGTAGTCCTTCTCTTTGCCAAGACAAATCTCTATACATGAAGAGATGATCCCGTTCCTTTCCTTCTTCTCCAACAGATTGTCCTCTCTGCCATCCTAATTCTCTTACTGTCTCTTATAGACTGGTTTCAGTCTCTTCCTTTGTACTGGCTGCCCTGGGATCTCTTAATTGCCAAATCTGATGACCTTTTTTCCAATACTGTTTCTTTTTGACCATTCTGCAGCCTTTGAAACTGCAGCTCTTCTCTTTGATACTCTCTTCTCTCTAGTTCTCTCCCAGTTCTCTGCCTGTCTGACTGCTCCTTCTCACTCTCCTTTGCTGAATCTTCCACTAAATCATAACTGTAGGCATTTTGCTTAACTCTCTATCTTGTGCCCTCTTTTCTCCTTCTACATTATTTTTCTTAGCGACTTCATCAGCTTTCATGGTTTCAATTGTTATCTCTATGCAGATGATTCTCAGATCTGTTTGTCCAGTCCTAACCTCTTTCTTGACCTCCGAGAGTCTTTCATCTCCAACTGCCTTTTGGACAACCCCTCCCCTCTTCCTAACTTCTTTGTTACTGTCAAAGGTACTGCCATTCTTCTAGTCACCCAGGCTGGCAGTCATTCTCAACTCCTCACTCACTCCCATGTCCAGTCAGTTGTCAAGTCCTGTTACATGCATCCTCTCTTCTTCTTTGACCCTGCCACCACTCTGGTGCAGGCCCTTAGCACTTCTGGTCTATTGCAATAAATTTTTGGTTTGTCTCCCGACCTCAGACTTCTCACTACTATTATTTACCCTTCACTCAACTGTCAAATTGATCTTCCTATAGTACAGATGTTACAATATCACTCCCCCGTCCACCCTCCATTTAGTAAACTGCCTTGAATCCCCATTACCTCCATGACCAAATGAAAAAAATACTCCCTCTAAGTTTAAAAAATCCATGTTTGTGTTTTAAAGCCCTTCATAACCTGGCTACTTCTTACCGTTGTAGTCTTCTTACAACTTATTCCTGTTCTCATACTTGGTCACTGAGTGATCCTGGCTTCCTTGCTGCTCCTGTCCCATGACATTCTGGCTCTAGACTGGCCATTTTACTAACTGTCCCCTTGGTCTGGACCTCTTCTCCTCGTCTCTATTTTTGACTTCCCAAGCTTCCTTCAAGTCTCAGTTAAGGCTTCTGTAAAAAGTCTTTTCCAGTTCTCCCTAATCTTAGCACCCACTCTCTGAGACTGCCTCCAGCTTTTTTCTGTATATATTTTGTTCATACACATTGGTTTGCATCTTTTCTCCTTGTTTTGACTATGAACTCCTTGTGAGAAGGAGCTTTTTTTTTTTTTGCCTTTCATTGTATTTTCCAGTACCAGCATCGTGCCTTGCATATAGTTGTCACTTAAACATTTGTTGACTTGAACAAGAAAGCTTTAAACTGAAATTTCAGGAAAGGAAGAAAATGCCCAGAGAGTAATGAATAGCATTTTATATAGCACTTTAACTTTGCATACTACTTTACACATGCTATATCATTTGATCCTTATAGCAATCTTTGAAGTATGTTTTCTCATAGATGATCAAGTAGAGGCTAAGAGAGCTTAATTACTTGCCCAAGGTCATATAGCTGGTAAATGTCTGAGGCCGGATTTTTGACTTGGTCTTCCAGGATTCAAAGTCTAGTATTCTATTCACTGCATCACCTAATTTGCCTTCAGCTATAAGAAAAAGAAACTATAGAAGGTAATAGGCATGGCACAGAAAGAAGAATTATAATGGAGAAATTGCCAAGTAATTCTCAGAAAAAAAATAACAGAAAACATGGTTGGGAATTATACTTTTAGTATTATTAACACAGAGTAGGAGTAATGAAGTCAAATTTTGATTTTAATACTAGGAGGTCAATCATAAAGTAAGAATCTTACTAAACATAACATGTGCTGAGATAAGGACTGAAAACCTAAAGAAAAAACATAAATAGTCCTTGCTATCAAGGAGCTTATATTTTAATAAATGTTGTTGGTATCACTGAGACTTGGGTAGTCTAAGACACATGAATGTATTGTTAAAGAAGGGTATAATCTTAAATCAAAAGAAACAGATCTCATAGGAGTTTGGGAAAGTAGTATTGGTGACAGATGGACCTATGTCTCAACTACTCTTGGCCTAGGTCCTGAATGTCATTCCTCATTCCTCTTGACCTCAAAACTAGACTGGCTGGCTGAAAAACCCAGTATGGACTTGATTCTTTGACTTTTTGATAAAAGGTCAATAGACTCCAATATCCTTCAGCTAAGATGAAAGAACAAATGCTGGCCTTTTCCCAATGCAGCACTTTTTCTCTCCTCTTACCTGAGCACCATCAGCAGGAGTCAGCTAAGGAGAAGGACTCCAGCTATGCAGCTGCAGCGAATCACAGAAACTCTTATTCACTATGTGGTCTGCAGACTGGAACCATTTACAGAATGTATGGCTATATGTGCTTCAAAATCCACATAGTATTTACATCAGTTTATCATTCTGCACATGCTAATAAGAACCAGCCAGTCCCCTATGATATCTACTATGCCCTCTTGGCTCATGCCAGCTCAGGATGAGAGAGGACCAAGTTTCCCATTTGTTTTGTTGTTCATTTCTGTTGTGTCCAACTCTTTGTGACTTCATCTGGAATTTTCTTGGCAAAGATACTAGAGTGATTTGCCATTTCTTTCTCCAGCTCATTTTTACAGATAAGGAAACTGAGGCAAACAGGATTAAGTGACTTGCCCAGGGTCACACAACTAGTAAGAAACTGAGGCTGGATTTGAAGTTAGGTCTTCTTGACTCCAGGCCTGGAGTTCTTTCCACTGGCACCTAGCTGCCCAATCTCTCATGATAGGGGCTTAAGAAATACTGAATTGTATGAAGTGTAAATTCTGCATTCTGAAGGAATTGAGAGTCATTGGAGGGAGTCGTGGAAGATAAATAAACATCTAAGTGTAAACTGTATTCTATGGCTAGTTCTTGGGCTTGACTCTGGGCCTTAGAAACTAGTCTGTGCCCTCGAGGAGTTCACATTCTCTTGGGCTGATAAAACACGTAAGATAATGTGCAAATGAAGATAGTACTACTAAGTGAGGGAATTAGGAAATGCTTTGAGTCGAGCTTGGTTCTGGAGTTGATCCTTGAAGACAATTTTCTCAGAAGAGGAAATTAAACAAACACCACAGAGCAGAAGTCACAGCAACATTTTTTCAGGGTTTTATTACAAAGGGCACAGCGTATTTGGGTGATGAAGACTGAGATATATGTAACCAGACTGCTTTATTTCTTGAATTCTCAGTGCAAAGCTGGATGGGTGGATACAGGAAGTCTTATTCAGTGGACTGTTTGATATATTTGAAGGATATCCAGGTTTGCTGATGAGTGTGTTGTACATTTGGCCTTTTAAAATTATTTAAATTCTTTTTAGTATTCTCTTTTCCCTTTTGCTTTTGTTCCTATCCCCCTTCCCTATACCATAGAGATAGAGGGATTTGAGAAAAGAGAGTTGAAGTGGAAATGAGAGTTTAGCCTCTTGGTCCATTACGATTCTTCAAATGGGGGATTCTTGGTAAGAGAGAGATCTGGGCAGAGGAAATTCATGATAGGTTTGATTTCTATTAATTTTTTCTGCTTCTATCCCCAAAGGGGATACAGTAGAGTCCCGGTGGTGCTTTCCACTTGAAAGAACTATACTCCATGTGTAATGTGGTACCTTTGTACATGGATGCTTGGTGAGTCAAAGATTCAGGATCTTTCTTGGGATGCCCATAAAATATTATTGCATAACTCAAACCAGGAGTTTTCAAATATTTCTAGGGGAAAACTTGTCTTTAAAGAAGAAAAAAATGATTTGTTATTTTAAATTTACTCAAATTCTTTACGCTCTTTTTTATGCATTGAATAGCTAAATGCTTGACTATCATATGCTCAGCACTGTGCTGGGTATCATGTGGTTTACAAAGATACGTTACAGTTAGTCTTTGCCCTTAAAGAAATTACAGTCAGTTGGCAAAATAAGACATGCATAAAAAAGTTAAATAACAACATGAATTAATGAGTGATATGACAATACCATAAAAGATCTTCAAGGGTAGTATATAAGTGCCAAAGGAACTCAATAGTTAGTGACTGCTGTGATTTCATAGGAAGGAGAAATCATGGTAGAACACTTTATGGAGAAGGCAGGATTTGAGTTGGGCCATATGGAAAAATAAGATTTGGATAGGAATGGAAAGGATGTTCCAAGTAAGGGAAATTATGTGGGCTAGAAACAAGCCTGATAGATGCAGTGGGCTTATTCATCACATATATGCTTTCATCGTAATTTGACTTTGACCGTTCTAATGTTTGTGGAAGACTTTTATGGAAGGATAGATTATACAGTCTCAGTTGTCTGCCATCCAAACCCAGCTAAGGGAAGTATGTGTAACACTTGCTCAACAAAGTAGTGACTGCTGTCTGTCCCCAGTCAGGCCTCAGTACATCTTTATTTATAACAACTGCCTCTGTGACCCATGTGACTTTGTGGCTTGCATGCTAAAAGGCAGTCTAGATAAAAAGGGAGCTTCTGATGGATTTGATGAAGTTGTCATCTGGATTGTGATTGAGCCACTGATGCCAGGAGTTTCCTGTACAGCCAGGTACTTTTGCCAGGACTTCTCTTCCTGCTAGAAATTGACCTTCTCTTTTTAGTGCTTTTTTCCCTGTCACCTTTACTAAAAGTTTGTTGTTTTGGGTTTGTTTGTTTGTTTTTACTGCTTTTGGTGGTATTCATTATCTTGGTCTTGTCATAATTTGGACCTAGGTCCTCCAAGGGGGACAATCATGAATTTTCGGGTATGGTAGAAAGTAAGGAAGAGTCTAAAACAAAATCACTCATGAATGATGAATTCATATAGTTGCTTCCTGTTACCTGCTTTCCCCTTATTTTAGAAGGTTATTATTAATCCTCACATTCATTCTGCCATTTCATGCTACAGATCTCAGCCCTTTATGTGGACTGTGAGTCATTGGTCCAAGCCCTTCAAGAACTGCCTCTGTCACTCCGGCTGAATGTGGCTGCCGAATTAGTCCAGGTAACACTCCTTCAAACATATTTAGGTTTGGGGACAGAAGAACAGGAGAAAGGAAGCTTTATCTTCCCAGCTCTCCTGCCAAGAGTAGATGCCTCATGACAGTTGATTTTGAATCCACTTTTGCCATTTCTGATGTTTGATGTTTCATCAACAACTTATTGCATGCATCATAACTTATATTGTCCAGAGGCTCATGGGACAAGTGCCTGTGGTCCTTCCTGTGCTATGCTTTTTTTTCCTTTTCATTTGGGGCTCTGCAGGGAATATCATCTCTGACACTTAACAATGGGGTTCTGGGAATGGAGGAGAAGGACCACAGGGTTAGGAAGAAGAGAGTCACAGACTATTTGACCTAAAAAGGCCTTAGTGTTCACTTTAGTTCAAAGAGAAACGATTACCAGCTCAGAAGGCAGAAGTCAGAGCTGATAGTAATTGGGGGTCGAGCAGAGGACAGGATGAAAAGACACACAGAGCTATGCATAGTAAATCTGCTTTGATTTACAAGGGATCACATTTATTATCCATTGAAGTACAACTAGAGAGTACTGAGACATGAGTTTGTGTTCTTTGAAAACACAGGCAGTTGCAATGGGGAAGGTATTAGAATAAATGTATAGTTATGAAAACAGAACTTTGGAAACTTGGTGAAAAAACTCTCAAAAATAAATCCCATGACCTTGAAGGGGCACTTCAATAGTGATCATTGTGATTGGTATAGTATCACTGTGGGAACAGTTACTACATATGAAGAATCAAAACAAGGAAGATTGGAGGGTAATTCTGGCTTCTATTTGGAACACTAGCCAACTCATCTTTGTATTATTCATTACATTTTTCATTTTTTTCAATTGTTTTCATTTTTTCAATGACTTATTGTGGGTGACATTCATTTTTTTTAATGACATGAAGATTTATGCAGAAAGACATTGAGTAAACACAGATGTAATAGATACATTGTACTACCAAAGGTAGATATGAATCTTCTTATAGAAATCTTGCATAGTGCAAGCTGCAAAACCTTTCCCTTTTTCTGTAAGTTATTTATAGAACCCCATTCAATCTGATTCAATAGTTGAGGTGGGAGGAATGTTTTATGGATATATATGCAGGTTAGTGTGGAAAGCCTTGACTTGAGGGGAATGTTCAGTTCACATGAAAAAAACTTAGGATTTTTTGTTTGTCTGTTTTACTGCAAACCCAATACATGAACCAACAATATGAAATGGCTGCTAAAACACACACACACACACATACACACATACACACACACAAAACAAACCTGATGGTATCTTAGGTTACATTAATTAAAGTGTAATGTCTAGGAAAAGTAAATCTTGTGGAGTATTCTATTCAGTTCTAGGGAGCAAGTCTGAGGACTATACTGGAGCTCCCCCAGAGAAGGATGAGCAGGAGTGATTAACTGTTTTCTTACATGACATAATTTCCAGATACTGATAGCATGGAGATATCTAACTTGAAGAATAGAAGATTTAGGTGGGGCATGATACTTGTTTTCAAGTATCTGAAGGGGAGGTGGGTATGGGGAAGGGACATTATTAGTCTTATTCCTGTGGATCTAAGAGGGCAAAAGTAGGACCAATTATAAGAAAACAGCTCAATTTAAGAAGAATTTTCTAATTGTCTAAAAGTGCTGTCTAACTGTCTAAAAATGCAGTGAGCTATTTTCTGAAATAGTGAACACTTACAGTGATGGGAACTCAGGTAATATATGAGTTGGAGAGGAGAACTTTTGTATTAGGTAGAATTTTACTGGATGAGCTTTCAGCTCTCACATTTCCTAATAAGATACCATAGGTTAATTAAATGAATCCCGAGGCATTTTTGCACTTGCATTTGCATATGATTTCCCAAACCAGTTTTGACATTTAAACAGTCGTAGCCAATTTAGAAAAGGAATCAAACTCTGTAGAAGAGTAGATGATGGGTATTCATAGAACTAGAGAAAATGTGACTCCCCTCAATTGCTTTTTCCACTATACTGTTTAGCCAGAAGAATGAGGCAGCAGGTAGCCCGTTTTGTTGTGTTCCCACTTACACAAGGATAGGCTGATTCTATGTGGTATCACAAGTTCTTTCAGTCAACTCAGTTCTGTGCTTGGTTCTTAAGGCTGCAGCTCCTCTAGAGCTTCCCCAGATGAAACCAAAGAAAATGGAAGATGGCAAGGCGCTGGGTATGCAGATGAGATGGCCCTTGATTTCTGATGCTGCCAATCGTCCAGGGCCCACAGCTAAAGATGGACCTAGGCCATGCTCTTCAGAAGCTTTTCAGAAAATCACTCCACCACTGCAGCAAACTACTGACCACCTAGATGAAGAACTTGATCTGCTGCTAAATTTAGATGCTCCAGTAAAAGAGGAAGATAACATTCTAACAGCTCATAAATCTCAAGATCCCAAAGCCAAAAAAGATGGAAAGATGGTCCAAGAGGAAAATGGTATGCCTTTGGTTTTGTTTTTTCCTTCCCCTCATCTTTTCTGATTCCTTTATTTTGGTTTATTAGTGCCAACAGGCAGGCTTGTCCTAATTCCATCTTGCATATGTAGCCTTAATGACATTTGACATTGATCCAGGGTTGTATACTGAGATCCATCTTTGTGTTTATATCTCTGCTTCACTCTGAGCTGACCTTTCTGAGAGGATCCCCCCCACTATGGAGATAGCCCACATACTCTTGCAGACTTGATTATGACCTTCAACCTGAAGCTTTAAATTAAACCCCTCCATGCTTTAAAGTATAGTAGGATACATATAACTCCAAGCCTATTCCTTTTTTATCTAGTCTTTTTCAGAATCAGGCCTTTTAGGTATGTACCTGAACAGACCCATCACCCACATTTCTCCATTAGAACATGCTACCATATCTTCTGGAAACTGGCCCTTATTGCCATGGGCTTTTTGTGGACTTGTACTTTTTATTTTGTTCAGATAACAGGTAAGAAAATAATTTGTTGGGGCAGCTAGGTGGTGCAGTGAATAGAGCACTGACCCTGGATTCAGGAGGACTCAAGTTCAAATCTGGCCTCAGACACTTGACACACTATACTAGCTGTGTGACCTTGGGCAAGTCACTTAACCCCAATTGCCTTACCTTCCCCTCAAAAAAAAAAAGAAAATTTGTTTTGGCTACAGTGCAAATAAATGGGACAGACTCCTAGGGCAATTTTCTTTTTTTTCCCATTGAATATCAGACACCTCATTAACTTCCAGGGTTGCAATAATGAGGAATTTGTGAACCTCAATTTCAGAATTATATAACTTTAGCCTACTTAGTCCTCATTTGCTTAGATGTGCTGTCTGGGGAGGGCAGGAATGATCTGCATCAGTAAAAAATCAAATTTATTTATATATATATATATGTGTGGCATGAAAGACACCAAAGAGGACCAACTTGTATCATGGCACCAACTGTAGGGAAGCATTACCAATCCTCAGATAGAGATTAGTGAAATGTTACATTGTTTTTATTTCAGCAGTTCCTGAAAAACTCTCTGTGACTGAAGAAAACAGTTTGGAATCTGAGCAACCACCATGTACATCCAAAAATGTTACTGAGGAAGAGCTTGAAGATTGGCTGGACAGCATGATTTCTTAAAGAAAAAAATGCCTGTAGAGCTGAAGCTGCCCTGTTACTTATGGGTGGATCAAAAGGAGACATGAATGAGGCAATCCTTCAGGAAGAGCTATTTATAGCACACCCCCAAATCAGTGTTCCAGCATGGCTATGGTAGTATGCCTTCCTCTATATTTCAGACAACAATTGGCATAATAAATTACAGAGGCTCATTCCAGTCATTCTTTCTGGCATAGAATTCTAATGACCCAACTTTCTTAAGCAAGTGGAATGCCATCCCATATCCCATGGGTTTCCCATCTGCTAAGAGTAAAAATCCAGATTCCACCTAGTCCCTGGTGTTTGTTTACAGCAAATTAGGTGTTGCTGAATAACAGGATGTGACAAGAACAAGGTATGATTGGTACCTATATGCATTTGGGAAAAATAAATTGTAAATGCTGGTAAAACTATTATTTCCTTCATTCTGGGTGTTGAGTCTTTTCTGTCTCATGTCATTTCTCTCAATTTTCATGTTATGGCCACAGGCAGACAATGTGGTAAATTAGGTGAGGGCATACTGGGCTTTGGTTTGTAACGTTTTATTGCAGGGGGCACTTTGTTTTTATTTCAGGAGAAATGCCTAAATGTAGCAGATTCACTACTTACAAAGGACCATGAAGCATTACTTGATTTTGGCATAAGATTTAGATTTCCAGTTTCTGATACAGTACATTTCTTCTAATAACAGCTAATGGCTAGCTGCTATTGACAGAATCATATAGAATGGATAACCTTCAAGTGCAGTTTCATACATTAGAATAGAAGAGCAGCACAACTAATTAATGAAACTTTCCATCTAAAACACTAACATAAAAAACTTGCATAGCTATGTCTACAGAAATTTTAAGGCACTTAATCGATATTTCAGTGTCGATAAAGTGTTGAGTTTTCTCTATTTCTTTAACTGCTTAAAGCTTTTCAAGCTGTATCTGGATACATTCACTAGCAAGTACCATAGTAAAAATTGACTGTAGTTAAAACATTTTTTAAGTTCAGACCATGAGTAACAAATGGAGACATCATCACTTGATATTCAAGTTCTTTTAAAGTTTCAGATATTGTGCATTTAAGACTAAAAATCTTCTTTAGCCCTTTTGACTGTTTCCAAACCCATAAAGAGTGATGGGATTCAAAACCATGCCAGTAACCTAACTCTGTTTACAACTGAAAAGTAATTAAGTTTTTTGACACAGCTTCTCTCCTTAAAAAATAGATTTTGTAAGTCTCACAGCATAGGTCTGTTAGGCACAAAAAGCCTAATCATTTTCAGAAATCACAGATTTATGACAGGTTCTTGATAAAGAAGTGTTTCTCAGACATGATTGCTGAAGTCCTGTACATGGGTGTAGTACAGAATTCCTTTTGTAGACAGTTGACTGAAAGAAGGTTATGTAGTATCTCCTTTTATTTCATCACAGAGTTATCCGAGCTGATCTTCGTATTGTTTACGAAAACAGTCACCAGCTGGAAAGAAATCCCAACATCTTTCTTGGTACATCTTCCACACATAAGATTCCTGAAATAATTTGAACAAGGGATACCTGTTTTACATTCTTGTTCCACATACATGCATTCCATTACCCTCATTTTTCTCTCAGCTTTATTTTCTCTTTTCACTGTGGATTAGACTTAGAACATTATAGAATTTTGTTGGAACCTGACATTCAAAATGGGCAAAAGGAGAAGCTACACTGGCTCCCCTTATACTTTATCCCTATCACATGTCCACTTTGATGACCCCCATGACCTTAATTCTTCTCAGATGGCTCTTCATGCCTATTAATAGGTAAGAAGAACGTGAAGTCAGGTTTCCGTTTTTGTGCCTACTCTTAACCATTAAGAATCATTGCTACTCCTTCTATAATCTAAAGTATCCCAGCTCTTCTATGAAGGTAGTGGGGTTAGGTGTTATGTGATGGCACTCTGGGCTAATGGGAGGGTATAATATTGAAACCTGACAAGAAACCACTTTATCTTGTGCTGAGGTTTTAGCCCTTAAGTGTGGACAACAACTTAGCCCCTTGTTTGCATATGTGCTAGCTTCCCATGGCATCAGACGTGGGTTGGTTTTGGTTTCTTCCCTTTACCTTTCTTCTCATGATTCTTCCTTTACACTTAAGTAATAGAAGATTCTGTCAAACATAGAATTCTTTTCCTAGATACATCTTTTTGCCCTCTCATGCTCCAGTTCTTCATAGGTTCTCCTTTTCTGAACTTGGGACCCCCTACTGTGGTTATTGTTGATTTGATACAGGTCCACTATTTCAAACAAGGTTATTGCAAGCACCTTGTCTTTGGGCCCATACCACTCCATTTTTTAGTTTTGGAACCATAAACAAATCAGTACTGCCATTAGTACTAGAAAGGGCATTCCAGTTTGCTCCCCTATGATTCCATTCACCAAATAGATAGCTTTTTTTTTCTTAATTTTAATGATTAATTACTTTAAAATTAAATTTTATTTATTTCACTTCCAAATTCTATCTCACCCCATTCCCTCACCCATTGGGAATTCAAGAAAAACAAAACCCATTACAAATATGAATAGTCATGCAAAACAAAATTTCATATTAGCCATGGCAAAGGAAAAAGTTGTTTCAAACTGCACGGTCCATCACTTCTCCCTCTGGAAGTGGACAGCATATTTCATCATGAGTTCTTTGGAATTGGGGTTATTCACTGTGTTGTTATTCTTACAATAGTCACTGTTACTCTATAAATTGTCCAACAACTATCACTCTCCAAACTAAAAGTTCTCTGTACAGATTGCCTCCCTCATTAGAATGTAAGCTTCTTGAGTGAACTGTCTTTGTTTTTTTTTTTTTTTTGTATCCTAAAGCCTAGCACAGTGGCTAACATATAAGGAGCACTTTTATAAATATTTTCTCATTAATTCAATACCTAAGTCTGCCTCTCATACTCTCTCATCCAGTTTCCCTCTGCTTCTTTATTATGTCCTCCATTTCCTGCTTGCTCTCCTCACCCCTGATCGTGGGGGACAGTTTTACCCAACTCTAGTTCTACTACTCCGTAAGGCTAAAGTGCAGAGGGGGCAGATGGAGCTACTGAACACTGCAATGAATCTTATGTTCCTTACTAGAAGAAAGCATGGGGGCAGGAAAGGAAACTAGTCTAGTGAGGATTAAGTTAAATATGAGTGACTCTTCTTATTATAAGATCTTCATAGGGCTTAGTTTACAGACCTTTCCACTTAAAAGATAAAACTCAACAGAGATACATTCACAAAAAGTTCATGATTCAAAGATGAGATAAATGATCAATGAACAACCAACCTTCATTTGTATGTATGTGTGTATGCACTTTCATTAGCCTAATCAATGTGACTGATATTTAAAAGCATAATTTCTCTCACCTGACCTGTGTGTTCTGTTTCATCTTTATTAATGAGATACATCAGAAAGAATCTGAAATAAGAAAGAGAGGAGAAAAACAAAGGATAATAAATATCGGTTGAAATTCAAGAAATCACAGTTAGCTTAAAACATTAAGAGAGACAGGTGTCAGCAGTGCATTTGTTTATATGTGTGTGTTTCAGCATCAACCCAAAGGATAAGAGACAGAAAGAGATCATAAGGTGTAAGGACTCAAGAATATATTTTCTTGTTGTTGTTTTGTTTTTTGTTTTTAATTTTTGGAGGGCAGTTGGGGTTAAGGGACTTGCCCAAAGTCACATGGCTAGTAAGTGTTTCAAGTGTCTGAGGCCGGATTTGAACTCAGGTTGTCCTGACTCCAGGGCTGGTGCTCTATTCACTGTACCACCTAGCTACCCTCTCAAGAATATATTTTCAAATGAAAAAATTTATTGAACCTCAAAAATCATACTACTCAACTTTCTTTTGAGGAATAATTGCTTTTCATTTTATAGAGACAATAGATGAAGTGGAAGATTGAAGCTCAGGATAAGGTAGGGAAGAAAATAGTTCTTAACCATATTAACCAAACATGAGGGTACTATAATGATATTTCTCTCACAAAGCCTTGTTTAAAGGAGGACTCAGTTAGCCTGAGATCTCAGGTATGAGGGCATCAAAGCTAAGGAGGGGAAGACCTTATGCTTGCTCCATATAAAGAATATCTTTTGGGTATGTTCCTATCTCTTCCACCCTGGAATGCAGCTACAGAGTTAAAACTGAGTATTAGTTTAGTCTAGTTCTCAGGGGTTCTGCTCTTTTGGGAAACCATTTCCATTTGAAAGCCTTAGAAGAACAATCAGAGATCCCAAATCCCAGGGAGACAAAGGCCTATTGAAAGGCCTATGCTTTGGGAATTCAGAGATTAGAAGGTACATATTTATTCCATGTGAGAAGTAGCTTCTGGTTATGTTTCATTATCCATCATCTTGGAATGAAGCTGGCACTAAATATGAGTTCAGTTTGGAAGACCTGAACATCAGTTATTTACTGAACCAGATGCTTAGAACCACCTGCCACTATCACCTGGCTGTGAGTACCAGGCCTTAGAAGCTGAGGTCACCACCCCTGTATTGCTAGCTTACATATAGTCCCAGCTCTTGCTCCCACTTACCTCTAATTTGGGGTTCATGTCCATTCACTGCCTTCCCAACTCTCTACTATAACTGTTCCCCAGTACTTTTCCTCCTCTGTTCTCTAGTTCCATTGTGTCCTCTAGAACCTCTGCATGGCTGTTGGCAAACTACCATTGATCCCAGATCTCTTCACTTCATACTCTATCCCATTTTCTGGCACTGAAGGCAGTTATTTTCTCAGGAAAATCCTGCATATCTGGCAACCTTCTCCAGTTCTGGCTGCCCTTTCCCTTTTTTCTTCTAAATGACCATTCCAAACCTGTTTTCCTCTTCCAGCTGAATCTCAGCACATCACCTTGTAATTTGCTAAGAATATACAGGCCATTTGCCATTAGTTCCTCCTCCCATACTCTGCCTCAAAACAATTATCTACATTCATCAAACTTACTTTCCTTCTAATGGTCCTTTTTTTTGCCATTCATCTCTAATGTTTGGCTGCTTGATCCCCTCCCCTCCTGATTTCTTCTGGCATCTTGCCCTTTTATCATTCCCTTTCTTCTTACGTATTGAATGCTTTCTGGCTACCTGTAAATTTTCCCAGGTCTCCCTATACATAAAACTGACTTGGCCCTATCATTCCCACAAATTATCATCCTATATGTCTTCTTCACTTTATAGTCAAACTCCTAGAATAATTTATGTTTGTTTCCTGAATTGCCTTATCTCCCAGTCATTTTGCAGTGCTTTAAAATTTGGCTTCTGACCCTACCTCTCTACTGATAGTACTTTATCTCCTCTTTGGGTTTTCATGATATTGATCTTTCCTGGTTCTTTCCTCCTTAAGGTCTGAATGTTCCATTTCACTCTACTTTTTTTTTGGAGGGCAATTGGGATTAAGTGACTTGCCAAGGTCACACAGCTAGTTTTTATGTTAAGTGTTTGAGGCAGAATTTGAATTCAGGTCCTCCTGAATCCAGGGCTGGTGCTTTATTCACTGTGCCACCTAGCCACCCCACTTTTCACTCTCCTTTGCTGGATCATCATCCATCTCCCATCTAGGTTTATTTCCTTCTTTCCTCATAGTTAATGATCTCTCAGGGTAGGTACAGGGAAGAAGTCAGTGGGTGAGTAGAGACTGAAGGTGAGAGTTGAGAGAATGATCTAGGTTGTATAAACTCTCAGAGGACAGTGATGATGAGATCAAGGGCATATTTTACATAGATTAAAGTATCAACTCTATTTAAATGGTGTCTGAAAGTTTTTCCTGAGTTTTTTTAGTTCCATATTGCTGTCAGATGTCTGACTAGCTGCTCAAATTCATTATCTCCTTACCCTAAACTTCCCTATTTCTTCTGGGGGCACCATATTCTCCCAGTCAAGTGGGTTTGCAACTTCAGAATTATCCTTGATTCCTCATATTCATTTACTGCCTCTCCTCCCCATCGCTCCCCATTATTCACTCAGTTGCCAGGTTTTGCTGTTCATCTCTCTTTGCCTTGTACCTACTTTAAGTCATTGTCAGCTCTTGCCTGGACTATTGCAATAGGCTCCTAACTGGTCTTTTTGTTTCCAGTTTCTCTTCTTTCCAGTATATCCTTTATTTACATAGCTACCAAAATAATCTTGCTAAAATGAAAGCTTCAATTGTGCTGCTCCTCTGCTCAAGAACTTCACTGGCCCCCATGTACCTTTAGGAGAAGAAGCAAACTCTTAAGCCTTGCAATTAAAACCCTTCATAATCTGGCTTTATTTTACCATTCACTAGTCTATCTCCCCTCTTCATGAGTCCACCTAGGGGGGTATCCCCCATTCCTGGAAATGCACTTCTACCACAATTCACTTCCTTCAAGTCTCAGCTTAGGGGGTACCTTCTACATGAAGCCTTTCCTGATTTATCATCTCCATCCAAGTTGTTCATTGTTTTCCAATGGAAAGAATACTGGACTTGAGTAAAGAATATCTGAGCTCAAATCTTGTATCAGACACTTATTTGCTATGTGACTGGGCAGCTCACTTCAACTCTGTCAACCTAAGTTTCCTCATCTCGGGAAATGAGAATAAATAATGGGATCTAAGTCACAGAGTTGTCTGTTGTGAAGGTCAATGAGAATGTAAAAAAGCATTTTGAAGACATTAAAACAAAAGTTAGCTATTATTCCTCCTGAAAGTAGCTTCTATTTACTTAACCTGACCATAGGTTGCTCTCTGTGCTCAGATACCTCCAGTAGAGTCCCTTGAAGGCATTATATTATTTTGCTTTTGCTTTTCTATCCCTAGAACCTATTACACAAAACCTTTCATGTAGAAGCAGCTTAATAAATACATTAAATTAAATTGCCTTGGAGGAGATGATATTCTAGAACAGAGGTTTTTAACCTAGGGCCTGTTAATTATTTTGTCTTTTTCTTTCTGCTTTCATTTACAAATTCTCTTCCCCCTCCCCCACCCATTGAGTAGGCAGAAAATATAATACTTATTATACATGTGAAATCATGAAAAACTTATTTCCCCATTAGCCTTGTAAGAAAAAAACTCAAGAAAAATAAAGAAAAAGAAAATATGCTTCAATCTGCACTCAGAGCTCATCAGTTTTCTCCCTAGAGGTATATAGCATTTTTCATTATGAGTCCTTTCGAATTATTGTGGATCATTGTATTTGATCAGAGTAGCTAAATTTTTCACGGCTGATTATCTTTGCAATTGCTATTACTGTGTAAATTGTTCTTCTGGTTCTTCTCTTTCTGCTTTGCATCAGTTCATTTAGGTCTTCTGAGGTTTTTCTGAAACCATCACCTTATTTATTACAGCACGATAGTATTCCATTACAATCATAATCATTTAGTTATTCCCCAGTTGATGGGCACCCCCTCAGTTTCTAAGTCTTTGTCACCACAAAAAAGAGATACTCTCAATATTTTTGTATATGCTGGTCTTTCTTTTTTCATCCCTTTGGGCTATTGACCTAGTAGCAGTATTGCCGAGTCAAAAAGGGTATGCACATTTTAATGGCTGTTGGGGTATAGTTCCAAATTATTTTCAAGAATGATTAGGCCTGTTCACAGCTGCACCAACAGTGTATTTGTATACCTATTTTCCCACATCTCTTCCAGCATTTGTCACTTTCCTCTTCTGTCATCTTAGCCAATTTGATAGCTGTGAGGTGGTACCTCAGAGTTGTTTTAATTTGCATTTCTATGATTTAGAACTTTTTTGTGAGACTATTCATAGCTTTTATTTCTTCTGAGAACTGCCTGTTCATATCCTTTGACCATTTATCAATTGGGGAACAGCCTTTATTTATATAAATCTAGCTCTGTTCCATATAATATGTAAATACATACACACACACACATGAAATGAGATCTTTACCAGAGAAACTTGCTGTACACTATCCCCCCCCCAAACGGTTTCTTGCTTTCCTTCTACTTTTGACTGAATTGATTTTGTTTGTGCAAAGCCTTTTTAATTTTGTGTGATTAAAATTATCCATTTTACCTCTTGTGTTCCTCTCTATCTTTTGTTTGGTCATGATCTTGTCCCCTATCTAAATGTCTGACAAGTAATGTTTTCTGTGCTTATTATATCACCCTATATATCTAAATCATAAATCTATCTTGAGCTCATCTTGGTAGATGTTGGTCTATTCCTAGTTTTTGCCAGATCACTTTCTAGTTTTCCTAGCAGTTTTTGTCAAATAGCAACTTCTTGCCCCAATAACTGGAATCTTTGGGTTTATCAAAGAGGTTATTGTGTTCATTTGCTTTAGTATGTTGTATACTTCATATGTTCCATTGATCACTCTATGTCCTATTAAGGACCAAAGTGTTTTGATGATTACTACTTTGTAGAATAGTTTGAGATCTGGTACTTTTAGGCTTTCAAATTGTGGTACTACATTAGACTTTTGAGAGTCCCTTGGATAACAAGGAAATCAAATCAGTCAATACTTAAAGATATTAATTCAATTCAGACTATTTGCTAGGAGGTCAAATGCTGAAGTTGAAGCTTAAATACTTTGGCCACAATGAGAAGGCAGGACTCGTTGGAAAAGACCCTGATGCCAGGAAAGATTGAAAGCAGAAGGGTGGGGCAGAGCATGAAATTAGATAGATAATGTCATGGAAACAACAAATGTGAACTTGGACAGACTTTAAGAGATAGTGGAGAATAGCAGGGCCTGGTGTGTTATGGCCCATAGGGTCTCTAAGAGTTGGACATGACTTAACTCTTAGCACTGTTGGGGAGCCTTCCTTTATAGTATTTTTTTTTTCATCAATTCCCTTGATTAGAAAAACTTGCCCTTTTCTTCTTACAGATGAACTTTGTTATTTTTTCTAGCTCTAAAAAATAATTTTTTGGTTGTTGGATTGGTATAGCACTGAATAAGCAAATTAATTTAGGTAGTATTGTTATTTTTATTATACTGGCTCAGCCTGTGCACAAGCAATTAATATTTCTCCAGTTATTTAGATCTGTCTTTGTTTAGAAAGTGTTTTGTAAATTGTGTTCATGTAATTCCTGTGTGTGTCTTGGCAGGGATACTCCCAAATATTTTATATTGTCTGCAGTTATCTTAATTAGAATGTCTCTATCTCTTCCTGTTGGGTTTTGTTGGGTTTAAAAAAAATTGATAACTGTATTTTCATTTCACTGATTTTCTTTACAGTCTTTATTTTATTTTATGCATTTAAAAGCATTATTCTGAAAGGTGGTCCATAGGCTTCATCAGAGTAATAATTACAAAAAAAGGTTAAGAACCTCTGTTCCAGAGGAATGGCAGCATACATAGAAATATCTTCTCTACTCTTTTTTCATTAGTAACAATCACATTTTTTTAGTTCTGTTAGTCACCCATCTCCATCTCTGTATGAGAAGCCTGGGGATTGAGGCCATTCTGAGGAAATGAATTCCATACCAATACACTGCCTTCATGGGGTAAAAAACAGGTTGGTGTGCCTATGGCTGATGGTAAGACAGTTAATTTTTTCATCAGAAATTATAATGAAGGAAACAGAATTTTCAGGCAACAAAATTTTCCTTCCTTAACTTTACTAGTTCTAAAAATGTAACATTCTATAATCAGCTCTTCATCATGATACTTGATACCAGAATGCGTCATCAGAAGGTAACCTAATTGTTTGATTATCCCCAGAGCATAGTATTTAGGTGCTCAATAATACACACTGAATAATGCTTGCTCTTTTTCTCTAAGCCCCCTCTATGACAACGCCATGTCTAAACAAGTACTCACAAGTAGTTGGCTAGGTTGTGCTCCTGTAA
Source organism: Petaurus breviceps papuanus (assembly GCF_028583685.1). Classification (NCBI taxonomy): domain Eukaryota; kingdom Metazoa; phylum Chordata; class Mammalia; order Diprotodontia; family Petauridae; genus Petaurus; species Petaurus breviceps. The sequence continues at coordinate 5,541,574 of NW_027186296.1, read as the reverse complement.
TGTGTGTGTTTCAAAGCCGTGGGGGGTAGTATCAAAGTAGTCATTGCCAATCCCACAAATGAAACATTTAGTCTAGAAGAAAAGAGGACATAAACATGTTAGCAATGGTGGCTCTATGCAAAATATTTCAAGGGGCCCCTAAAATATCTCTTACAGATTTTCACTATTAGAGGTTTATTCCTTTGGGTTTAGTAAACTGCTCTTAAAACATAAATACCTCCTGGAGAATTGTAACACAGTTAGGAAGAAAAGGGGCTTTGGAGCACCAAGAAGCTATCCTGAGGTGGGCAGACCTGGGTGGGACACTGCAAGTATCCAGAAAGTAACATGAAGACTTAAACATCTCCGGACTCTATCATTTTATTCCTGTGTTATTTTGGGCAAGTTACTTCACTTGTGTCGGTCTCAGTTTCCTCATCTGTAAAATGAGAAGAGTTGGACGACATGACTTCTAAAGTTCCTCCCTGCTCTCAATGATCCTATGAGGGCGTTGGAGGATAGTAGGAGAGGGCCACTTAAAAGGACACTAAAATAAGCTTTACCGCATTAATAATTGTGTCTAGGGTTGGTTCTGGACAGACAAAAAAGCATACATGGTTGGACTTTAGGGAGATAACATAAGGGAGTGGGAAGTTTATGAGCCATGAAGTCAGAGATCGGGCTTCTAGTTCTGTTTTGCTCCCAGCTCACCTATGTGACTCTGGGCTATTCACTTCAACCCTCTGTGACCATCTTATTTTTGTGATCCTTTCCAGGTCTAAAGCTCTGCTCTATACTTTAAGACTATGTATAGAAAGCATACCTCCATATCCTCTCTCACTTGTTCTTGCTGGTCTCTCAGTTCTCCAAAGGCATCGATGATCAGACCTGGGATTTTAATTACAAAGAGGATTAAAGTCCCCCAAATGATGCACATGCATAAAGTTATACCAGAGCTGGGGAAATGGTAACGTTCTATTTCTTTTTCATCTAGTGATCTCAGGATTGCTGCCATAGATGGGTAAGCATGAAAATTAAAAAACAACAACAAACAGACCTGTCCATGTTTTAAAAAACACAAACTTTGTTGCTTTATAGATGAATGCTGGATATGATTCGCATTCACTTGTACTTATGCAGTATGAATTTATATCTAGAACATTGTCTTCCTGTTTAGCAGCTACTTGGGAATACTACCGTACAAATCAGGAAAGAGGCAAGGGATGACAGGAGTTCCCATACTAGAGTAGCAAAAGGAGGTAGTAAAGCCTGAATTCATCACTGTTAATGGACAAAGGACTTGACTTTTTTAAAAAAAATTTTCTTGGCCTCAGCTGCGTCATTGGTTAACTTGGAATAATCAGTAATTACCAGCACTGGGGGCATAGTAGGGATGTTTATAAGTGACCAATCAATGACACTGAGCGTTTGTGTGCCAAGGAAAGAGTCTATGAATAAACCTTAAATAATTTAACAACAAATTATAATACATTCACAATCTAAGTTCCAACAATTTAGACTATATTTTTGGATGCATAAAAAGAATGAGTTTTATTAGATGCTTTCCATATTCAAAGTCATTGGGAATCATACCTTGAATGATGGCCAATAGGATAACAATAACAAAGAAGAAGAATGTGATATCAAAGACAATCCGATACATTTCGTAAGGATCGCCAGCAGGGTCTTCAATTTCGTCTCCAATGCCACCCCCAGCTCTTACTCCAACATACATATGGAACAGGTAACACTACAAAAAAGAAGAGGGTTTGACAGTATAAGCTATGACAAAAAATGTTGATTAAAACCAAAGTAGGTGTTATGCATGATTACACTAGAAGATGGCAATATTAAGGATGAGAGCTTTCAGATAAAATTCATTGAGATTAAAGCAACCTGTTGAAGACAGTCAGTGAAAAGAACTGAGTGATGATATTTATTGGTGTGAAGGTTGCCCACTGCTATTTCCTCTACCCAACCACTACTGATCAGAATTGTTTCCAGCTGTGCCACTGAAAGAGCTGGCTGCAGTAGGACTGAAACTCCCTCCTCCTACCCCAGAATAATCAGATATTAGTACAATATCCACTTTGCAAAGTTTTCTAGTTCCTAGCACACATTGATTGTGGTAAGAAAATTACTATCTTCCACCCCAGCAAGATTTAATATAGCATTGTCTTTTATGTACAAGGTAGGTAGGTTAAAATCCCCCTAGTACTAACTTATTGCATCTAGATGTGTTGGTGTCAGTTCCTATCGTGTCAAAGTCATTCTGTTTAAAAATTAAAACTTTATGCATGGTTAAAATCCAGAGCAATGTCTCAGATTTTTAAAGTATGTGGCATTCCTTAAGAGGAATTAGCCACTGGAACTGGGCATTAAATTTCTGGATCATGAATTCCTGTCATCTTCATGCTGAAAAAGTTGATAAAACTTTTGTAGTTATTATTACTGTCTTGCTGTCTGCTCAATGACCCTGGACTGGTAATGCTGTCTTTTTCTTCTTCAGTGGTTCTTAAAAGAGAAGGAAACTAGAAAAGTTCAATTAAAAAAAAAAGGTGAGTATGAAATAGTCAGGATGTCCTTGATAGGTAAGTTCTAGGCCAGAACTCAGTGGATGCTCTGAAAGTGCCACTCAGGGTGGATGCTCTAGAATGTTCTCCTTGATGTTTTTGCCAACATAACTCTAGTGATTCACTGCCATTAGCTAACTATGTAGTGTTGAAGTCTAGTCGGGGCTTTATATATTGTTTTCAGAAGCAGACCAAATGTTACGTTTAGTGGTACAACAACTTTATTTTGCCATCTAAGACACTATCTGGTCTTGCAGAGTCTATTCAGAGGTGAAAAAAAGGTTCTATGAAGGAATATTGTCTGTAAAGATTTTAATTAATTGAATTATCCATGCAGGGGTGCATAGTAATCCCATGTTTCATTTTGAGATCACAATCAGAAAAAAATAGTGTGGTATAACCGTTTCATTGAGTCCATAGTTTGAATTAGGTGTTTTACAAACAACCCTCTTGCTGACTGTAATCTTCCTATTCTGCCAGCAAGGTTGTGGTGCTCTTTTTTTTCCCCCTGGAGAAAACAACTCCCTCTGCTTAAAGAGTAGCCTTGGATTGAGAGATGATAGTGAGACTCATGGAATGAAGCTCATGGTCTATGGCTCCGTACTTACTTTCTAACAAGCAGCTGGCATTATAGGAATTAGAACCTAGACTACAGGAAAGGACTTTTCATCTGGTCCACTGTGTCATTTGAGAGATGGGAAAGCCTGAAGCCTAGAAAGGTTTGTCCAAGAATAACATAGCAGTGAGCATAGAGCCAAGACCAAGAAGTCCATTTTCACTAGGAAATGTTAAATTTCAGAGGTTAGTGAAAATAAAGATGTGATATTTTTTTATATATCCAAATTGATATTCCCCTCCCCCAATAAATATTTAAGAACCTCCTGGGGGCCTATGAACTCTTGTTTAAGAACTTCAATAACTAGACCAAGGTTCTGTTTTGTAAGACTACTTTCCTCGCCAAGTCTCTTCAAGCCACTATTTCACTTAGGACATGTATCCATCACATAGATAAGACATACTGGAGAGGCCAGCATTATTACTTAGATCACTTTCCCTTAATGGGTACATGTTTCTTCCTTACACTTGACTTGAGGACTCCAATGATCTACTACTACTTCCCTGGCTCAACCATGGTTTTGCCTTTTTACCTTTTTTTTTTTTTTACTCCCTATGTGGAATACACCCTGAAATCATCCCAGCCTTTCATGAACTTTGATGAATGCTAAGATGCTACAAATCAAAAGGCTATGCCCCCAGCACTTGGAGACCAAGGACTAAAGACTGACCACATGGACTTATTGGTTAAAATGTTCCATCTCCAGAGTTGCTTTTTTTTTGTGGATAAATTTGGACTAATGACTCATCAATCTGCAATGGGCTTCTCAGTCTCACTAAGAATTTGATTAGTGGTCAAAGAAATTTATTTATAAAACTTATGTTAACAAAATTCCTCAGGACTTTTAGTAAGACTTAGAATGTGTAACTCCAAGCTTCCCTCTGTTGACTTCTCCAAGACACCCACCCATAGACCCTTATTTTCCAGGGAAATGGTGTAACAAAGAAGAACCTAAGGCAGTTTTGTTACCGTCATCATGTCATCACATTTCATATCTGGCTCATCTTCATCTTCACTCTTATTGTAGAACTTTCGGAAGAAGTTGAAAGCCACCACAGTGTAGAGATAAACAACAACAGCCAGGAGTCCCACAGTCAGTACCAGCTGGACATGTGAGGAAAAAGGAGGAAAAGGAACTAGAATCTTTTCTGGTTTAATGGTTTTTCTTATGTCTTCTCTGATTTATTCAGAGTTCAAAGACAAATAATTGTTTCTGTCCTTGAAAGAGAGGGCAAGGAAAGACCAAAAAGAAGAAGAGATGAAAATATATAGTAATGACTTGGGTGCATGGTTCTAAGGAAAGTCAGAGAGTGTGGGGGGGGGGGGCAGGAAAAAGAGGAAAGACTCCAAAATGGGACAATGAAGTAGAGAGGCAAATGAGGAAAAAAAAAATCTGTATGAATGCACGTAATAGGTACTTAATGTTTACTAAATAAACAAATACAAATGAAAATAAGACTTAGGAATTTTCATGGAGTGAGCAAAGTTCCTTGAGTCAGCACTGAACCTCCATTCTATAGAGAGTGAGAGGATTTCACTGATTATTAGAACTAGAAAGAATTTTAGAGATCATCAAGTTAACCAATCCTGCCACCCCCATTTTACAGATGAACTGTCTAAGGACCTAAAAGATGATATAAATTGCCCAAGGTCACAGATGCCATGAGTGACAAAACTGACCTGAATCCTTCTGTTCTCTTAGAGGCAACTAGGTGGTGCATTTAGAGCACTAGATGAGGAGTCAGGAAGACTTGAGTTTAAATCCTGCTTCAGAGACTTTATAGTTGTGTGACCCTGGAAAAGTAACTTGGCCTCTGCCTCAATTTCCTCATTTGTAAAAAGGGGATAATAATAGCAAGTACCTCCCATGACTAGGACAGCTAGGTGGTACAGTGGATAGAGTGCTAGGCCTGGAATCAAAAGAACTCATCTTGAGTTCAAATCTGACTATGTGACTCTGGTCAAGTCACTTAGCCCTGTTTGCCTCAGTCTCTTCATCTGTAAAATAAGTTAGAGAAGGAAATGGCAAACCACTCCATTATCTTTGCCAAGAAAACCCCAAATAGAGTCATGAAGAGTTGGGCACAGCTGCGATAACTGAACAACAACAGAACTTCTCTTAGCTATTGTGAGGGAAGAATGAGATAATCTTTGCAAAGAACTTTGCAAATCTTCACGTGCTATATTCTATCTACTTATTATTATTATCATTATTATTCAACTATATCAAACTGTTTTCTTATATTCCTTATCTCTTTCACCTTAAACAAATGGAAAGTCTGCTCAGCCTTATTGTGGTCCTGCCTCACACTCTTCATCCCTTCTAGGGAAGCCCACAAAACTTGGAGGATTAGTGAGTTGGATGCTTAGTCACAGCTGTGGGGCTGATGGAAGGAAACAAGTTAGATGGGTAGTTGGAATAATAAATCTCCAAATTGGCCTCTTTTAGATTTCAAAAATAAAAGCCAACTTTGAGGTTATGGGGAAATAGCCAGTCACTTCAAAGCTGTTGAGAAGCTTTGTTAGTAGAAAGTAGATATAGTATGAAATCAAATACCTCAAGAATGTTCTCTGAAAGGGGAAAAAAAGGGGTAGCTAAGTGATACAGTGGTTAGAACACTGGCCCTGGAGTCAGGAGGACCTGGTTCAAATCTAGCCTCACACACTTACTAGCTGTGTGATCCTGGGCAAATCGCTTAACCCCAACTGCCTCCAAACAAAAATGTTCAATGATAAGGTCTTGCTTTGAATGATTTTAATAGCTGACATTTAAATAGCATTTTCTGGTTACTTACACTTTGCACAAATTATTTCATATTTTCTTTAGATAATCATGAGTGATACAACAATTTTGTTAGATTGCTTATTGCATTATCCCATCAACCACTTCTCTCATTTGAAGATAACATGTTTTCTTTGCACCCCCCCCCCCAGGTCCTTCACTTTCCTCTCTGTTCCACATCATTATAAACCTCATTCCTTAGTAGCTCATACCTGTTTACCATTGTGAGTTACAGAAGATAAGATTGTCCTCAGTGTCTTGAAACCCATTGCGATGTCCAGTAAGTGAGCAGCAAAGAAAAAGTTGTTGTAGTGACCAAGGATAGACATGGTTGTGTACCAGGCCAGGTATAAGAAGGACTGTAAAAAGTGTCCAGTTGAAGAAAAGTTAAGCAGTACCTCAAACCCTGTAATAATTTTTCCATGCCCTGTGATAACCTACTGGACAAAAATATTTAAATATTGTCACATCTAAACTTTGGAGAGGTAATGGCCATTGTCTCATCATTAAGCTAATGACACAACTTAGGTTGTGTCATTAGGTCTGGGGGTTCTTTATAGTAGATACCATAAAGAATGCTAAATAAGGCAGAGTTTGGGGGATTAATTCTGCCTTGCCCTATTCTATAAATGGGGGGGAGAGCACCCTTGGGAGGCTTTTGGATCCATATCCTCTGATAAGAAATTCATCCAACCTTTCCAAGGACCCTTTATTCCACTGTTTGGATGCCCATTACCCCAAAAGGCTTCTTGAGCTTCTGACTGGGGCTTTTTAAAAGGATGATTTCTATATATGTGCCCACTGGAGTAATGAGCAGATTTTTATTTTTCTTCAAGCAATTAAAACTTACATTGTCAGTAAAAACAACTCCCAGCTTCCAGATGTGGTACTTCATATCGATGGAGCTCAGCCTAAAGAGGACCACATAATTTCAAACTCATAAATATCAAGAGTTATTTAAATGTTTGTTAAGGAAGTTAACCTCTTTCTCCCATGTTTAATAACTGAAACACAGCTCAGAGTTTTATCAAGTTATATATTTTTCTTGGAGATGCTGAATGGTTCAGTTAGAAATCTTGCAATTTAAATTGGAATTTCCAAAGTTGTAATTACTAAACACAAAGAACCTGAAATCTTTTAAGTTTTTCAAAGTTTTTTTTTTTTTATCATGGATTCCTTCCCCTCCCCGCCTTTATATATCTTACATGTATAATTAACTAAAGCCTTGATGGGACATCTCAAATCAAGAAGGGTAGTGAAAGGGCAGCCAGGTAGCACAGTGAGTAAGAGCACCGGCCCCAGAGACGGGATGACCTGGGATCAAATCCGGGATCAATCCAGGATCAGACACTTAGCACCACCCAGAAACACCTGGCTGTGTAACCTTGAGCAAGTTACTTAACCCCAATTGCTTTTTTTTTTTTTAAAAAGGGCACAGGAAACAAATAGGTATTAAATTACTTGTTAGCCATTTTTCCCCTTGGCTCTCTTATGAGTGAAAATAATTCATGACTATATACTAAAGAAAACACCACTCAACTTTGTTGGATTGGGAGAAAAAATGGTTCAGGTTTAACCAAACTTCTTTAGTTACAGATGTTCATCTAAGTACCATGACACAAGAGAGGCCTCCTCTGGTTCTGTCTGTTCAACTGGGCTAAAGTCAAGGGCATTTTTATCCAAACCCAGAAGTTCAGCAATACGCTCTGCTCCATAGAGGTCACCATACTTATTGATCACCTGAAAAAGAAAGAAAGAAAGTAAGTCTGACAGTCACACATTTACCACCCAACTTTCTGCTTTAAAATGAGGCAGTGGGACTGGATGATTGTGTTTCAAAGAAACATGATGGAAAATCAAGCTTCTACAACTTTTAGATAAAAAACTGCCATGTATTCAAGCTGGTATTTTCCCCTTTTTTGGAGAGAGATCTTTTACAAAAGATGACAACGAAAATCTCACAAGTAGGCACCAAGCTCTTCAGAATGTGGTATCTAGGAATAAAGACATAATTTTGCACATGCAGACACATGAACACAGCTCCTTTCATGGACTACTTTCCCCAGGAGTAATGAAGTCACATCAAATATTATCAGGTAAAAACACATCATCTTAGATTTCCATCATGGCAAGATAATCCATCCCCACTAACAGAACATACCTTTCTCTTTACAAACTTGTCCCAGTAGTTGCTAGGAAAAGACCTGTAGCAGAAAAGAAAGGGGGAAGTTCTTAACATCAGGAAAACCATTTAGATTGATGAAATTACCTTAATGACCTTTCAGGCAAGGATCTTGATCTTGGCTTTTCAATTCTGGAGGCTTTTGCCTTGGAAAGCAAAGACTTGGTTTATGAAGATTACATGTTTTGACTGACTTTTTAGGGTCTGTTAATTTACGCTCTGATAACTCTGAACTGGCTGCTGGGTTGTTTTCCTACATTAACTCAATGGTTAAGAATAAGTTTGCAGTAGACTTGTGATAAGAATAGGTGTGTGCTAAACATTTAATTCCAGTAGGACAAGACCTGAGAGAAATCTAGAGGATCCCCTCGAGGTACTGCAATCTGCTGGCATATCTAGGATACTCCAGGGGGTGTGCTAGACTTGAAGGCTGAAAAAGCTAGGTTCAAATCTCAGTTCTGACAAACTGCATGATCTTGAGCAAATAGACTTTACTTTTCTAAGCCCAGTTTCTTCATCTGTCATATGGGGATGAAAATACTTAATAGAACCAATCTCAGGATTTTATGAGGAGAATGCTTTGTAAACCTTACAGTACAATGTAAATGTGAGCTGTTGTTATCTCTTTCCTCAGCATAACTCATGTGGGCTCTGTTGGATTAATGGAATTGGAATCTCACTTTAAGGTGGCACTTCTTTGAGATACTGACACTTTGTCCCTCCCATGGGAGAGAAGATGCTAGCCCAAACCTCATTGAAGATGACTTTTTTTTCCTTTCAGCTCACAGAGCCACTATTTTTTGAGTTATTTTTTATTGTAATTATTTTCCATTTACTTGTAAGAACTTTTTTAACAATCATTTAAAAATTTTTTTTCAATTCCAGATTTTCTCCCTCCCGCCTATTCATTCCCCCTCCTTGAGAAGGCAAGCAATTTGATATAGGTTATAAAGTCATGCAAAACATTTTTATATTAGCCATGTTGCAAAAGAAAACACAAAATAAAACAATAAAAAAATTTTTTAAAAGTATGCTTCAAGCAGCATTCAGAGTTTGTCAGTTTTCTCTCTGGCAGATAGTGTTGTTCATTATGGGTCCTTTGGAATTGTCTTGGATCACTGTCTTGACGAGAGTTGCTAAGTCTTTCACAGTGGATCATCCTTAAAATATTGCTATTACCATTTATAGTGTTCTCCTGGTTCTGCTTACTTTACTTGGCATGAGTTCATATAAGTCTTGCCAGGTTTTTTCTGAAACCATCCCCCTCATGATTTCTCATAGCACAATAGTATCCCATCACAATCATATGTCAAAACTTGTTCAGTCATTCCCCAATTGATGGGAAACCCCTCAATTTCCAATTTTTTGATATCACAAAAAGAGCTGCTATAATTTTTTTTGTGTGTGAAAATAGGTCCTTTAGCCTTTTCTTTGATCTCTTTGGGATAAAGACCTAGTAGTGGTATTGCTAGGTCATGGTTTCATAGTCCTTTGGTCATAGTTCCAAATTGTTCTCCAGAATGGTTGGACTAGTTCACAACTCTACCAACAGTGTATTAGTGTCCCGATTTTTCCACATTCCCTCTAGCACTTGTAATTTTCTCATCTTAGTCCATCTGATAGGTGTGAGGTGGTATCTCAGAGTTGTTTTAATTTGTATTTCTCCAATCAGTAGTGATTTAGAGCAGTTTTTACTTGTGATTATTGATAGCCTTGAACTCTTCTGAAAACTGTTCAAATCTTTTGACCATTTATCAACTGGAGAATGGCTTTTTTATTAAAATATAATTTTAGCCCAGTTTCCTATGTATTTGAGAAGTAAGACCTTTATTAGAGAAACTTACTGTAAATTTTACCCCCAGTTTTCTGTTTTCCTCCTAACTGTGGTTGCATTAGTTTTGTTTGGGCAAAAGTTTTTTAATTTCATGTAATCAAAATTATCTATTTTAAAACACTTCCCTTAAGCATAGACCTGGCAGGTACATTTTTCCATGTCTCCCTAATTTACTTATGATGTCACTTTTTATGTCTAAATTATTTATCCATTTTGACCTTGTATACAGTGTGAGATATTTGTCTATTCGCAGTTTCTGCCAAATTGCATTGCAATTTTCTCAGCAATTTTTGTCAAAAGTTGAGTTCTTACCCCAGAAGTTCTTTGGGTTTATCAAACACTAGATTACTAAAGTCACATTTATTGCATACCTAATCTATTCCTCTGACCTACCAATCTATTTCTTAGACAGTACCAGACTGATTGATTACTAATGCTTTGTAATACAGTTTGAGATCTGGTATAGCTAGGCCACCTTCTTTAATATTTTTTATCATTGATTCTCTTGATATTCTTGACCTTTTCTTCTTCCAGATGTATTTTGTTACTATTTTTTCTAGCTCTCTAAAATAATTCTTTAGTAGCTTGATCGGTATGGCTCTGAATAAGTAAATCAACTTAGGTAAAATTGTCTTTTTTAAATATTAGCTTAGCCTCTCCATGAACAATTAATATTTCTCCAATTGTTTAGATATGTCCTTATTTATGTGAAAATGTTTTGTAATTGTGTTCATATAATCCCTGGTTTTGTCTTGGCAGGTAGATTCCCAGGTATTTTATATTATCTGCAGCTGTTTTAAAATGGAATTTCTCTGTCTCTTGTTGGATTTTGTTAGTATATAAAATGCTGATGATTTATGTAGGTTTATGTTATATGCTGCACTTCTGCTAAAGTTATTGTTTCAACTACTTTTAAAATTGATTCTCTACAGTTCTCTAAGAATACTGACAGATCATTGGCAAAGAGTGATAGTTTTGTTTCCTCATTGTTTATTTTTATTCCTTTAATTTCTTTTTCTTGTCTTATTGCTATAGCTAGCATTTCTAGAACAATACTGAATAAAAGTAGTGATGATGGACATCCTTGCATTGTTCCTGATCCTTCTGGGAGAAAGCTTCAGGTTTATCACCATTGCAGATGTTTGTTCTTAGTTTTAGTTAGACACTATTTAACATTTTTTAAAAGGCTCCAATTATTCCAATGCTTTCTAGTGTTTTTTAATAGGAATGGGAATTATATTTTATCGAAGTCTTTTTCTCCATCTATTGTTGTAATTATGATTTTGTTGTTATCGATATGGTCATTTATGCTTATAGTTTTCCTAATATTGAATCAGCTCTGTTCCTAGTATAAATCCCACCTGGTGGTTAAGTGTATGATCTTTGTAATATATTGCTGTAATCTCCTTGCTACCATTTAATTTAAAAATTCTACAGTAATATTCATTAAGGAAATTGATCTATAGTTTTCTTTCTCTATTTTTGCTCTCCCTGGTCTAGGTATCAAAATCATATGTTATAAAAGGAATTTGGTAAGATTCCTCCTTTACCTATTTTTTTTCAGATAGGTTAGATAGTATTGGGATTAACTGTTCCTAAAGTATTTAGTAGAATTCAATTATAAAGTCCATTTAGTCCTGGAGATTTTTCCTTAGGGAGCTCATTGATGACTTATTCAATTTCTTTTTCTAGGCTAGGATTATTTGAATATTCTATTTCCTCTTCTGTTAATCTGGGCAGTTTATATTTTTGTAAATATCCATCCATTTCACTTATATTGTTAATTTTATTGTCATATAATTGGGCAAAATAACTCCGATTATTTGCTTTAATTTCATCTTTGTGGTACATTCACTCTTTTCATTTTTGGTACTAGTAATTTGGTTTTCTTTTTTTTGTTAAATCAACCACTGGTTGATCTATTTTATTGGTTTTTTTTCCACTCATAAAACAAGCTCTTAGTTTTATTTATTAATTAGTTCAATGTTTTATTTTTTTTAAACTTTCAATTTTATTAATCTGCCCTTTAATTTTCAGGATTTCCATTTTGGTGTTTAGTTGCAGATTTTTCATTTATTCTTTTTTCTAGTATTTTTAGTCACATGTCCTTTTTCTTTCGTTTACTGGTTTATGCATTAAGAGATATAAATTTTCCCCTAAGAACTGCTTTGGCTTCATCCCACAAATTCTGGAATGTTCTTGTGGTTAATTCTCTTTAATGAAATTACTGATTTTCCCTATGATTTGTTCTTTGACCTACTTATTCTTTAGGATTAGTTAGTTTCCAGTGGACTTTTTAACCCATGCTTCCATGGTCTTTTATTGCATCATGGTCTGGAAAGGGTATATTTAGTATTTCTGCCTATCTGCATTTGGTTGTGAGGCTTTTATACCTTAATAATTAAATTTTTCTGAAGGTGCCATGTACAGCTGAGAAAAAGGAATATTTCTTTCTATTCCAATTAAATTTTCTCTAGAGGTTAAGCATATTTAACTTTTCTTAGATTCTGTTAATCTCTTTGATTTCTGTTTTGTTTATTTTGGTTAGATTTATCTAACTTTGAGAGGGGAAAGTTGAGGTACCATACTAATATAGTTCTACTGTCTATTTCCTCCTATAACTCATATAACTTTTCTTTTAAGAATTTAAATGCTATGAAATGATACTTGGTGCATACATGGTTAGTATTGACACTACTGCATTGTCTATGGTACCTTTTTAGCAAAATGTAGTTTCCTTGCTATTATCTCTTTTAGTTAGGTGTATTTGAACGGACAAGGCATACAATAGTTGCAGGCCTAGGATACACTGATAAGTTTAGTCCCTCTTCCTGGGCCTCTGACTTTGGTTGAAGGCCATCTAATTCATGCACTGAGTGCTAAGGAAAAGCTGCTACAGGACTTGGTTCCATGCACTTAGTCAGATTTGCTCAGCCACTTTGTGATAATATTCTTGCCAATTATTCATATAGGTTACCTTGGGTTTTATCTACTTTATTAAAGAAGATGAAATCGGAGTTAGTCCCAGAAGCTAAAGGAAGGTTTCTCACCATCAGTTCTCAGATACAATCTCTACAACAAAGATAGATCTTAGATGCTAATGAATGGTTTTGTCAGGGATTGCATTTCTTAGTTGTCTCTGACTGTTTTTATGTTTAAGGAGGGGAGCAATCTTAGTAATTTTCTTTCCTCTTTTCTTAAATCTATAGTCTGATTTCCAACTTCATCATTCAACTCAAACTGTGCTTTCCAAAGTTACCAACATCTCTTGATTGGCAAATCCAGTGGCCTTTTCTTAATCCTCATTTTTCTCAACCTGTCTTTGTAGCCTTTGACCCTGCTGATCACTCCGTTCTTGATACTTTCTTCTCTCTAGGTTTTGTTGACACTGTTGTCCCTTGGTTCTTTTTCTACACATTTGATTATTTCCTTCTCAGTTTCTTTTTGCTGGGTTTTCATCCAACTTTCATGGGCATTACCAAAGGAAGGGGAGAGGTCTGAATGAAATAGATGGTATTGTAGTTCATAGAATATGAAGTGGAAGGCTTTTCCCAACTATTTATAGGTACAAATACCAAATATCCAAAAAATGTCCTCTTTGCAATACACATTTATTTTGGTCCATGTGCTTTTCAGGACTCAATAAACTAAGACAAATCAGAATCAGAATAATAGCTATAAATTATTTAGATGTGTAGTTTGTATCTACTGGAGAGACTTTAAAGTGATAGACATAATACTAGACATGGAGTCGAGAGATTCGACTTTAAACTTTTCCTGGGATTCTTTTCTAGTGCCCCTCCCCCCTAAAAGTTACCTATTGTACACACATCAGTTAGGTATGAAACAGGTAATCTTATTCCCACACAGAAAAGGGAATGCTAAACAATAAAGAATCACAGAACAATTAAAAGTCAGTTGGGAGACTATTAACCTCACCAGAACATTTGCAAAAAACATTTTTGGGAGACCTGCTTATTATCTATTGCCTCCCAAAGCTTTATCCTGGACTCTTTTCTATTCTCCCTCTATACTATAGTATCACATCAGCACCCATGGATTGAATCATCATCTTAATGCAAATTGTTTTACCACCTTAACCTCTTTCTCAACCTCCAGACTCGTCTCCAACTGCCTATTAGACAGTCAAACTAGAAATCTCATAGGCTTCTTAAACTTAACATGTCTCAAAGTGAGTATAAGATCATTCCCTCCAAACTCTTGTTTTTTCCTATTGAGTGTTACTCCCACTGTCCCAGTCATCCAGTTATCTTCAACTTCTCAATCTTCTCATCCCCACATCCAGTCAGTTGCTAAGTCTTGTTATTTCTGCCTTTTCTTCTGACATTGTTGCCAGCCTTATTCAGGCCCTCATCACTTCATGCCTAGATTATTTCAGTTGCCTGCTGGTGGGTCTCCTTGTTTTGAGTTCCTCCCCATTCTATTCTATCTTCTTATCACCTGTCAGACTGATCTTCTTAAAATGCAGGTCTGCCCATATCAGCCCTCTAATTCAATAAACTCATGTGACTCCTTCTAGGATCAAATATAAAATTTTCTCCCTCCACGTCTCATCTGAAGTCCACCAAGAAGTCTTTCCTAATTCTACCTTAGTGTCTTCCCTGAGATTTTACTAAGTTTATATTGTACATATCTTGGTTGCACATAATTTTCATGTTTTCTCCATTGGATTGTGAACTTCTTAAGAGCAGAGACTTTTTCCTTGTATCCCTAGCACAGATTTGGAACATAGTAGGTGCTTCATAAATGCTTGTTGACTTATCTCAATACCAGCTTGGCTAGTCTAAGGAACAGAAACTGCCCAAATTTGTATTTAAGTTCCAAAGCCTGATAAAAAAGTAGCACCAAAGACCTTTTTGGTTTTTTTTTCTTTTTCCCCCTTTTATAGATAGAGACTCACGGTGTATTGATGACTAGGCGATCCCACTGCCCCTTGATGTCATCTTCTGAAGGCTGCTCAGTGATATACAAACCATCAAATTCCAACTTTCTGGCTATTTCTTTTTCCCTTTTGAACACGACCAAAGGAACCTGAGGAATGAAAGAAAAAATTCCAGATGAAAGCTACTTCTTCACTCAGTTATTTCCACAATAACCCTTCAAACATTTGTGGCAGAATTTCTTCTTCTAGAATATCCATATGGAAAGGAATTTATGATCTGCCTGTATTGGGAACTTAGTATATCCTTTTTCAGTCTTTCTGCCATACCACTCTCAAAATACTTATCTGGCTCTAGTCTATTCCTGGGAAGTTTACATTGGTTCCAATGGTCTCAGTCAATCAACAAGCATTTATTAAGTACCTGTTATGTGTGAGGGATATAAATATAAAGGTGAAATACAATCTTAGGCCAAACTGGACCCTTTAGCCTTGTTGCCTGGACTACTGTAGGAGTCCACCCAATGGCTTCATGTCCTGAAGTCTTACTGTTCTACATAATTGCCAAGTTGACTTTTCTTTTTTTTTTTTTTTTTTTAAAGCAATCGGGGTTAAGTAACTTGCTCAAGATTACACGGCCAGTTATTTCTGGGTGTGGTGCTGAGTATCTGAGCCCGGATTTGATCCAGGTCATCCTGACATTGGAGCCGGTGCTCTTACTCGCTGAGCCACCTGGCTGCCCCCAAGTTGACTTTTCTAAAGTTCAGGTCTGACTGTTAACTCTCTTATTCAGTCAACTCTGGTAGCTTTATATTATGTCTATAAGTGAATATAAACTCCTTGGTTTAGAATGTAAACCCCTCAAGACCCAACCTACCTTTTAAGACTAATACATCTTACACTTTTTTCAAACTCTCTGCCATTTAGTCATACAGAGCTTGTTATTGTTCATCATACCCATCATTCCATCTTTCGGTCTTCCATGCCTAGTATTCACTCTCTCCTTATCCCTGCCTCTTAGACTCCTTAGTTTCCTTCAAGACTCAATGAATTGCTACCTTCTACATGAATTTTTTCTTGATTCTCCCTGTTGCCTCAGTTCCCTCCATACTCCTAATCACATAACTGTTTTGTAGACCTGTTTGTTTATGCATCTCATCTCCCCCCAGTAGACTGTAAGTTCAGAAGCAGTTTCACTTGTCTTAGAATACTGTACTTAGCACCATGCTTGGCACCTATTTGTCACTTAATAAATGCCTGATGATTAATTTCTTGAATCTTGTTAGGTGTTTGATCCACAGAGTTAAGTTTTGCTTTCCCTAGATTTAACCTGAAACAAGGGATGACTTTGAGGACAGAGCACTTTAAAGGTAGAAGGAAAGTAAAGTGTGAAGATCTCTGTTAGCCGTCTTTACAGGGCAAAGAGTGTAGGTCAGGCCACCTTTTCCCATACAAAGAAAGAAGAGACTCAGAGAAGAAATGGGAAGGCACTCACCTTTAAGCAGTAATAGCCCACAACACACACAAAGGAGATGATGGTGTGGATGATGGCCAGAGCCCTCAGTGTTGGTGCCATGTACCCAGTGCTCTCCTGCAGGACAAAGAACACCATCCCTTCTTCTTCCTCCTCCTCTTCATTAAAGGGAGTCCACAGGTTGGAGTCCTCTGCATCATCCTCAAAGGGCTCCTCAGTTACCTAGTTCAAGATACCCCCGCCACACAGACACACACACACACATACACACACACACAGACACACACACACTCTTTTGAAAGGTGCAAGGAGCCTATGGTTATTAGTCTTACCAAGAAATTCCTTCTTCCCTTTGCATTGACAACTAATATGAGGACATAGTTGTAATAATGAATTAAAATTGATTTTATATTAACAGGTTAAAATCTGATTACATTCTACTGAAATAAACATAAATGTAGCAGACAATGTGAACTGTGTATTTTGTTTATGATTGTCAGTTTGAATGAAAACTGTGCTTGTTACCAAAGAACTTGGGTTGAAAATTGTGAAAGCTTTTTGAGGGGGCCAGCCTGAACATCAGGATCAGTAAGAAAGAATGCGTTCTATTGAGACCATGACATCATAGAGTCCTGGTGTGACATACAAGGCAGATTCATGGAACTAAGTCAAATGCAGATGTAGCAGGTACAGTGTCTCCAAGAAATCAACAAAGAAATAATTTTCACTTCAGAGAGGCTATACAGGCCCCATTTGACTAGCTCTATAAAAATGTAGGGCAATGAGCCCCATGCTAGAGAAGCACTTACCTAAGCAAGTATTATCTCCTCCCCATGATTCCCCCACTCCCCTTGTCACTGGCATAAGAATGTAAGCAGAAGAGCAGTTTGGCATAAAGAATGCCCTGCTTCCCCCACCCCATATTATTTGGCATAGTTCTAGAAAAGCTATCTTTTGAAAAGAGGATGAGGGAGAAATTAAATGTATAAATATTGGCAAAAGGGTGATAAAATTATCTTTCTTTGCAGATGATAGAATGGTTTACCTAGAAAACCCCAGAGAATCATCCATGAAAATGATCAAGATTATTAATAACTTCATTAAAGTAGCAAGTTACAAAATAAATCAGTAAAAATAATCAGAATTTCTTTAAAAAATGAGAAAGTAATAGAACAAAAAATTCTATTCAAAACAACTGCACAGGGTTTGTATAAACATAGTTATGAAAAACTCATTATATATATAGAGGGAGACAATGAGAGATATCAGTCATGGCTGGGTTAGACTGCATTAATACATAAAAATACTGTATAATATACATAAATTCATAACATGGTTTTGGAGGAATGAAAGATCTGGAATATAAGGGGAAATTTTTTAGGAAGCAGGAATGAAAAGAGAAGAACGGAACACTGATCTTTTAAACTATTTTGATAACATTAAAAAATAGAAAAGTAGATAAGTGGAACAGATGAGATAACCTAAGCAGTAATTAGCTGTAATTGAAGGCAAAGTTCAATAATTCTAAGAACAAATATAGTAGAAATGTGACTATTTGATGATTACAATTATGAAAACTAGAAAGTTTGAGGAGAACTTAGGTTTAGACTACCATTTAACATGATAAATTAAAAGTTTCCAAATAGATACGGGACCTATATAAAAAGACATTTTTATGAAATTAAAGGAAAAAAGACTAAAGCTTTCATAAACATTTAGGGTAAAAATTCTTAACAAAAAAGAGGAAAGATGTGATGCTAAAAAATGTACAATTTTGATTGCATAAAATGAAAAAACCTTCACAGATTAATGTGGATAGTGTAAGAAGAGAAGCAGTTAAATGGGAAAAAAATCTTTGCATCACACATCTCTAATAAAAGTCTGATGTAAGCAACTGACAAAACATGTAAGATCAAGAACTACTCTAATATAGATAAATATCCAAAGGATATTGAATTTCTAAAAAAACTGATGCAAATAAAAACCAACTCCAAGCTTTCATCTTGTATTCCTAAAAGTGGCAAAGATGATAGAACAAAAAAATTCAATTTTTGAGGTGCTATGGGAAGTCAAGCACTGTAGTGGTGCTAAGAATTGGCTCAATCATTATGGAAAACAATTTGGAATTATATAAGAAAAGTCATTAAACTATTCACACCCTTTGACCATATTAACTTACTCCTGGGCATATACCCCAAAGAGATTTTTGAAAAAGATCCCATGTGTGCCACAGTATTCATAGAAGCATTTTTTTTGTGGTAGCAAAGAAAAAAAAGACTGTTATAAACAAAAGTGGGAACCACTGATCATGGAATAGATGAACAAATTGTGATATATGAATATGATGAAATATCGTGCCATTAGAAATGAAGAATTCAGAGAAATGTGGGAAGACTAATGCAGAGTAAAGTAATTAAAAGCAGAATACATATTCTATTCATATTGATGAAAACAACAAAGAAAACAAAATTAACTTTTAACTGTAATGACCAATCTTGTTCCTGAAGAAGAGATGAAAAACACCTCCTTCCTGTTGGAAGAGAAGTGGGAGACTACAGTTACAGAATGTTGCCTACACTGTCCAACATAACTGGCTTGTCCATTGGTTTTACTTATTTCAGAGAAGGGTTCCAATGAAGATGTGTATCAGGAAATGAATGTATAGTATAAAAACAAAAGGCGTCAATAAAATTGAAATAAACTGAAAGGCAAGGGAAGGGAGTAAATTCCCTAAGTACGTTCCCCAAATGAGTTACCATAGAGAATTATGAAAAAATAGGAAGAATAGAAATGGAGAAACCTAGACAATTCACAGGAGACACAATCAAAGAAAGAAGCCAGCAATAAAACTCAAAATGCCTGTACACAAATACACAAAGCATGACTAATAGGAAAAATGAACCGGAGATCCTAAGAGCAGGTAAGAGAGGATGAATACATAGTACAATCATGTAAGAATAATATAAAAGAATTCTAAAGCTCACAATGATCTGAATCTGAGGAAAAAAGCTAAGGCTAATAAAAAAGGGCTTTATTTATTTTTGCTATTTTGAGGAAAAGAAGGTCAAAAAGGATATATAACTACTAAATGGGGGGATGGGATAAAGATATTTTTTGCCTTTTTTTTTTCTCCACCAAGGAGAATGATCTTTGGATTGGAAAATAAAATAAATATGGGTAATAAGGAGTTAATATTCAAAATAATTAAGGAGATGATAATAGCTTTTGAGCAGCTGGGTGGCACAATGGAGAGAGTGCTGAGCCCGAGTTCAAAAAGACTCATCTTTCTAAGTTCTAATTGTCCTCAGTTACTAGCTGTGGGGACTTGGGCAAGTCACTTAACCCTGTTTGCCTCAGTTTCCTCATCTGTAAAATGTGCTGGAAAAGAAAATGGAAAACCACTCCAGTATTTGCCAAGAAAATCCCAAATGGGGTCATGAAGAGCTGGACATGACTGAAAACAATTGAACAAGAAAGCTGTTAACTGCTTTAGATGATAAGTCACTGTTCAAATGAATTACATCATTATAGAAGCAGTGGCAGATGTGACTACTGAGTTATAGTCAGTGTCCTCAGAATAAAATCATGGAGAATGGTAGTGCAACTATAGGATTGGAAAAAGTCAAATGTCTCATTTTTTTTAAAAAAGAGAACGGCGTCTGAAAACTATAAGCCACTGAATTTGACTTGAATTATGGGTAACATTCTAGAACATTATTAACAAGATAGTAAACATAAAGAAATAGAAGTGATGATCATTAAAAGCTAGTATGGCTTCATTAGGAACAGGACATACAAGACTACCCTCATTCCTTTTGTTGACAAAGTTATTAAACTTGTATATCGGAGAATATTTTGTTTTTTTGAGACTTGAGTTTTCCTATCTTTCCTTGGCTAGAAGCACAGTAGCCTCTCAGGGGCTTAATCTCATTACTGATCTACTGATTGGCAGAGGAGGTTTGGCCTATCCTGTTTCTCACCTAGGTCAGTTCAACCTCTCCTGAGGCAGCCTCATGGCTCTTGATCCCGGGGGCTCAGCTTCTGGGTGAGGACTTAATATGGACAGTTGATAGGCTACACTCATTTGGGTTAGCTCCCTGCAGCTCAGAACTTCTGAACTCAAGTAATCGCCTAGCTTCAGCCTCCCCAGTGGTAGGGATTATAGGCATGTACTACCCTTCCTGGATTAAGGGAAAGCTACAGAAACAGTTTGCTTAGGTTTCTGTGATGGATCTCATAAAGTCTCTCATGTTGTTTTTTTTTTTTTAAAAAAAAAGATATATGTGGGCTAGATCATAGTACAGTTAGATTAATTCACAATTCCAAAGAATTTGTGCTTGGCTCTCAGATGTTTAATATCAGTCATTCATGCCTTGGATAAATGCATCCATGATATGCTTATCAAGTTTTTAGGTGACTCAAATTTGGGAAGGATAGCATTCATTCCCTGACTAAGTCAGGATTCAGAATATCTAGACTGGCTAAAACAATGGGCTAAATCAAATAAAATTAAATTAATAGTGTAAACAAAGTTTTAAGCTTCATCCAAAAATCCATTTCATAAATCCAGCATTAGGGAGCTTCGGATAGATAGAAATTCATCTGAAAAAAAGATCTGGAGTTTTAGTAGTTGTAACTTCAATAAGAGTAAATACTGTGATACAATATCCAAGAAAATCAGTGCTATCTCAGGCTACATTAAGATAGGCAAAGATTTCAGGAATGAGGAGGCGATGGTTGTGTTTTGTTCTAGGCACCACATTTAATAAGTATATGTTGACAAGTTAGAGGGTATTCAAAAGGAGGGAAGCCAAGGTTCTGAAGGCCTCAAATTCATGTTATTTGAAGATCAATTAATGGAGCTGGGGATATTAAGTTTGGAGAAGAGAACATGTGGGGAGACAGATACTGTATTTCTCTCTTACATGTGAAGGGCTATCAGATCAGACATTCTTCTTGGCCATGGAAGGCTGAACTCAAAACAATGGACAAAAGCTGGAAAGAGGTATGTTTAGTGTCAAGAAAAAATTCCCAATAGTTAGGTAATTAAGAAGTAGTGGGCTATGAAGACCTTATTTAAGGTTTTCAAACAAGACTGGATGGTCAGACATGTTATGGAAAGGATTCTTTTGTAGGGATTCATTGAATGTGATGACCAGTAAGGCCTTCCACTTCCAAAGTCTACGGTTCTTTAGAATCAAGTGTCAGGCTCTTTGGCAAATGACACATTTTTTTTTAAAGAGCTGGAAGCTTTTCAAGTGGTGTAGTGCCTAGAGCAAGGTCCCTGGTATGTCTTCATGTACTCCATGGATACATAGCAAGTAAATAGTCCCTGAATGAACAAAGGAAGCTTTACCTTGTAGAAGAGCAGGATGAAGTTGATGGCAAAGGCCACAAACAGAGCAAGGAATCTCAGGTTGTAGAAATTCCTGGCCAGGTAATGCTGGAAAGAAAAGAAAATATATGAGAACAGGGGTAGGAGGAGAAGGGAAGGTAAAGAGACATTTTATTCCTTTCTCATCTCTTCTATACATTCTTTTCCTTTCTCAAAGTCATTTAAAAATCTAATTAGGTTAAAATCTTCAATTGTCTAGTCACAACTGCATTTGTTATCATTTCTAGAATTATCCTGGCCTTCCTATCCCAGATGTCTTACTTTGGAGCAGCCAGAGAGTGATTTTAGACACTTGTGTTTGAAGAAACCCTGCTCTGGACTTAAGCTAAGTGTCTAACGCTGCTGGCAGACAGTGGGTAAACATTCTCCTGTAAAGTGGTCATTGCTAATGATAATTAAATACAAAAAGTTGGGAACACTTTGCTTATGAATAAATAATTCTTACTCATGAGATGAAGCCTGGAGCTGCTACCCAGGGAAGCTGTTTCCTAAGCCCCAGCTCCTCTCCCAGTGGGAGTTTTGGTTGCCAGAGTCCCCACCTCTATTCTTCCTTTCTTCATTTTCCTCTGCAGTTTAAACCCTGGCAGCGCTCCCCATGAGAAGCTGTCACAGCTGAAGTGTGGAATGGTAATAGCTCAGAGCCAAATAAATTCCTGTTTCCTTTAGAGTAAGCAGGGAAAATGTATCCCCTCAAACCCCCAGTCAGAGCTCAAAAGCACTTTCCTATCATTATCCCAATATTAGGAAGGTTAGTTGGGTTGTAGAGAACTCTATAGATCAGTTATATTATCAGCTTACTTGGTGTTAATGCCAGTGGTGGGGAACCTGTGGCCTTGAAGTCCACATATGTCCCTGTAGGTCCTCAGATGTGGCCCTTTGAATCCAAACTTCACAGCCTACAGGTTCCCCACCCCTGGAACCTTCAAAATATTTTTGTACAACAAAATGTATCATTCTGAGTGGCAGTTTTCAAATGAAACACAACCTGCAGGGGATTTCTTTCCATATATTAAGGTTTCCCAAATATGTAGGAAAGCATTACATATGTGAGCACTTCCTGTCCTCCTGGAGAGAAATTAAGCCAAAAAAGGCATGGAGTTCCAAAAACAAAATCAATCACCAACAAGCAGTTATTAAATGAGTATTATGTGCCAGACATGGAAGATGGCTGCTTGCTATTTTTCCTTTTTCTTGCCTTATTTCCCCAATGCAAAAAAAGGAAAGAGAGAAAATAGGAGGAACCAAAAGAAAATGAATTGGGATAGAAGGAAGAAAGGGAAACGAAATGGCGAAAATGAGGTAATGGGTATTTCACACCCGGAGGAATGAGGAATGCACCTGGAATCGGGGTCTGAAGTATGTGTAAGTTATGTGTGTCGAGTGAAGTGCTTACCAACATTTTGGTCTGATAGATTTCTAGGCTTTTGAAGAAATTGGCCATGAATGCTTCAGGTCTCTCCTCCTTTTGGCCATGACGACGCTTCTTCTTGGTCCTTTCCCCACCTACGTTTTCTTCTTGCTGCTCCTCCTCCTTGACTTTGTCCTGCTTTTCTCCATCTTCCATACTATAAAGGGATAATAGGAAACCATCTCAGTTCAGATTACCTAGGAATGTCAGACTCAGAAAGATCACACGTGAGAGAAAGACTACACAGAAAGAGAATTTAGGTTAGGTAGGACGGACACACACAGGTCTGTCCTTAAGGACAGACGCCCTGTTTTATACATCTCTTTATCCCACATAGCACCACCCACATGAAATATTCAATAAATATTCATTAAGTGAATGGTGTGGTGATACTTTGGTATAGTTTATTACTTGCTCTTTTAATTTTAGATGGTTTTTCATCTGTGCAGTTATGCTTAAGTTATGCTGCCTGTTCTCAGGAATACTGGCTCAAAAATAACCATTTTCTTTTATTTCAAGTTGCCATTTATTATATACTGTCTTCACCTTTTTTTTAACCTCCTCTTCTCTCATTTACTTTGCACTTAATCCAGTATTTGGTTCTCTCAAACATTTTTCTGAAGTTGCTAAGTGCCGTGCACAAGGTGCATTCTTGGCCTACACCATTGGGGATGAGAAGGTTAAGAGATGTGATGAGTTGACAGCTGACAGATGAAAATGTGCCCCAGATTTGAATATCTACTTTCCTGAGGCACCACAACAGCACCAACAGTCACAGTGATATTAATTTATGTGCATTAGAAGCTTCTCAAGTCTGATTTTCAAAGCTCTTATGGAAGGAGGGGGAAGAAGTTGTCTAAATTATTAAGGGAGAGAAAGGTAAGAAGGGATTGTAGGAAGGGGGAGGGGTATGTGTGTTAAACCAACTAGGAAGGTAAAAGAGGGGGTTGTGGAAGAGAAGAAAATGATCAAGAAGGGGTCCTCAGTCCTCGGAAAAATGCTAGTTGATTTTTCACCACTGAGATGTGGATGTGGGATAAATTTCTTGGTTATTACCCATGGCAACTAGAACAGGAAACACCAAGAAGACATCAACCAGAACTCACTCTGCCTTCTCAGATTCGACTTTTCCTTCTCTTTGACTTTCGGTTTTCATTTCTGCTGCCTAGAGAAAAAGTAACAGTCAAACAGGATACCCTACTTTCACCCTTTTTCTCTGTCTGGCTGGTTTCCCATAGAAGAAGGAATGTTATATTAATAATACTAGCAATTGTTTACATATAACTAAAGTCTATATGATTTATGAAGCACTTAACCTACATTATCTCACCTGAAAGATATCAGCAGTATCACAAAAGTGAAAAATGAACCATCTTCCTCTGATGAGAATGTGGTCCTGGATGTGTTAACATATCTTGAAAGTTCAAGTCAACTATAGCAACCATGGCTTTTTAAAAGAGAGGCATCTTCTAAGTCACTGCAAATATACTATCTCATGGCAACAAGTCTTTTGTGTCTTCCTTTGTTTCAAAATTCTTTTTGTCTAAACTCTGGCATTCAATGAGAACTAGATGTGGCTTTCCACCAAAGATATGGAGGCTGGGACAGGGTTAGGGAATACACCATAGACCACGATGCATGATGAGAGCTCTCCAATCAGTGGGAACTCCCTATATTTTAGGATTCCAGGGTTTTAGCATTCCAAGATCAGTGCAATCTAAAAGACAGTTGCTTTAATTTTTTTTTTTTTTTTGCTTTTTGGAGGGCAGTTGGGGTTAAGTGATTTGCTCAAGGTCACATGGCTATTTTTTGTGTTAAGTGTCTGAGGCCAGATCCAAACCCAGGTCCTCCTGACTCCAGGGCCAGTGCTCTATTCACTGCACCACCTAGCTGCCCCCAGTTGCTTTATTTAGCTCACATCTTTAGTAGGGACAGTCTGCAACAGTTACTAGGATGTACATCAGCACTTCTGAGGATGAAGAGAGGTAAGAGAAATAGATTATGCATACCTGGGCTTTCCTTTTCTTCTGAACTGTGCTCTCTAATGTAGGAGGCCCATCATTTCCAATGATCTCAGAGAGATCCCCAAGGCCAGGGTCAGGACCGTGCTTTGTGCCACCCTCCTTCTTTGGGTGGAGCCCGAAGAGATCTGACATGATGTCTGCCTCTCCCTTCTCACCCTTTACAAAGTGCACTAGTTCAGCTGTGATGCTCTGCTCAGTTGCTTCTGCTCTTTCTGCTTCTATAACATCATCATGGATGCCAAACTGTGTAGGGTCAGGCATGTCACCAAGGATCTTGGTTACCCTGATGTTCTTTGCTCCTTCTACCAAGCCACCCCCAAACACAGTGTTCCAGAGGATCTGAAAGATTCCCCACACAATGGTGAAGAACAATTGGAACAATCCCACAAAAAACATCCAGAAGAAAGAGAAAAACACTTTCACCAGTTCTTTGACAGTCATTTTCTTCACCTTCCTATACTGCTTCTTGAGGTTTCTCAGACTGGCCATTTTCAGAAAACTGGCCACGTTTTTCTTCACTGAGACACAGGCTGTGGCAAATGCAGAAGCAGACTCCAATGATTTGTCTTCTTCTTCATCCTCCTCAGCTTCTACTACACAAGAAAACTCTTCTTCATCCTCCTCTTCTTCAGGCCTTTCAGCTGAGTCAGATTCAGAGATCTGGGATGCCAGCTGCATTTCAAAGATTGTGTCTTCACAGAAATTTACAAATAATTCCATCTTTTCCTGTTCGCCACCTTCATTGACAACATCAAAGATAAACTGTCGTTTGGATTCTTTAACCTGGGGTTTCTCCCACTGTGTTCGGCTAGACTCACTGATCTCAAAGTAAACACGTTCAATTTTCTTGGCTCCCCCCATTATCTCAATGCGCCCCAGATATGGTTCAAAGTAATTTAGGACACTTTCAGCTGGATCCAGCAAACACTGTAGGCGGGAATCATTGGGCATATGTTCTGAAAGATTGGTTAGTAACACAGCCACATTAAATCCAATGTCCTTGGCTGGCTCATGAAACCTGTCCACAAAATCAATGTAATTAAACATTTCATTTTCATCAGCCTCTGCACAGGAGAGGAGGAACTCAATCTCTGACTGGGGATACTGTTTCTGCCCTTCCATGGCTTTCTGGAATTCTTTCTTGGAGATAATTCCTTTTCCATCTGGGTCATATTCTTTGAAGGCATCTGAATTGGTCAAGTCCTTCAGTTTCAGAAACATGTCAAAGAATTTCAAGATCATTTCTACATTGGTAGAGGACTCCACAAGTGTGTCAACCATCTGTTTGCCAATTGTTCCATTTACAACATTCCCTGTAAGGCAAGATAAGTAGATACACATGCACATATATTGTATGTGAATCATGATAGAACTGACCAGGTAAAAATAACTTCACATTCACATATGACTATAAATTTCTTCCTTACATTAAAATTTAAAAATCAGCTCTCATAAGTCAGTGTAAGTCATCTTCCAATAAAAAATTGCTTCTTTCCAACATGCTACATTGTCCCTTTAAGGAGCCATATATTTTAAGGAAACTTGGAGGCCAAACAAGTCAATTACTTGATTGTATACTAAACTGTATGCTGGGAGTAAGATTTGGAAATATGTGGGAATAAATCAAAGCCATAATAGATGTTCCACTAAGAAACAAGGGAGATTGTAGCAATAAAAAGAAAGAATAAATGAAATAGAGTAGCATGGTATCTATGCCAGGCCCTCTCCTTTGGCATAGTGCCAGAACAATGCCAGAACTCCATCTGTACCAGAGGAGTATAGAGGGATAAGTGATACTATTACCATCCTCTTGAAGCCTAAGACAGTTCCCTATTAGATGGCATGGATACAAATTTTTGCAGTCTGTTGAAAACAAATGAGAAAGGAAAGGGAACAAAGGTTGGTGTTTTATTTTTTTTTCCATAGATGTTTATATATTTCCTATTGGCAGAAATCAGTTGTAGTCTTCTTTCCCTTTTCCCTTTCCCCCCACTTATTCATCTATTCCCAGTCATTTTTTTTTTAAAGAAATCGGGGTTAAGTAACTTGCTCAAGGTTACACGGCCAGTTATTTCTGGGTGTGGTGCTAAGTATCTGAGCCCAGATTTGATCCCCAGGTCATCCCAACACTGGAGCCGGTGCTCTTACTCACTGAGCCACCTGGCCGCCCCTCCAGTCATTTTCTTGAGATTATCTTTCCAATATTTGTTATTAAGCTTGACTCAAAACACCTGACAGGAGGAAAATCTGAAAGAACAATGAGACCAGTGCAATCGCTCAACCAAGAAAATAAGAAGCTGTGAATTTATAATTATGCCAAATAGCCTCACCTTCCAGGAGGGACAGTAGCATCACCACCATGTCCTGTAAGAGATCTAAGAGTTCTTTCAGCAACTTGATCTGACTGGAATCCTAGAAAAATAATAGGAGATACCTATGCATCAAGTGATCCCTTAACAAAACAGAGCAGTGAGCAAGCATACTATGCTATGGGGAAACAGGCTCAAGGCTCCCTAGGCCTCCAAGAACAAGGTAATATTAGGGAGGATAAAGTATCATCTGACACAGCATGGTGAAACCTTTTAGAGAATGGCACATCTAAACATATCAGAATATGGACATCATACAAATGACTTCCTGCCTTCCCTTTTTCAGAGATAGCAAAGTTCATGTAAAATATTAAGCCAGCCTGAAAGAGCATTGCAACACCTGAGTGTGAGGAAGGCCACTGGTGTCCTCCTGCAGTTTACAATCCCTCTGAGTTACAAATTCTCCCCAATTCTTCCAATTCCAATCCATGGAATGATGATGTATCACCAGTTGTCCAAATATAAACCCTGCCCCTCCTGAACCCCAACTTCACTCAACTTCAACCTCTTCCCCATTCACCTCAACCCTTTTCTTCTCATATTTCACTACAGTTCTACCTGCCCTGTCCACTGAGCCATTTGGAACTCCCATTACATAGTTCACAAAATTCTCTTCCTTTTATCACCCTGAACTCAGAGATATGTCTTCCCCCCAGTGACAAAGCAACCCTAATCACTCTTTCCAGTAGTCTCATATCAACTCTCAATATTGTTTGTAGGGAGGGTGTCAGAATAATCCTTACTCCGCACTGATGGGGCCATCTCCAGTTGTGCTGATCTATATCCTGCTACTGGGCTGAGACAGCTCCAGAGGAGAAAGTGAGGCTGGTGACTTTGCACAGCCCTCTCTCCCTTAAATCCCATTCACTTGCCAGTCATGGCATCACCTCCCTCATGTCATGGTCCCCTTCAAGAGTGAAGGACAAACACCTCCTCACTGCTACTTGGAAAGCTTCTGATCCTCTGAAGTTGACTCTATTCAAGTTTATCACCAATTCATCGATCACAATTCAAGGAGCACTTATGTATCAGCCCTCAAAGAAGGCTATTCTTCCTTCCTTAAGGAGATTAGCGCCTGGGCTCACAGTCTTCCTCTCCATTTCAACTCCCACCCTTATTCTTTTTGTTTGTTTTTTGTTCAGTTGTGTCTGACTCTTCATGACCCCATTTGGGGTTTTCTTGGCAAAGGTACTGGAGTGGTTTGCCATTTCTTTCTCCAGTTCATTTTACATATGAGGAAACTGAGGCAAACCACATCAAGTGACCTACTACCCAGAGTCACACAGTTAGTAAATACCTGAGGTCACATCTGAACTCAGTTCTTCCTGACTCCAGGCCCTGTATTCTATCCATTGCTCCATCTAGCTGCCCTGCCCCTTTTCTAGGGGACTTCAATGTATATGTTGATGTCCCCTCAAAAACATAAACTTCCAATTTCTTAATCTCTTCAGCTCCTATGACTTATTCCTCCATCCCACTTCAGCTATACATAGGGATGGTCATGCCTTGATTTTGTGTACTCTTACTGGAATGGGAAGATCTTTCTTGCCTATTCACAGGCTTATGTGACCTGCTTTGAGCCTGAGTCACATGGAAGCCTAAGTCACATGAGCCTGTGGTAGCAGGAGCTTGCTGAATGGGTAGAGCAGGAAGTGCGAGAGTGAAATGGAGCTGAGAGAGAGAGGAGGCAGAGCAGCTAGCATGGGTGAGAGAGGGGCATTTTGCCTAAGGGAGCTTGTTTGTGAGGAGGCCTGACAGAGCGAAGGTTTGGGGATGGTGGTGCTTCCTGCACTGGTAATGTGTACCAACGTCTTTATTACCATGGTGGATTTGGCTTTCCAGTATATGAATAAATATCTTGGTTTTGATGGAATCCTAACAGAACTGCCCCCAGCCCCAATATCTAAATTTCACCACAGGCCCACTGTATCCCTCCTCGCCCCCTGGTCAATGTCCTAACTTATGCCTTACTGCTCACTAGAACAAGTGCATCCCTGAACTCTTAGTTCCCACAAAAATAGCAGGCGTGTTGGGGTGGCTAGGTGGCACAGTGAACAGTGCACTGGCCCTGGAGTCAGGAGGATCTCAGTTCAAATGTGACCTCAGACACTTAACACTTACTAGCCATGTGATCTTGGGCAAGTCTCTTAACCCCAATTGCCCTGCCCTCCCCCTCCAAAAAAAAAAAAAAAGGAAAAAAAACCCCAGCAGGCCTGCCCATGTGATAGAAACCCAGAACTCCTCCAGACCCTTTCCCATGAGAACAGGTATATATTCACAATTGGACCATCCATTTAGCCCAAGGCAGGACCACAATACCTAACAATTCATCTTGACCAGTCAAGACCACAATAACTAGCCTATCAGAAGACAGCACCACCATGATATACAACAGGATGCTTGACCACCCAGCTGTAGAAGGGGCCCACCCTATGTTAGCACCTGCACAGTGATAGAAAAGAACTGACCCAGAGTGAATTTATGACATAGAGAGGCTTATTGTAATATCATTACCATACATACATACCCCCCCAACTGTATGCATTATGGGTAACCACATGCACAGTTACACTAAGGCTGGGACCTCTCCTCCATTACCTAATCCCTCAATAAACCCCACTGCCTTTCTAATATTAATCATATTCCTCTATTCTATGTGAATCTTGATTATGTAACTGGCATCATATTCTCTATAAAATTGTGTGTTTTGCCTTACTGAAGTTGCTAAATTCCTCTAAGGGACTTAGTCACTTGCCAGAGCATGAAACCTCAAAACTATAATAAATCTTTCAGCTGTCTTGGAGATGACCTGAGTCTCTGTAATTCTTTTTTTTTTTTTGAGGGGAGAAGGCAAGGCAGTTGGGGTTAGGTGACTTGCTCAATGTCACACAGCTAGTGTGTCATGTGTCTGAGGCTGGATTTGAACTCTGGTTCTCCTGGCATCAGGGCTGGTACTCTATTCACTGCACCACCTAGCTGCCCCAGAGTCTTTGTAATTCTTTAGAGATGACTCACCAAAACACAATCTGAACCTCATCAGATTTGTCTTCAAAGAAGATAGTCTGTTATATCTTGTGATTCAAACCTGGAAATATGCCCGCAAATTCATAGCAACCACTGTGGGAAGCACATTGGCCATATACCTTGCCAGCATCCACAATTAATTTCCCTTCAAGAACCAAAAGCTCAAATCTTTTTATCTTATCATAAACCTACATTGCTCTCTACATGCCTCAATCCTCCTAAAGGTATTCTTTGTCCTCATTAAGCCCTCTGTCCTTCATTACTACCTTTATTTTCTTCCCAATCTCAATTCTACAGTTAACTGATTCAACTTTATAGCATCTTCTGCTTTTGAATCCCTTGTTCAAGTTCATATGCTGTTGAATAGGCCTGGAGGAAATCATAGTATAGAACTGACACATTTATGTTATCCAGGCTCAACTAGGTGCTCAACATAATAAAACAGTCCTTTACTCTTCTCTAATTGACACTCTATCTCATTTTCCACAGAGGCTGTTATAAACCTTCCCTTCTTTCCTTAAGCTTACCATGCAATTTCCTCCTCATTCTTTCTCAGCTGAGAATTCTAATACTGTATGAGAAAATAAAGATCATTTGCCATAAGCTCCCTCTTATTATTTCTTTACACCTCAAAATCCTTTAATATCTCATTCTCTCCTTTATTCCAGTCTCTGAAAAGCTAACCATTTATTTCAGCCCAGCGTCTCTGATATACTCTTGATTCTATCCCTTCTATATTATCTGGCAGATAGATAATGCCATCATAATCTTCCCCTTCCTTTCAATCTTTAATTCCTTCTCCATACACACTGAATAAACTCCAGTGGTTCCCTATTACCTCCAGGATCAAACACAGAATTATTTGTTTGGCTTTAAAAGCCCTTCATAACCTGTAGTCCTTCCTACCTTTCCAGTCTTCTTAACCCTTTTATATAAGTACTCTCAAATAAAGTGACTGGCCTCCTTGCCTTTTCTTGAACAAGACATTCCATCTCTCAACTCAAGGTATTTTCAGTAGCTTTCCCTCACACCTCGTGTGTTCTCTCTCCTCATTTCCACCTGTGGCTCCCAGGGCTTCAGGCACCAGCTAAAATTCTACCTTCTACAGAAAGTATTTCCAGATCTCCCTTAATATTAGTACCTTCATTTTTTTGATTATTTCAAATTTATTCTGCATATATCTTGTTTGTACAATTATTTAGGGCAGCTAAATGGTACAGTGGATAAAGCGCTGGGCCCGAAGTCAGAAGACTCCTCTTCCTGAGCTCAAATCTGGCTTCAGACACTCGCTAGCTGTGTGTGACCCTGGGCAAATCACTCAACCCTGTTTGTCTCAGTTTCCTACTCTGTAAAATGAGCTAGAGAAGGAAATGCCAAACTATTCCAGTATCTTTGCCAAGAGAACCCCAAATGGAGTCATGAAGAATCTGACATAACTGAGAAATGACTAAACAACAACAATAGCTACAACTGTTGTCTTCTCTACCAGACTCTGAGCTCCTTGAAACAAGTACTATTTTTTACCTTTTTTTATATCCTCAGTACTTAGCATAGTGTCTGGCCTTCAGTAAGTGCTAAAAAATGTTTACTGGGGGGCGGCTAGGTGGCACAGTGAATAAAGCACTGGCCCTGGAGTCAGGAGGACCTGAGTTCAAATGTGGCCTCAGACACTTGGCACACTTACTAGCTGTGTGACTTTGGGCAAGTCACTTAACCCCAATTGCCCTCCAAAAAGCAAAACAAAACAAAACAAAATGTTTACTGGCTGCTAAGAGTTCTATTTTTTTCTCTGACAAAGTAATTATTTACTTTATTAGGAGAATACTCCTCTGAAATATGTGAAATGTCTCTTGGTCTACATTTCCTTCAAATACATTTCCCTTTGGGCCATTTGTGGGGCCCTATGCTGCTTATCTTATGGGTGTCAGTACCTGAGAGAGTTTCATCTGCATGTTAGCAAACACGTGGAGAAAGCCAACAACTGCATCCCATAATCTGCTGTGAGCCAGGCTCTGCTGGTTTCCAATGCAAGGGCCCTATGGAAACAAGAACAATTATCACATAAAAGTTAAGTCATATTCCAAATCCTAATTTTCTGCCTATAAAAATCTCAAAGAAGGGGTACTTGTCTCCTGTTTAGTTTGTTACTCAGTGCTTTAAAAATTATTTTTCATAGCTTAGATAATTTTCTCAAGTATATCATTTTCTGAACGCAGAATTATTTGTGTAAAATAAATCGCAAAGGTAATCTAGCCTATTCCCTTTCTTTTGGATATGCTATATACTTGCCTCTATACTTTTCCCCTAGATTGTTCCTGCTGCCTGGAATGTCCTCTTTCCTCATCCTGATCCTATCTTCCTTAATTTAAAACTCAATTCAAAGTCTGCCTCCTTGATGAAGCCCTCACTGTTCATTTCAGTTTTCAGTGAATTAAAACAAACACATGTTTGTTGTTTATGACATTGATTTAGAACTTGACTTTGTAGTCTAGAACTGCTTTGTAATACCGCATGTCTGTTCCTGTTAGTCATCTTTTCACATATCTCCTCTACTTTACTTGAAGGCAGAAATATACTGATTTATATCTTTCACAAAGCCTAACAAAAGCCTATATATATGGTTTGTGCTCTGTAAATATTTGTTGAATGAGTGACACTGATGATGACTCTTACTCTAAGACATCATCTGTTTGTGATAATTAGGGGTTTGAAGATGCATTTTTGTTTTAGGTAAAGCTCGTTTGATATGTAACACAGATGTATTAAAAACCTACTTTAAAAACCCTAAATACCAAATAATACCAGATTGAAACTACTCTACCTTTGTACATTTTGCTAGGCTTCTTCAGAAAATGTCAGGTTCTCTACATATGGCATGATTCTCTGTGCAGGATCTAGACACTAAACCCAAAATCTATATTGTAAGTTTTAATGTTTTCTACACATAATTTATGTCCTTCAAAAGAACTATCTAGAGCCAATCTTTTATAAGTTCAAAGAATTTTAAGTACTTTAGTTTTAATCTGAAGATTCTGAGCAACAATTTTGAGATTTAAAGGATGAATTACAAGGGAGTTATTTTTTCCTCATTGAGAATCAGAAGGCTCAGAATGGCTCAATGGTTTGCTCTAAGACACAAAGCGAGGGAGTGAAATGATCCAGAGCTTGGATTATTTAGTGTTTTATCCTGTGTATCATAAAAATATATATGCCCATCATTTATGCATGTGTGACATATGGAGAGCAACATGTTTATAAGCATGGGCTCAGTAATATGTTACCTGGATGTATTCTGTAAGGGAATTGAAAATCTGTTTGGTCACAGCCAAAGCTTTGGAGAAGTTTCGCTGTCCAGATTCATCAATGATGTCCTTCCCTGAATAATACCAATAGAAGTCACTGATTGATTCCTACGAACAAACAAGATAAATTAGTTGGGTTTTTTTTAGCTCTTACAACCAAATTAAGTGTAACAGAATGATGTAGTGGAATTTCCTATATTCCTACTTCTGTTCAGTTCTGGCACTGCCTTAGGGTCCCATGAAAAAGTATAGAGGTTCCAGATAGATAACATCTCCTAAGTTTAAATGCCCCTCTTTATGAGACAGCAGAGGGCCTAGCCAGAACTAAGTGGCTATGAGCAGCTGTTCTTAACCATTTAGTCATAATGAAAAATGCAGGGTAAGGATCAGAAAGGATTGCTTTTTCATTTTCCCTAGGAAATTTCATTGTTTGTTCCTTTTTTTATTTTTATGGGATTTTATATATATATACGTATACATATATGTATGTATACGTATACATATATATTAATATGAGTGAAGAGAAATGAAGAACAGAAAAGAACTGGATATTTGTGTGCATAATGGATAATACAGATTTTGTCCCCCTCCTAAAGTATAGGCTTAAGAAGTCTGAATCACCTGGATTATTGCTTCAGCCTCTCTATTCACTACACCTGTATAGCTAGAGAATGAATATTGCCTTTTTAATATGTTGCTAATGAATCCTGTCCCATCTCTGGTACCTTGATGTTTCAGCCTCAGCCTCAGCTTCTGGGGGAAATGGCTACAAACACTAGAGCTCTAGCCAAGAATCTCCTTGCTTACCTGAAGACGTAGGAGGTAGTCAACAGTGCTGATAATGATATTCACAGTGGTGGTGTTGCCCATTTGAGTGCGAAGGAAGTTCTGAAAATCTGAAAGAACCATCCCTGGGAATGAGTGCTGCCCCACTCTGGTTATTGTTATCCTTTCCTTGCTGGGCTAAGTGGAAATACATTATCTACATAATCTTAATGGCACTGACATTTTTTTAAAAAAGATACTGAAGATCTTACAAGTTGATTTGTCTTTACCCTGAAGACAACTCTTTTCATTAAAAGAGGAAGAATAAAAATGAAGGGCGCTAAGGAGAGGGTTAACTGGATTATATAGTTTGAATTCTGGAAACAGCTTCCTACCCTGACAGGTGTTGAATCAATTTCCTTTAGCTATGGACCACTTATAATTGCTTTCCCTTTACAGGATTCCTCAATGAGAAGCAGATCCACATAAGTTCTAATGTTCATAATGGGAAGTTTTTAATAAAGTATGCTGCGTTAGGTTTGTCTGAGGTTCTCTGTTTTTTTCCCATGAGGATTTAATTTACTGACTTACCGCTGTTATGACCTTCACAAAGCAGTTGCAGGAATCTGAAGAGATCACAAGTAAATTCATGATTCTGGAGTACCTTTTCACCTTGAAAATACATGAGATCATCTGTGAGCACTGTTTGGTAGTCAATGAAGAAGATCCTTCAATGCAAATAATTATAAGAAAAAACAGGCGCCTACATAAAATGTTCTTCCCCAAATATTCTGATATTTGGGTAAATCCAATTAAATTAAAATGAAGATGGGAACACAAAACAAAAAGCCCCCAGCAAATCCAAAATATTTAGTACCATGAGGCATGTTTTATAATAAAAAAAAAACTAGGGTGGTGGCAGTAAATGTTTTACAATCCATAACCCATGTCTCATAGATTGAATATATTTATTGAACTGCTGAGCAAACCTTCCCCACCAACCACTGCTACTAAACTGAATCTGGAAAGATGTAATTAAAGATAACCTCTTTCAGCATTTACAACATATGGTAGCTACTCAAGCCAAAAACTGAAACTTACCACGCTCCCGAATGATGACTGGGGATGAGAAAAAACAAAAAGAATACAAGATAAGAAAACCAAAAGCAACATAATCATTATGATGAAACTCCCTATAGTAAAAACAGAATTTAAGAAGTCTGTCCTAGGTGCACACTTTAACAAGATTACCTATAGAAACACTACCTTGAAACAGACTTGGACTTTTCTTGTTAAAACAAACAAACAAATGGTAAGGGGAATTTTAATCAGAAGGGATTAAGGTGAATCCTGAAATAGGTGGTTTTCATTATTACATACGTGTTCCTTCCTCAGTAACCATTCCCAGGCCTTCAGCTTTGTTCTGCCTCTCAAATGCATTCAGATCAAGGACACTTTTAAAAGAGAAAAAAAAAAGGTGGGGGAGAAGACGTGTTGGGGAAAAGCATTTCTATACATCATATGCATTTCTATACATCATATATCTATCAACTAAGCATATCCTATCATAGGATTATATTTTCATAGTGTAAGAGCTAGAAGACCCTTAGAAGTTATCTAGCCCAACCCATTCATTTTATAGATGAAATCTTGATCTGAGAAATGTGCCCAAGGTTAACAGTGAAGCTATCATTGAATACAGATCCTCTAACTTCAGCATCTTCCACTGTCCCATGCTGCACTACACTGTATACAAACAGTTTAATATATTAAATTGTGACTCAGAGATGTTGAGTTGGGGGGAATCTCAATGGATATGACAATCAGGACAGATTTGGTTCGGTACAAGCTAGTTCTCTGTGCCGACAGTCTTATCTAACTTTGTATCTCCCCTACCACAAATCACATGTAGTTTACTTAAAAGACAATTAATGAAATTTCTATTTGAAGAACAATATTCACACAGTTCTATGAGTTAATTCTTATTCTACTTTGTATTCACTTTATTTCCAATGGATGAAGGTTTAAAAAAATTACTCTTTGATAACTATCAAAGACTCTGCTTTGTGAAATATTTAGATTGAATACTAGTAGAGACAATAAAAAATTATAGAATAGCCACAATCTTACTCTGAGAAACACTGGAAGCCCTAGCACTCTAGGTAATGGAACTTTAACAGAATGACCCTCTGCTTGTGTTGGTGGATTCTCTTGGGGCACTAAAGTAGGCAAGAAATACATTTTGACTGTGTTTTTTTTTGCCACCGTATAGAGAAACTCTATGCAGAGGTTATCTCATCTCAAATCTAGGCACAATCAAATAGAACCAGCACAGGCAGGGATGCTGCAGATAGCTGAGTAGACTGATTACTTTCTCTCTGGGTTTTCCTCTCACAAGGACACATTTGCTAGATGCTTTTATAATTACTGAACTCCTCAGCTAGGAGTTCTTCAAAATGTCAACAGACTATGGAGTGAATTATATTGCTATGACAACTTCTTGACCACAGACTGCTGAGACTGGGCTAAGACAGAATCATCTTTACTTCCTTCTTCTGTTACTGATTCTCCAGGTCCAGCATTGATCACTTATCCTTACTTTGATGAACGAGGTTTTTTTTTTTATTGAATGAGTGTTTTTTAAATTATTTTATCCTGAGGTCA
This sequence comes from Petaurus breviceps papuanus, assembly GCF_028583685.1. Lineage (NCBI taxonomy): Eukaryota > Metazoa > Chordata > Mammalia > Diprotodontia > Petauridae > Petaurus > Petaurus breviceps. Next base: position 5,504,283 of record NW_027186296.1, on the reverse strand, counting down.
GTGGAGAACCACTGAAACTTCTTCTTCTTTTTTTTTTTTTGGAGGGCAGTCGGGGTTAAGTAACTTGCCCAAGGTTACACAGCTAGTTTTTTTGTGTGGGTGTTAAGTGTCTGAGGTCAGAACCGAACTCGGGTCCTCCTGACTCCAGTGCCAGCGCTTTACTCACTGTGCTACCTAGCTGCCCCACTTATCCTTACTTTGGCAATGATATCTAGTATAGGCATCTGATATGTGAGGCCAAGAGAATTTTATGGCAATAATTTCAACTTAGTCTCACTTAATAATTCAAATTCATTCTCAACTCTGAATGGTCTCCTTAGTAAGCACACAGACTTTAAGAGATATGGTTTGTAGCAGAGGTCATACTGACCACATGTTGTATACAACATGACCACACATGTATATAACTCATCTTCCTTTTTTCATCTGGGTGAATAAAACTACTCTCATGTGCTTCCTCAATAATCCAAAACTATCATCTATTTCACTTTCAGAGGTAGATGGTGTCAATATTTATACAATTTTGAAAAAACAGCACTGACCCATGTTGTAGCTATGGAAAGTCCAGTCAAAAGCTGGTCAAGCATATTAGTTGGAAGTTTAATCTAATTTTCTAACTTTTCCATTCACTTTAGATTTGGCTTTCATTGGAATTTGTCTAGGGAAAGACTCAGTGTGTCTGCACATGCTCCCTTGACCTCTGAAGGGAAAATTTTTTTAAAATGATATGAGGCCTAGAGGATGGGGAAATATGGGTAAGCCTAATGAAGACAAATATGGAAATTAAATGATGTTTCAAAACTGATCAGAAGACTATGATTATCGGGAACCACCTCTAACATCTCCAAGATGCTCTAAAATGCATATTCCTCTCTCACAACAATCTTTTAGTAATTTTCCTCGTTTGTGTTCTTGATTACTGGAGTAGACTGGAGTTAGGGGAAATGTCATAATTATATTTCCTACATTTACCTGCAAGACTGCATAAGGCCAGAGAGGCTTTGAAAGAATCCAGCATCCTTTTTCTCCTTCAGATAGTCCAGCATTTTCTGTATAGGAGATACATTTTAAAGAAAAAAGTAATAAACACTTTTATATCATGTACTATTGGGTGTCTCAATTTTTTTTTAAAGAAATGACAAACTCCCAGTCACATAGGTGGAGAGTATTTGACTCTGGAAGAGCATTTCTTGCTTATATAGCATCTTGATAGTAAGATCTTACCTTGTTCTGCAGTCAATGAAGGGATCCATTCACCAAAAGAACATTTCGGTGCAATATTCCTTACCCAAATGTTGATAAAATAAATATTCTGTTCCTTTAGTAGCAAGAGAAATACAGACATTGACTAACTCCTAATATGTGGGACTCCCAGCCCTGTTACTTATCCAGTATTAACCACAGGTATTCTGATGTGACCAAGAAGTACAGTCTATTCTCTATACAAGAGAATAGACACTGATGCTTTCTGCTGTTTATATTTCTTTTTCTGGCAACGGCCTAAAAAGCCTCTCATCCCTAAAGACCAGAGGATTGGGAATGTTCCTGAGCTGCTGCCAGGATGCGGAGCACTATTACCTGCTGAACTCCAGGGTTGCCCCCATTCAGAATGGCAATGCCAAGCTTCAGAGTCTCTACGACCATGGGTCCCATCTCACCTGTCATACCAAAGACAGAAGACAAAATCATTACATCTCGATCAAAGCAACTGATTAACCATCCAGAAAACAGTCCATGAACTTTGCCTACTGTCTCATAATAAATATTTAATTGTCATTTATTATACAAGAAGCACCAAACTTTGGACAGTTTCCAGTCAGAAATTTCACATAGTATTTATATAACTGTGTCCAGTTTAAATAAAATACTGATTTATCACACAACATTACCTTTACTAGCACTAATCATCTGGAGGACCATCTCTGCAGCACCACGGTCATGCAAGCGAGCTTGCTGATAAAGAGTTTTCTGCTTCTCCATTTCTTTTTCCTGAATAAGAAATAGTACAGGAAAACCTTACTAGCCAGAAAATTAACAGGCATCTATGTGTGTATATGTGTGTCACAGAGAGAGAAAAAGAGAGACAGAGAAAGAGAGAGAGAGAGAGAATGAATGAATGAATGAATAAGAATAAATATAAGTTCATAGGAGGTGACAAATAAATATATAGGGGGTATAGAAATTCATCTTTCCCTACAAGAAAGTAAGAGGGAAGGCGGTAAGGGGAGGGATGGGGAATATATAGAGGGCAGACTGGGGGAAGGAGTAATCAGTATACCTGCCATCTTGGGGTAGGGATAGGGGAGAAATGGGGAGAAAATTTGGAACTCAAAATCTTGTGGAAAGGAATGTTGCAAACTAAAAAGAAATAAATTAATTAATTCTGGGGAAAAAGACATACATAATAATCACAATGAAAAAAAACTTTGGAATTAATTTCCTGATCTTTCCCCCCTTGTTTCAAAGCTGTTCACCTTTACTCCATTCACACTGGGAAGGCCAAATTCCATTCTGTGAACCTATGAGTAGAAAAGTTTCCTCCGACTTTGATTACTACAAAAGGAAAATTTAGCTCATAGAGTGTTTTTTATTACTTCCCCATTCTTGGGGGCATGGAGTAGGCTTACTCTACAAAGGTATGAGCCACTCTGATTACCTATATATTTGGAGAAACTCTTTTTCATCCAGAAAGCTCTGGGGATGGATATTATGGTTAGTAAAAGAACTACTATATAACATACATAGATAATTAATTTTCAGAGATCAAAGGAGCACATATTTAGAGTTGGAAGGAACCTCAGAGGTCATCTTATCCAACTTTTTCCTTTTACAGATAAAAAAAATAGAACTAGGGAGGTTATATGATTTGCTTATGATTTGAATATAGTCCTCTGGCTCCAAATCCAGTGATCTTTTGATTGTACCATGAGAAATAATAAATAGCGGGTGAAAGAGAAAAAAGAATGATAATGGATTAATGTGTTAAATTCAGTGATTTTCTAGTACTTTGTGTGTGTGTGTGTACATGTGAGAGAGACAGACAGACAGACAAACAGACAGACAGAGACAGAGACAGAGAGAGATAGAGCCAGACCAAGTACAGAAAGAAAGAGACAGGAGCAGAGAGCACTTTGATAAATGGCTTCCTGAAAACTTCAGGAGACAGAAAAAATGATCCATTAAAAAAAACCCAACAACCCTATTGATCTATAGAGGGACAATTCCAAAACAGCATAGGTAACCCCAAAGCACAGTTGATTTTTACAGTTTTCTGTCCCTATCTGCCGTTTAGTGTTTCTAGAGCTCAGGGGTACAAGACACTGTAGATAGTTTGTAGAATGAGTAGCAAGGATGCTATATTCCCATCCCTCTCTTCATCCCAGGCAGCCATCAGAGTAATCACTTTCCTGGGTTCCTGGTATTCTGGCTTGAAAGGGGGTTCCCAGTGTTCAAATTCTTAAGAAGACTCACTTCAAATGTCTTTTCCTTTTCTTCTTCCTCCTCTTCTTCACCACTTTGACAACTCTAGATTACATTGAATAGAGATTGGGTGGGGAGAGAAAATAATCAAATTAGAAGGCAATCAGGTGAAAACACTAATTTCTCTGTGCTGTTGTCTGGGAGCAGGTACAGAAGATCATTCACAGGAACTTTGTGATCTCTAGTCTTTTTGAAAGAAGATAATTTTTGACTAACAGAAAAATCACACTCTAAATCCCATGTTTGCAAGTAGCCAGAAAAAGGAGTTGGAGTTATTGTCAGAGTAATGATATCACAGAATCAATGGGAAAAGTTGTCTGATACTTTCAGGCAACCTTTCTACCCCCCTCCAACCCTCCTCGTGTATCCCTAAAAAGAAGGTCTCGTTCTTTACATGTTTTGTGTCACAGATCTCCTTCAAAGTCTGGTAAAAACCTATGGACCATTTCTAGGAATAATGTTCTTTTTTTAAAAATTTGTAAATTAAAAAAAAATTTAAACTTAAATACAACATAAGAAGAAAGAAATAGACTTAAATACTAAAACTAAAATAATACAAAATAATAAAAGAAAAAAAAGGGGTGGCCAGGTGGCACAGTGAACAGAGCACTAGCCCTGGAGTCAGGAGGACCTGAGTTCAAATCCGGCCGAGACAATTAACACTTACTTAGCCATGTGACCTTGGGCAAGTCACTTAACCCCAACTGCCCTCCAAAAAAAGCAAAAAAAGAAAGAAAAAAGAAAAGAAAAAAGCACTGCCATGTGCAAAGAAGAATGTGAGAGGATTCAAACTAATAACTTTCTTAAATGCATAAAATACATAGGATTACAAAGGAAACCAATGATATTTTAATACAGTTATAAAAGTACATTAAAAAAACCCTAACAATTTCATGGATCCCATGTTATAAAACTTCTGTTACAAAGTCATGGTGAGGGGGCAGCCAGGTGCCACAGTAAATAGAAGTCTGGCCCTAGAGTCAGGAGGACCTCAGTTCAAATCCGGCCTCAAACACTTGACATACTTACTAGTTGTGTGACCTTGGGAAAGTCACTTAACTGCAATTGCCTTGCCTTCCCCCCTCAGAAAAAAAACAAGTAGATCACAAAATCATGGTGAGACAAATGAAAGGAAATAGGAAGTAATTCTATCTCTTGGATATTAGTCTAGAAGCTTTGGCAGCAGCCGTGGAAGCACTCAGAGGCAGTAGATCCAGCAGTATGGCAATGTGAAAGATGAGGAACTCTGTCCATTTTGGTACTGGGTATATAGCTTTGTAAAGGAGTAATTGCACCTATACTCCAATTATAATTGCTGTGCGTGCCATTTCCCATCCAACCCAGAAGTACTTTCTTTTTATGAAAGAACTGGGGGGCTCACTTTGAGAAGTGTTCTGTGATTTGATCTGGATTCTGGGAAGCCGTTGTCCAGAGCCCCCCAGCTTTGAAAAACCCAGATGTTGTTTGGTATGGATATAATGGTTGGACAGTTTGGAAAGCTGTCTACTTGATCTGCTTCTGTCTTGATACTTCTGCCTGTATACTTTGAAGTTCGGGGTGCTGACCTTTTTCCCCTGAACGAGGAAAGGAAACACTACATGGTGGATAGAGAGCTGACCTCAGTTCCAGGAAGGTCTGAGTTTGAATACCTCTTTTAGCACTGACTGTGACTCTAGAAAAATAGAAATAAAAAAAAAACCCAACTCAAGACACAAAAAGCTAACTCTTCCTTCAGGGATTCCCAGGTTTGGAGTATGGCTTTATCCAGTGGAGTTTACCTCTGGATTGGTTCCATGCTGGCTATCTCCCAGTATTCGAGAAAGAGAAGAGGATAATGGGAAAATATGTGCATTTGGAATCCACAAACCTATATTCAAAAGCCATAACTAATATCTAAAATTCACGAGACCTTGGTGATCTTCCCTCACATGATTCTTGCTATGCTTTCATCTTCTGTGTCATACAAGGCAGGAGCTCAGAAGAAGCAACAGAAGGACACTCTGAAGATCTCTGAAAAACTTTGGAATCAATTAGGAGACATAGGAGACACCGGCACAGGACTGCCCAGCATGGTGTGCATGCATCAATGCGGGCCCTGTACTCCATTAGCAAAGCAGAATTCCAGTAGCTCCAAAGCAACATGAAATGCTCAAATTTAGAGGCATCTCCACTCCAAATGTTCATCTGTACTATTTATGCCTGAGCAGTGGTAGAGCCTTCTGAGCTCTTGTTCATCTGATCTGCCATAGTCAGACATATTGTACTTTCTACATAATGATGTCATTTTCGTCCTCTTTGTGTATGAAGGACAACAACCGAGCAACCAACCTAGATTCCTTAACATGAGTAAATCTCTTTACTATGAAAAAAAAAAAGAAAGAACTGTCACTGGTTCGATTAGAAATCTAGAGCCTTAAAATTATTTTGCTTTCACCATTACGGAAACCCCAGTTATCTGACCTCTTTCATAACTCCATGTTCTCTTTTTTGTTTCCAATAATGAACTGAAAACTATTCCATATATTGATATATAAAAATTTTTGCCTTATGGGCTCTGAACCTTGACTACTGAACACACTATTAGTCTATACTCTGGGAATCTTATGAGTAGGTTTCAGAACAAAAATAAAAGTACTTTATATTGAGTCATAAGCACTCTGTTATAGCAAAACTCCAAAGCTCTTTTAAGCAGAATATTACAATTCTTAAAGTAAGCCCCTTAGGAAGGCAGGAATGATTGATTAAAATTGTCGTTCTTGTTAATAAAAGGACAAATGAGAGCAAAAACTCCAGCTTAGGGAACCACTCCAAAATTTGGGACTAAAATCCCAGGCTCTTGATTCCTTGACAACTTCCTGAAAAGAGATGCCTACCTGGAGAGAGAGTGCAACAAAGTTCTGTCCTTGGTCCTCTTCTCTCTCTCTCTCTTTTTTATTTTAAGCAATCGGGGTTAAGTAACTTGCTCAAGGTTACACAGCCAGTTATTTCTGGGTGCAGTGCTGAGTGTCTGAGCCCGGTATTCGATCTCCAGGTCATCCTGACACTGGAGCCGGTGCTCTTACTCTCTGTGCTACCTGGCCGCCCTGGTCCTCTTCTCTTAAACAGTTTTATCTGTCTTGGATGAAAAGCACTGATAGCTTATTCATTAAATGTGAGGGTAAACAAAGCTTAGAGGGATGGTTAACATTAGCACATATGAATTCCCCAAAGTTCTTGACAGGCTAGAAATATGGGCTAAATATAATAAGGCAAGATTTAATAGGAACAAATGCAAATTTCTACACTTGAGTTAAAAAAATCAAGTAAGGAGAGATATGATCATCAAAAGTTAATGTGTAAAAGACCTGGGGTTTTAATGAACTGCAAAATCAGTAAGCCAAGAGTGTGATATGTTATCTCCTCTCTCCCCCCACATATGATGTGATCTTAGGCTGCATTTGATAGGTGAAGCATCAGACATCCAGCCAAGATGGCTGCCTAAATGGAGATAGGAAGCCTATTTTCCACATCTATTCCTATAAAAACCTAAAAATAGTACCAACTAAATAAAGATTTAAAAATCCAATAAGAAACTATAGTAGGTAACTTAATTCACCCTAGAACTGCACAAAAAGTCAGCCAGATACTCATGAACAATAAGAAAGGAATCTGCCAGAAAAGCTAACACCAGTTCAAACAAATAAGACAGAGATTTCCCAGTGTTGTGAGATCAGGAAGAGACACTTAGTCAGGATCTTTAATGAAATAGAGGCCTATTTATCATTTCTGATGAAAATATGAAAACTAGAGTCAAAAGAAATCTAGAAAAGTAAATTTATTTAAGCAATTGGAAAGAATTGAATGATGATGAAGCATTAACATTCAAATAGGATGAGAAAAAACAAGTGTCTCTTCAGAACCTTGATGTCTTCAAAGGTCACTGAAAGAGTTAAATAAGTAAGAAAAGGAAAACAAAACAAAGGTCCTAGAGGTGGTGGGGATGGTGAAGGTGGTGGGGATGGTGAAGGTGGTGATTATTTTGGTTCTGAAGGTTTGAAGAGGAGAAATAAAATAAAAGGGAAGATAAAAGGGACACACTAATGTAAAAAGGAAGAAGGGAACAGAGTTTGCTGTATCTCCTAATTGAGGGGCAGGAAAAGAAGACTATACAAACATGGAGGAAAGGGTGGGAAAAGTTAGATGAACCCCATTCTTGATAGGCAAAGGAGGTTTGAACATACTCACACACACATACCCCAAGAGAGTTTGATGGAAAAATATATCAAACTCTGGAATATTATTGTGCTATAAGAAATGACAAGCAAGATAATTTTTTTTTTAAAAAACCTGGACTTATATGAACTGATGCATAGTGAAGTGAGCAAAACCAGGAGATTGTTGCACACAGTAACAGCAATATTGTACAGTGAAGAGCTGTGACTGACTTTGCTACTCTCAGCAATACAATGATCCAAGACAATCCCTAAAAATTCATGATGAAAAATGCTATCTGCCTCCAGAGAAAAAACTGATGTTTGAATACAGACTGAAGCATACCATTTTTTCTTTTCTTTTCTTTCTTTTGTCTTCTATAAAATGACTAATATGGAAATGTTTTACATGACTGCATGTGTATAACCTATATCAGATTGCTTACTGTCTCAGGGAGGGGAAAAGGAGGTGGGGATAGAATTTGGAAATAAAAATAAAAAAAACCCTGAATATTAAACATAGTTTTAAAATGCAATTGGGAAAAATCCAATATTATTAAAAATACATCAAACTCAACAGAAAAAAAAGTTGGTATAAAGAAAGGGAGATGGCAGAGAGAAAATAATACACGAATCTCATAAAGGGAACAGCAGCAAACTAAACAAACTTCCTAATCCTGATGGAGACAGTAAAAGTGGTGAAAAGAAGTTGAAATAATGATTAAAGATGAAAAGAAAAAAAAGAGGGTCATTGAAACATTTTTTTAAAGCAATTGGGGTTAAGTAACTTGCCCAAGTTTACATAGCCAGGTTTCTGTGTGGGTGTTTAGTATCTGAGGCTGGAACCAATCCCAGGTACTCCCGACTCCGGGGCTGGTGCTCTTACTCACTGCACCACTTAGCTGCCCCCATTGAAACATTTTTTAAAAGCACAGAAAAAGAACAGAACAAGTTCAAAAGGAAACATAGACCAGCAGAATAATTTTTAACATAACATGTTGAATTTATCATATAATTTTTAAATGTAAGTGACATGAAAGATTCACAGGTTCATATACAATATTCCTTATATGTTGAAACGCCAACTTTGGGGGATGTTTTCCAGGCTCAAAATCTTTTAAAAAGGAGAAGTGTTCAGAATGAGGGAAATTGTTGTTCTGCTATACTCTGCCATGGTCACAATCAATCTGGAATACTCTGTACAGTTCTGGGAATCACATTTGAGAATGGACATTGATAGATGGAATGTACCTAGCCAGGTGACTATGACAGTGAAGGGATCTGAAACAATATCATAGTAGCATCTCTAAGAGAAGCTGGTGATATTTTAGCCTGGAAAAGACCTGGCAGAGGGGTATATCTTTAGAGATAGCAATAGAGCTTTATTCAAGACTTTGTATGAGGAAGACAAATTAAACCTGCTTTTGCTAGATTCATAATGCTAACTAGGAGCAATGGGTGGGAGCTGCATTGATATAATATATATCATATATTATATATATCATATGTGTATATAATATATAATATAATATATAATTGATATAAGGAAAAAAACTTCATAAAATTTTTGAATTATCCAGAAAGTGTAATGGACTTCCTGAAGAAGGAGCAGATACCCCCTTTTCTTAGCATCTTCAAATGGTGGCTAAATGACAACTTGACTGGGAATGTTATAGATGGAATTCCTGAAATGGATGACTAATGAAATCCACTGTAATTCTGAGATTCTGTGAAGAAAACCCAAGTACACTAAAAATCCAAAAGAAAATTTAGGGACTAAGGGCTAAAAATAAGAAAACAGACCTACCTTGGCCATCATGCCTGAATAGGCAGTATATAGAGGATCATTTTCCAAATGGCTAGAAAGAAGGGAGAAAAAAGTCATTAGATAAGACTTACACTTTGAATATGTCAGTACTAGACTACTTCTAGTGTATTGTTTGTTGTCAGTCATCCCTTTGGAATGATTAGATCATATGCATTATCAAATGACTAAGAAATACCTTTATGAACTATGGAAAACATCTTGGTAAAATACAGGGAAGATTAAGTTTCAGGGACGACCTGGGGATGATGCAGTGATAATGACTGACAGATTGTATATAATTTTCAAAATCAGTTTGTCCCTGCTCAGGGACTCAGTCAGGAAGGGCCTTATCAACAAAGAGAGGGAAGGGACAGTAGTGTAACAGAGGTCCCCAAGACCTTTTCTTCAAGAGGAAAGGGCAGCAGGAAGGGATGCTGTGAGTAGGATGTTTCCTTTATACCCACCATCATCTGTAGGAAGTAAGATCTAGGCTGCTCTGGCTCAAGTGACTGCTGTTCCAGATCCAAAGAGAAGGTGATAGTTATGGAGCTGGGAGGAGAGGTATGGAAAATATGGGGTAGAACTGACCTTTTCTCTGTGAGAGCATTCCGACTAAAATGGAGAATGATCTGATGAAGTGGGTCTGGCTGTTTTTCAGCTTCTTCCTCTTCTTCCTCCTCTACCTTGGTAGGTTTCTAATCAACACAGTCAGGATTTACGGGAATATGTTAGCACAAGGCCATATTTCCCTCCCCTCCCCATCACATGCATTTGGAAAGACAGAAGCACAAGACACAAAGCAAATTATACTGAAAGCATAAAAAAACCTGTTATAAATTTTTTTTTCAAACTGGAATCTCTTGGAATGTAAGATTTGGGAAATATTAAAAAACCCTCAACATAAATATTTTAATTTTTAGGTTAAAAAGAAATTAATTATAAAGAAAAGCAGAGAAGAGAAAAGAAAGCTCAAGAAAGGTAAAAAAGCTACAGACCCTATTTAGCAGAAACCTCTTTCAGGTTTTGGCACCTGACTCCAAGATGGGCCCCATTGGAATTCAAACTGAGGGACAGAACCCCACGGACAATGTCAGAGGATAATTCCCTTGGAGAGCTAGGCTAGGGATTAGGTAGGGAAGTGATAAACCAAATGAGTCATTTGGATGAAAAATACAGAGCTTGGTTAAGCCCAACAAAATTAGTATCTTATAATTTTTCTTTCTTTCAGACACCTGATGTTCTCCTGGGATGCCACCTTGGAATTGTAAACCTGGTAGTTTATCCTCAAACTCAAACCAGGCTTCTATTTCCTTTTTGAAAGAGGATACAGTAGTTGTTACCTAATAAAGAGTGATTTTGTAATAGGTCTTAGAAGAAATCAGTGAAAGCACCAGCAGAAGGGACACTAATCAGTGAATGAACGTTTTACTGAGCATCTATTATCTATGTGCTATCATGAGTGGTTCAGAAAAAAAAGAGAAGGGTCATACATTTTTTGTTAATTTCCAGTTTCTCGATAAAGAAGAAATGTGGACAAGCTGAACAACTAACTTCTTCAGAGAGGAGGAAGTAGAGAAATCAAGAAGAGAGAATGAAGGGGAAAAGATAAAATGACAAAAAAGAAGACAGAGGAAGAAAACAGAATGGTGAAAAAAACTGAATGAGAGTGAGAAACAGAAAAAGACAAAGAGTCCAAGGAGTAGAATGGGAAAAACAGGGTAAAAAAAGACCAAGGGAAAGACAGACACACAAATATACTATCTTCTCTCTCTCCCCACCAACCAACGTGAGCACACACACACACACACACACACACACAAACATGCAACAAAGGAGTATGTATGAGTGTGGAGAGAGAGAGAGAGAGAGAGAGAGAGAATGATAACACAGATACATGTTAATCTAATAAAAGGAGAGTTGTTTATTTATTTATTTTTGAAACAGTATAAGATTCTCCAGGTCTGGCAAAGAGGTTTGTTTTGTTGGGTGGTCATAAATGGCATCGGAGCAGTCTTTTAGGAAGAGGACCTGTCAAACATTTCCTCCAAAAGCTCAGTCATGAAAGTGAGAATTGGTTTTAATGTTTTGGTAAGACAATCTAGAACAACATTTCTAACAGCTTGAGGGTTATCTGGGAAGATGCTGATGTCTTATTGCCAAAGGTGTTTAAAATTTCTTGACTTTGTATGAAATTCCCATGGCACACTCATAACAGGGTTATTAAATTCCTATTACATAGCTAATATACCATCTGTGCACTTGAGAAATATTATTCAAGTTACATAATGCACGCACATACAGATACAAAAATTATATCCACTCACATTGATATCTGCTCCTAGTTTAGTCAATACTTACAGCCAAATCCTGTACTAGTTTTTCTTCAAAGGAATACTCCTCTGTTTCTATCCAAAATCTCTGATAACCATGGAGGAAGAGGTTAATAGAGCGGTGCCTGAGCGAAGGGGTGAAAGTGAGATCAAGAGGGGTAAATGGAACACTATATTATAGCTTTGGCGGTTAATGATTAGTAAGCAGGCTGTGTTTTGTACAATTCTGATCTTCTGATTGGTCAGGGGAAGCAACACCAAATTTATATAGTAATCTAGCAGAGCCAAGTTCTCTTTTTCCAAGCTCTTGATTTATAGCAACCCCTGAGGATGATAGTCTAAAATGCCAGAAAGGCTATTTCATCTCCCCCCCCCCCCAACCATTCTCAGATGATAACCACTGGATATGATATTTTCAAATGAGCCCTTTTATACCTCAGTGTCTCCAAAAAAATTCCAACTTAGATAAGGTTTTTGAGTTTCCATAAAGGAAGGTATCTTTATTAGCCTATCTTTTGAATACTTCATGAATTCCAGCTACAAATATATCTACATTTATCCTTTTATGACTACATGAGAAAAAAATTCATAACATCAAATCGCAAATTTTCTAGAATAAGAACATCAAATAGCTGCTACTTCTGAGATTCCTTGAGAGAATATAAGCCATTAAAAAGCAATATGTGAAGCTGATTGATGGAAGTGGACTAGGGAAAAAAGGAGAGGAAAGAGTAGAAAAGAGAAAAACAACATTGACATTAAATTTGTATTTTCTAGTTGGTCCAGTCTCTAACACCTTGTTTTTCAGACTGACCAATCAGAATTTTTCCATAAATTGTACAAATTTGTGTTTCATGATAACATGAAATCATGGTCAGGAAAGGAACAGTGTGCACAAAATTGGGCAGAGCTCTCCACAGGTTACATTACCGTTAACATGAGTATAAGCCTGTCATACTGAGTTTTTTCATAAACATTTTCCAGCCAAACCCGTTGGAAGGTGCTCAGGAAGAAATTATTAATTTTGTGTCTGGGGAAAAGCATATAAGGTTTTCACTTGAGAACTAAAATCAGAGAAACAATTTCCAAACAACAAAGTCCATCTCTTCCGTCTTATACTTTTGAAGATGCCCAAAAGCTTAACATTAAGAAAATTAGTAAGGGGGTATTCTTCCCAATGCTAAATAATTGGATTATTCTTTGCTGTCTGGACAGACATCCATCTTGCAAATATTCTATCCCTATATATGGATAAATAACTTGGCAGGGGGAAGACAATTAAGGGGCAAGTGTTCCATTTGGCATACAGTTCAATGATTGTCATCATATTCAAGTATTATTGGTACGTGAGATTAATATACAGTTAATAAAATGTGAGTACCATACCAAAAATTTAAGTGAATTGAAGGAAATTAATATCTCTGGAGAGATTATGTAAATTTTGTCTGGCTGATTCAACCTATGGAATATTTATATTAAAGATAATTTTTGATGCCACGAGAAAAATCCTGTGATCATGCCAATTGGGTCCTCCAAGAGGCCATTAGTAAGGCACATGGATCTCAAAGATAAAGGTAAATTAATATATATTATTAATATATCACCATTTGTAAGAAAAAAGAAGTTCCATCACTTTTGCTTTTCATGTTTGGTTATAAACACTTTTTTTTCCTACCAGAGTCTCAGTGTCCTTAATATGTATATTGGTTGCCCTGTGATCAATCTTAGTGAGGAATGCTGCTTAGTTTTATAGATTCATTCATCTCTAGGGATCTAAGCTGCTTTTCTTGGGAGTTCTAGAAAAGTAAAAATGTTTTTCAGAGGCCATAATTTTTTGGCATTTTTCAATCCACAAATGCACTAAGCCAAATGAAATTTCAATTTGTCAAGCAGTTTATTTTCTCTGAAAGAATTTGTGACCAGCATTACAATACACTGAAGAAAAATAATGGCTGTGGATTCTCTTGGGAATCATAGCTTGATAAAAGCAAAATTCTAAGCAAACAAATTATTCTTTTTTTTTTTTTAAAGCAATCGGGGTTAAGTAACTTGCTCAAGGTTACACAGCCAGTTATTTCTGGGTGTGGTGCTGAGTATCTGAGCCTGGATTTGATCCAGGTCATCCCGACATTGGAACTGGTACTCTTACTCACTGAGCCACCTGGCTGCCCCTAAGCAATTGGGGTTAAGTAACTTGCTCAAGGTTACATGGCCAGGTGTTTCTGGGTGGGTGCTGAGTGTCTGAGCCTGGGATTTGATCTCCAGGTCATCCCAACACCGGAGCCGGTGCTCTTACTCGCTGTGCTACCTGGCCGCCCCAAAAGAGACTTCTTTTTTTTTTTTTTCAAATTATTCTTTATAGTCTAATAATATAATTAATTGGTTATTGTTATTAGTGCTTCCCTGGATAAGAAATCTGGTAAGGTCAATATTTAGTTAAGAGTTTCATTTTAATTAGAACCTAGGTCTTCATCATACAATCAATCGGAAGATGGAGTGCTTAGCTCCATGACCAAAGACAGTAAATTAGTCTCAGCAATGAAGTGAGAAGGGTCCAGTTCAGCCCTTCATTATTTCCTTTTTTATCAAAATCCATTTAAATACATTTTAGAAAACTTTGCACTCTTGTCTGTGCATTGCTGAGGGGAGAAAAGGATGGAATGCCTAGGAATAACACTGTTTTCTATCACTGGCTCCTCAAAACACTTTCAGATATTAGACGTTAAAATTATCTGCACTTGTGGCACCAAACTAAGAGCTAACATAGCACTAAAAGCTTTCCCCTGCTTTACTTAGTATCTGTGAAGGAAATACTTTGACTGAAACACTAGAGAAGCAACATTGACCTGAGAGGGAAATTAAGGGTAAAGCACCTTGGAAAATATCCTCCTCTGCCCACAAAGAAACTCCCTATTCTCCTCAAGACTTGCACTTAAACACAGAGGCAGAGAGAGAAGTCTATCTCGTCTTTACTGGAGGGATTTCATGGAAAGAGCAAAGTAAGCTAAGGGGAGATCGAGGACTACTATAATTTTTATGTTATTTTGATTATATGAACCTAGGTAAAAATGACAGCAAATCTTTATGTGGGTAGACTACAATTATTTCATAGGTCATGTACTTCTATTATTGTTAGCTCGCTCTTTCTATAAGGAAAAGGAAGAGATTTCAGATATGGGAGATGACTCGAATTCTTATTACTTACATGGCAGAAAAAATCGAAAACAGAAAAACCAAGGCACATACCTGGGGAGATTATACAATGGAGCCATCCTGAAGCAGGCTACCACTGCCCGTTTACGTTGCTTGGATAAGAGTTTATGCCAGACAGCCTTCTTAGATCTAAGTGGTTGCTCCACCTATGGAGAAATTATCTGCAGTGGGTTCTTGTCAGCTAAAAAGCATAGGGAATAGAATACTGGACAGGGAATTAAGTGACAAATATTCTTGTCTATGATCTGCTATGTGACCCTGGATAAATCACATAACTTCTCTGGGCTGCAGTGTCTTGATCCATAAAGTGAATAGTTGAACTAAACAATCCCTAAGGTCCTTCTAGTTCCTATACTCTAAGATTTCCTTAAAAAGAAACATTTAATGCCATCCATATCTAGAGAAAGAATTATGGAGTTGGAGTGCTGAATGAAGCAGACTATTTTCTTTTTTGTTTTATTTTGTTTTGCATTTTTTTTCTTTTTCATGGTGTCTCCCATTCCTTATAATTCTTCTATGCAACATGACTAATGTGAAAATGTGTTTAATAGGAATGTTTGTGTAGAGCCCATATCAGATTGCATGCTGTCTTGAATATAAAATTTATGGAAGTGATTGTTGAAAATTAAAAATAAATAAATTGGAAAAAAGAAACATTTAAAATGGAGACTCAAACTTTTAAGAATGTTGGCTTGTCAATGATGGTCAACATAATATCCAGATATTTATCATCAAACTTTTTAAATCTTCCCCATTCTTCAAAGACCAGACTGAATTCTTCCTCCTTTACAAAACTTTTCTTGATTCCTCTCAGTTGAAAATCATTTCTTCTTCTTTTGACTTTTTCTATAGCTCTTTACTAATGCTCTTGTATTATATTCTAAACTTCTTTATATTTGTGTCTTTCTGATATCATGAGGCATATCTATGAACAAGTTGTGTTTCATTTGTTATCTTTTAATCTCAGTAAACATAGAGCCAAATAGTCCTTTTGTATAAAGGAGCTTAAAATAATGTCCAATAAAATGCATTATCCTGGTTCTTGGCTTCTCCTTCTGATGGCTTAGTGTCCTGGATGGTACAGGCCTCATCAGCCACTACTCCTCTAGCATTTTGGCTAGCAAATTTGTATCTCTTTCTCTTCTAATCCTCTTCTAATTTTAGTATGAATCAGAATTTTCATTCCTAGAAGTGAAGAGCCTGTTTCTCCTGCTTCCTTTCCCTATACTTTCACCCCATTCAGCTCAATCTTACCATTTCCCCATCCCTTTCCTAGCTACCTTTACTCTAGAATATCTTTAGCTACCCTCTCCTACTTAACATCTGTCTGTGAAGAAGAGTCTGTCTTTTGTCTTTCCAAACTCAACTGTTCTGCTTGTCCCTCAAGTCCTCCTGTCTAGGAGCTTGCCATATCAGTCACCCTTTCTCTTTCACCGTCAGTCTTTGCCTGTCTACTGTTTTCTTCCTTGCCACTTACAAGCATTCTAAAAATCTGCTCATGCTTTAAAAAAATGGTCATTTGACCCTGTCATTCCCTCAAGTCCTTGCCCTATATCTCTCTTCCTCTTTACTACCAAACTCTCGTAAAAAGCAGCCCACTTCTTGTTTCCACTTCCTTATCACCCACTTATTTCCTCCACTCTGGCCTCTAACACCACCACTTGATCCTGCTTTCTTTTAAGATTGCCAATGATTTCAAAGGCTAAATTGGAAGTGCCATCCACCTCAACAATTTCTCATTCCTTGGTTTTTGTGCATAACAGTAGTCTTTCCCTATTATCCTCTTGCTTGCCCGGCTGTTTCTTCCCAGTATTTGATGTTATGTCATTAGCCATCTCCTACCCTCTTACCATGGGTGTCACCTAGAGTTCTTTCTGAAGTCCTATTCACTATTTTTCTTCTTTATTTCATTTGCATTCTTAGGTTCAAATATTATCTTTACACAGATGACTCCTAAACTGATTCAGCTCTAATTTTGCTCTACTGAACTGAATATATCTTCCTGGATGTACTAAAGACACCTCAAACTTCATGTGTCCAAAATGGAAATCATTATCTTCCATACTAAATCTCCCTCACGTTCAAACAGAAATAAAGTACAACCATTTTCTTAATCATTCATTTTCATAATTTCGAAGTCAACCTTATGTCTTCTCTCTTGCCCCTTTAACCCCATATTTAATCAGCTGTCTGGCCCTGTCAATACCATCTCCAAAATATCTCTTACATCCATTCCCTTCTCTCCACTTACACAGTCATTACTTCAGTTCAAGACCTCATCACTTTGGGCATCTCAGTGGGTATAAAGCAGGAGGAAGAATGGAAGGAGTACTAAATTCTAAGACAAGAGAACTGGGTTCAAATTCTGGCTCAGCTATTTACTACCTTCATCACTGAACCTCTCTAGGCCTCAGTTTTCTCATGTATAAAATAGGTTTTACTTAACAATCACTCAATTTCATCACTAAATCCTCGGATACTGCTTTGGACAATAAGTGAATTTCATGTCTCTGTGTTTTTTTTGTTGCACAAGAGTGAAAATAAGAGAGACGAAGGTGAGTTTTTTGCCTCCTCAAATGTAGATGTGATTTCTGATTATGCAGGTCTAGAAATATTCCTCACCTGCTCCAAGTGGAAGACAGCTGCTGAGATTCTCTGCACTCTCTCCACTGTCTTCTCTGGATCAGAGGGCTCCTCGTTCTTTAGAACATCCTTATATAGGTTAAGTTGCCATTTTACAGCCGGATCATCAGACTGAAAATCAATCAAAAGAGTAAAGGACTGCAAGAAGAGAGAGTGTGTTTTCCCTTCTATGAGTTCTTAAAATAGAGGCTGAACAACCATCCGTTGAGTATGTCATAGGTGGCTTTCCTTTTGTGTATTGGTTAGACTATATGGCCGCTAACTTCCAACTCTCAAATTCTGTGGTTCTTTGATTATATGAATGTTAGAAAAAGAGTTACTCTACTGTATACACAGGCGACTTTTTCTGAATGCCAAGGGTATCTTCTCTTCAATAATACCTTAAGATAGGCATTCTCAATATTTTAACAAGGATGAGCAATAGGTTAGCATAATGACAACACAGGAATATAACCTTTACAAACCACACACTATCACCTCCTCCCCATCCACTAACTTGAAGTACATACCAAATTATAAATCAGTCTCTCTATTACGTACTAAGACCTGTTTTTAAAAGGTATTTAAAAACAAAGTTCATTAATATTTTCTGTTCTATCTTCTTTTTCTCCCCTCTCTTGCAGGCTCATCTCTATTTCTCTTCCTTGTACTTTCTTCTTTTTTCCTTTCCCCCTTTCTGCTATGAAAGTGATTTTCTTTTACTCTTGGGCCATACAGAAAAACTAAGAACTTCCTGAGGAAGAGAAGCATTAGATTGGAAAATCTCTCATATTCTTTTCATCTAACTACTTTCAGGCAGAATTATTTGTACCATTTCAGATGTGAACACATTTAGTTTCAAAATCTCTTGGGAGAAGATAACTTCTCTCTGGTAACAAAGTCAACAATGTCCAATCAGCCTCATTGTTAGGAAATTTACAAATTTAATCCAATGCCTCTTATTGCATTTCAACTAATTTTTTCATGACTCATTTTCAGATTTTATGGACACCTAGTCACCATTCTCTGAATGATCCATCCTTGGTCTTTTCTATATATGTCCTGAAATGTCACTAAAATGTCAATCAAACCCTAGATTTATTGTAGAAAAACAAAGGAATAAGTATTTTAAATATAGCAAGAGAATTTGGCTAAACAAAAACTTATTGAGATTGTTTTGAGAATATTTTTTAAAACTGTGTATTAATGGGCAGCTAGGTGGCACAGTGAGTAAAGCACTGGCCCCAGAGTCAGGAGGACCCGAGTTCAGTTCCGGCCTCAGACACTTAATACACACACACACACACACACACACACACACACACACACACACAAAACTATCCGTGTAACCCTGGACAAGTTACTTAACCCCAATTGCCCTCCAAAAAAAAAAACCAAAAAAAAAAAAAAAAAACCCAGTGTATTAACTCCAAAGGGATGAGTAAAATTCTTCAATGATCAATGTTTCTAAATCTCTGTTAAAAAGAATGGATTTACACACGTGCAGTGTCTTCTTACAATATTACCTTTTCCTGCAAGTGCAGGTTATTCCTCAGATGATCTTTGACTTCTTCATCTGTATCCCTCTGTGGAAAGAGATTTTGAATTTTATTACTTGTGGTCTCCATTGGGATGAGGGAGATACGTGAGTGATAAACTGGGATTACTAGTATATTGTACAACTAAAAATAATTTAAAAAAAACAATAAAAAATGAGGCACAGGGGTAATGGCTTTATCTTGAATGAGGTACTAGGTCCTAGACTAGTCTTAATAGCTAAGCTTTTACTCTTCTATGAATCTTGGTTTTTCCATCTGAAAAAATGAGGCATAACAGAAATTATTGCCAAAATGCTATAATGAGAATTGAGGATGATGTTTCAAATGTATTAATGTGTTTTTGAAAACTGAAGGTATGAACATTATTATTATAGCATTAAAATTTAGGCAATGTCCAAAGGAGTGGGCCTATTGTAATTATCACCTATAGCAGATTGGTCAAGTGCATTATAAATAGAATTACGACTTACATAACTGTATCTTATTTTTGCCAGGGAAATCAGCTCCTGATCACCCGGAGTACACATATTTAAGCCAATGGGCAACATTTTCTTCAGTGCAGCCACAATAAGAGATGTCTGGATGGAATACAAATCACCCCTCCGCTTTGTCTTCTTCCGTTCTTGGTCTTGTCCTCCAGACTAGAAATTGATGCCAAAAAAAGGAAGAAGAAAAAAGAAAGAACAAAAGAGCATCTCAGTAATTTTTTGAAGGGATCTACTTTCCCAACAAGTAGCTGCTTCCTTGTGGTTCATGGCTTTTTGAGATTACAAATAGAGCCCAATAACATTTCAAAGGACAATGAAAATTGGTGGACTAAAGAAACAAAATATCATGTAAGCAATAAAATAATTTTGCTCATTATTAAGATAAATAAGAATATTATGAAGAATGAAAGTCTTAATTATACTGATCTGAGGCCTCTCTATCTCTCTATATCCATATCTATCTATAGGCATAGATAGATATAGATATGTTTCTCACATACATTAGAATAGCTTCTTGATCTCAAATATTTCTGGATCAGACAGTGAAAGGAGTTGGTAGCATTTTCAAAATCATTTAGTTTGCTGATCAAATTTATGTTGGAAAGAAATAGTATCCTTTATCCTAATAGAAAAATTTTAAAAGGCTATTCCAATTCCCTAAGCAAAACTGAAGATGTTCTGCACAATGAGGGACTAGAGTTGCTATGGTCCAAATTAACAGTAGCAGCAGTCAATTTAACCACCCTCACACTGAAGCAATGTGAAAGCTCTCCTAGGAAAAAAAGAAAATCCTCATTGGAGTTCTGTTAAGGGGAGATGCTAATGGAAGGAAGAACTCTAAGCAAAAAGAAAAAAAGTTTCTACTTCGGCAATTGGCCAGATCCTCTTCTCCCTCTCTCCTTTCCTATTCCTTTCAGAGATAGTTCATTAGAAATGTGGTAGTAGATTTAAGATAGCCATCTAAATTTCTGAGCAGCATGTAGTTGGTAGTAAATCACATTGCGCTTGGCCAATGAAGAACTCATTCTACACGATAATAACTGGATACAAGTGATAAATGGAGCTCATTTTTCCTCCTAGGCTCTGGATGAGAAAAGAAGAAGCTGGGCTGACCAGGATTCTAGGGCATGCACTTCAGGAAGAACAAAACCCTAGATATTGATCTCTCTCTCTCTCTCTTTCTGTCTTGCTCCCCCTCACCCCATCCCTCTCTCTCTGCCTCAGGTTGGGGGTGGGGGTGGAGGTTTGGTAGGTAGAAGGAAAGAAGGTGGTGAGGAAAGGGTAGGATGACTTAGAGATGGTGAAGAAGAAGAAATTTATGTCCACCAAAGCTTTGCTTTCAGAAATGCCCATGGAAATGTTGAAGGCAATGAAATGATAACAGCACTATGGTTTACAGTGAAAACACCAACAAAGGTCCAAATACTGCTGTGTGGACTGCCAACAGACAGGATGGTTTTCCCACATTTTGGGGCACTGATATGCAACCTAAGTCCTGGGGGAAAGCAGGTTTGTATTTTTAAAAATAGGTGATAGGTTTTATGAGGATGCACATGGCTAGAAAAGAGCTTTGTGACTGACCTTATTCTTTCCTTCAAAGTGTTCACTTCAATTGAATTTTGGTAGAAGGAGGTACTCTCAGAAATGCAGATCTCATTTTTTAAAAAAAAATCCTGCTATTTCCCTTCTATTAGGGATGTTAAACAATTCCCATTTTACCTTTGACTCTGGGTAAAATCCTCCCACTCCCAACCTCCCAGTCTGTTGCAAGAGTTTCTAACTGTTTCAGATGAGAAGTCAGAGAATAAATGTTTCTGGGGCAGCTGAAACCTATAAAATAGGACACTGAAGTTTCGAGAAGTGTTTTGTGTGGTCTGATGTATCTAAAGGTGGTTACATGTAAAGAAATCACCAGGGAAGGGGCGGCCAGGTGGCTCAGCGAGTAAGAGCACCAGCTCCAGTGTTGGGATGACCTGGATCAAAATCTGGGCTCAGACACTCAGCACCACACCCAGAAATAACTGGCCGTGTAACCTTGAGCAAGTTACTTAACCCCGATTGCTTTAAAAAAAAAAAAAAGAAAGGAATTACCAGGGAGTTACTGGGGCCTGAGTGTCCATCCACACACTGCTAGTATTTTCAGTGGTATCAAGGATACTCAGCACTCAAGGTTCCATAAAAAACCAGGGCTAAGTGGGAGGGGGAATCTATAAAGAGGGGAGGCTAGAAATAAGTGCCCAGGACAAGAGAAGGAGGGTTACCAAATGTTGAGTTTCCTAGAACACAGCAAAAAGTAAAAACCATTGTCCTCCAAAGTAAGGTTTGGGCCATTTTTTGTTTGTCTACGGTTACTATAAACCTGGCCCCAGCTCAAAATGTCTTTCTTTTCTCTGGCCCAGGCACTATGTGGAGTGGTCTGTAGGGTGGAAGGAATATATAGAGAGAAAGAAAAAAGAAATCACCCTCACAAGTAAACTGAAAAATGCTCAAGAAGAGACTTTATAACTTATATAACCACCTCCACCACCACCACCACCACCACCACCACCAAAATCCAACCTCCCTGGCCTTACTATTTCAACTGCTTAAGTGGACCCTGGGGGAAATGTTAATGGAGAACACTAGTTTTCATAAGAATCGTCTTACTGTTTCTTAGAACAGGGACAATAACCAGGACTTTTTTGGAGAGTATGAAAAGCCAAGGATTACCTATGGAAAACAGTGGCACCTTCACCATGAGAGTGATAAGACCAAGTGATGGCCCAGGCTGACAAGCCTGCATGTCCCCATCTTTGCCAGAGTTGTTCCTAAAAGGCAAATATCCTGGACACCTCTTCCAACTAGGCTAGAGTGAGGTCAGGATGACATCCCCCATCTAAGAACCTAAATTCATTAATTCTATGGAAGATTATCCATGTTCACTGATGCAGGATGGAGAATTCCAGGTGGGGAAAATCCATGCCATACCACCCTCATGGCAATCACAACGAAGAGGGTAACCAGAGGCTGGCACCTCTATTACTAGGACAGAAAAGACACATCATGCATGCATTTGACCTGTACCTTTACTTGCATGGCCTGTGTGAAAAGAAAAAAAAAAGAAACAATAGGAAAAGAGTCAGTTAAGGAAGGGGGCCCACGCTACAATGCACTACATAATAATCACAGTTTCTTGATCAATAGAATGGAAAATCAATGGTACTTTGAAATGTGGCACGTCATGTGATAACCAGATGAACAGTTAAGATGCAGAGTTAATGAGGTTGAATTTTTCATTGAGTAGAAAAAAACATTCAAACCCAACAATCTACCATTAAAGTGAGCTCATTCTAGTGGTCACTATTCCAGACAGAATGGCATTCTGGGTGTGGTTAGTAATAGGTTCATTAGCTTCCATCATAAGTTCATGAAATCTAAAATCTTTCCCTCAGCTAAGTAAGGGAGAGAACTACTTCTCTTTTTTTTCCTCTCCCCTTCAATCCTGTCTTTCAGACTAGATATTCCCAGAGAAGTAACCCCAATTTCAATTTCCCCTTTTCACCACCCCACCTTCATTAGAGGGAACTAAGGCATACTCTACAGTTTCTTGGAATAGTATTCTTATTTTCAAACAATATTGTTTCCTAGACTTTTAAGTCTTTCCTGCCTGAAGGGACAACATCCACTGCTTCTTTTTGCTATTGTTAACTAACTCAATGATACATTTTACTATTATTAGTCCTTATTATCTGGACTGGAATATTTTTATAATCTCCATAATAAACTTTAAATGTCATTTGGTCCCTCTTTTGTGCATTTATAACATTCTACTTTATATTACAGTTATTTCTGTCTTATTTTCTCAACTAGGTTATAAAATCCTTGAGGACATGCCTTACTTATCATTGAATCTGTCTGATCACTGAGCACAGTAGACCTAGTCCCTAAATGTGTTGAATTGAACGTACCAATGTTAAAAATTTCAATGAAAGTTGACTAAAACCTCTGCTGTCTAATCAGAAAACATATGGATTTTCCAAAGTAATCACATCATTCAACTCCCATAATTTAACATTCCCAAGAATCAAAGAGCCCTAATCTTATGTTTTCACAGACCGTAGTGCCTTCTCAGGCAACATGTAACAGTAATTACTGAAGTAGATATCACAGCTTTTATACAATTGCACCCTTTCTCTGCATAAATGTGGTCTATAGGCAGACCCTGACTTACATATGTCCTTCACATATGAATAGCTATACCAGCCTCTCAGAATGCGTTCCTCTTGTCCGCCAAGTGCCTGCCTCTCATTTCCCATCTCCCTTCATCTCTACTTCCTATCCTACTTAAGCTCCTGCCCCAAACTATAGAAACTCCAGTAGCTTGGAACCACAGGAGCTCTTGTTTTCACTGCAATGTAGATGGGAAGACACAAAGATAAGGAACTCATGATTCCACCATAAGAAGCATTGCAAGTTGAACTTTGGAAGCTTTCCCTACAAATTTATTACCTATGGTGCACAAGTTCTATAATGTTTTTAGTATATGTATATATGCACTATTCATTATTTTATTGGTGTATAGAACTCCATTGACTTAGACTTAATAAATAAATCCTATCTACTATTCCATGAAGCTCCATTCTAAACAATTAGGATAGTCCTATATTTCAGTTATATTAGGGATTAAACAGGGGTTTATGACTTGTTCTGCAAATTTAACAGGAATATAAAAAAAAATCATTCTATGGTAAAGTGCATCCTGAATTCTCAACAACTGACATAAACAAAACTTCTGTAATACAATATGTTCACACATTGGTGACTGTTTATATTTTCATTTGTTGAGAGAAAAGCAAAATTAGAGGAATACCAATACAATTTTGGCTGTCAAGGTACATGCTGTGTTCAGGAGCATCTTCTTATATATGTGCATATATGAATGGGAAACAGTAAATGTAATTGTTTTTGCTTCTTAAAAACATTAATGACACCTGCACCAAAAACATTTTCAGAGATTTTCCAATAATTTTTATTAATGCTCCAAGGTTAGAGAACATGATATTCCCACATATTTTGTACTACTAACCTGCCCTTTTAAGCCTGGTGAAGAAACTAGTACATTTTGAGCTGAACATTTTCTAACTTACCATTCCCCTCCGAGGAAGCTGCTGCCATTTATCCAGAAAAAAAATAAATTAAAAACAAAGAAACACTTGCTCAGCTTTAGGTATATTTAGCTTAACATATATTAGCACACTAATGTAACATAAACAAAATATACAATGAGCATTCTACAAAATGATTTTTCAAATTCCAGGAAAAAAATACAGCCTTGGAATCAAATGTAAGTGAATCCAACGTGAATAGTCTCGCTCACGGTATATTTTCTTTATTTCAACTTTCTTTGTTTATGTGATCACATATGGGATAGGAATGAGCATGCAGCATTCATGCCCACATACCTTGATACAGACCAGAATGTACAGAAATACTTATGATTTATACCGAACCAGGATTCAATGAAGAGTGGAGTAAAAGCAAGCACACGAGGAGAGGCCATGAACTTTGTTCACCAAGTTAAGAGAGGGAAAATCTTATCATAGGCAGATGAGAACAAATAGGGGAATCAACTGATGTTAATTAATAATACCACTTCCTAGCCCCTAAATGCTTTCCCAGATTAGAAATATCCATGGAAAGCCTGAAAGTAATAATAACAACAATAATTGACATTTATATGGCATTTTGGTAGTTTGCAAAGTATTGTTATTTGAGCCTCACAACAGCTCTGTGAGAAGGTACCATAGATATTATTATCCCTATTTTTACAGACAAGAAAACTGAGACTTGGAGAAGATAAGTAATTTACCCATGGTCACACAGCTAATTAAATATCATAGTAAGTATATGAATCTAGGACTATTTACTTTGCCACATTACTTCTAGTGAAGTATCCTGAGCTGAGTGTGATCTTTTGATTTTAATCTGGAAATAGGACCATAGAATTCTGATAAGGCCTCTAGAATGGGTTATTTTTAGCTGAAACTAGCTAAGTCCTGAATGGATATCATATACTAAAAGAAATACCCCTCTACTCAATCTTCAGTCATTAGTTTTAAGTATTATAGATTTAATATACAATAAATATAAATATATAGCCTCTGACTAGCTAAGTTTCTTCTACTGTAATAATCCTTTGGGTCTATATCAGGAGTGGAGAACCTGCAGCCTTGGTCTCAAGGCCACTTGTGGCCTTCTACGTCCTTAGGTGTGGTCTTTTGACTGAATCCAAGTTTTAGAAAACAAATCTTTTTATTAAGGGGACTTGTTCTGTGAAGTTTGGATTCAGTCAAATGGCTCAAACTTGAGAGCCTAGAGGGCCACATGTGGTCTCGAGGCCACAGGTTCCCCACCCCTGGTCTATACAATGCCTACCTGTCTTCAAAAAGTAACTCTAGCAGACTGAGTTTAAAGCACAACATTTTGATGAACTTTATACAGGGAGCAAGTTAGTAGACTAATCTCTATTTTATCAGCGTGAAAATTAAGATACAGAAGAATTTAATGACCGGGCCCTGGTCACACAGAAAGTGAATAAAAAGTTCAACTATGGACAGAAACAGGGTCTTCTGACTAATAATAATTAATTAATAGTAGTTACCATTTACATAGCATTTTAAGGTTTGCAAAGCACTTTACAAATATAACCTTATTTTATCCTCACAACCTCTCTGGGAGATAGGTGCTATTATTATCCCCATTTTAAAGATGAAGAGACTGAAGTAGACAGGCTTAGTGGTTTATCCAGGGTCACACAACTAGTGTCTGAGGCCAGATTTGAACTCCAGTTTTGCTGACTTTAGCATCAGGACTCTATCCAATTTGCCACCTACCTGCCTATGACTCTCAGTCTTTTGCCTCATTTCTGAAATCACACTGCCTCTCAACTGTCAAAGGAGCAATAACAAAGATTTCATCTTGAGGAATATGGTGGGTATTAGTTAACATCCAAGAAATGTTTTGTAGTATATGATGAAGCTGTAACACATAAAGACGTGGTACCACAGTTGCCTGATCCACATAGACAAGATTTACAAATTATGGAAATGAAAATGAAAATGCAATGATATGACCCTGCTGTCTTATATTATAACTAGAGACTTCTTAAAAGGGAACAGAGAACTTTCTTTTTTTTTTTTCAAAGTATGCATTCATAAGCAAGTATCTAAATGTTGTGTTATAAAGGAGTGAAAATAGCAATAAGAAAGTGTCCACAAAGATTCTGTCTTTATGTCTCTGGTTCCTAGCACAGTGTGTGGTACACAACAGACACTTAATATCTGCTGATTTGAATATATTGATCCTCTATTTGATATTATATACACTTCATCTTCCTAAATACGCAGCGACATTAAAGAAGCATGTAGGCCTAGTGGATTAGTTCTGAAAGGTCATCATTCATTTTCACCTGATTTGGTCAATAATCACAAACCCAAGGAACTTAGGCCACCCCTAATCCCAAAGGTAAAACCCAGGTTCATTTGTATTGAACTTTCTCTGTTTCTAACCATCAGTATTGGCCTACTTAGGAAAAAGTGGGTAAGATAGTCAAAGGTCCAAGGAAAGATTAATTTATTGCACATACTGAAGTGACTGTAAGAAGGAAGAGAAGTTGTTCAGTGAGTTGGGAATTATGATTCGATCAAAATAAAACTTTCCCACTGGGAACTAGAGCCCAAGGCAATACCTTAACGGTCAGACCAACAGTTGCTATCAGGTCAGAATTCAGTAATGGGGACTCAGGATAGGATATAACCCTTATTGTACCTGTGCTTCACCTTAGCAACAATTGTACTAATAATAAGATAAAATAACTTTTAAAACTCTAAGAACACTTGTAAAAGGGAAACATAAAAATGGAATTATTTTATCATATAGAATCCCCTTATAATGTGAATAACTCCCCTGCCCCCAGTTTATCTGTTCTGTAAATTCTGACTTGTACCTACCCCCTTTTACTAAAGCAGTTACAAAAATCACATAGTCATTTCTGGTTCCCCAAAGCAGCAATCACAGCACAGTAAACTGGAGACATTACGAAATTTGGAACCTAACGAAGAAGAAAACTCATGAATGTGACACCAAATCTTTTGCTTTCTACACGAAATTCAAATCCAAAACGAGCTGTAATTTTTAGTTTTATAGTCTTGAGTGATCCTTTTGGTGTAGTTCTACACTTGCTTACAATCTTAAATAGAACAAAGGCATTATCCTCACTCACTTATTAATCAGTGGCTCTTTGTAGCAGTGATTTTAACTTGCTAGGGGATTGTCATGCAAAATTCACCAGCATATTCTTCAATATGCAGCACCCTTATCTAGACTGAGTGATATATAGACAGATACATGCACTACCATGTATTATGTATTGCACACACTTTTTATAAATACAGTCAACTCTCAATTATTCTCAGTTATGTACAGGCCCAATTAATACACAGCAGTGAATGATACACAAGTCATATAGAGTTGCCTTTCATTTTGTACTTATATTTGGACATAGATATATTTAGTAATTTAGGAATTCATGTCAAACAAAATGAAACTACAGTCTGAAGACCTAACATAGGAAGGCCTAGAAAACTTATTTCCTCTTCATGTCCCTCCATCTTAATTCCTTCTTAACATTCCCCACTGCTGGAACAAGGTCACCCTCTTTCAGAATCATAAGGCTATTCCTTTTTAAGCCTTCCAAGGAGCAGTGGAAACATTTCAGTTTCTAAGGGATTCTTTGCGTGAAAAACTGAGGATTCTGAGATGCCAATAAAACTGGGCACTGATGACAGGAAATGCTCCAGATGTCAGTTAAGCAAGTATGTAAAGTAAAGCATGTATTATCAATAATCTTCAAAGCAAGATTTTCCATTTGGAGTCTATTCCCTAGCAGATAATCAAGAGTTGACAGTATGTACATATGTGTTTGCATTTTTGCTATATAGTAGGTAGCTCTATTTTAAAAGCCTAAGTTATGGCTTTTAAGATAAACCTTTTAAGCAAGAAACCTTTAAAACATATTATATGAGTCCTAAAACTTCATTTGTATCTTTTTCAGTATATACAGCAATACTTTACTCAAAAAAAAGGATGTGTGTGTATTTAGGTACAGATATTTTGTTCTGAATAATTTTCAGGAAATAATAATATATTTTTTGGTTGTTGCTTGGCCTGTCTAGAAAAATTGCCTGAATGCAGAATTAATCCCAGAAAAATATAAAATATCTAAGTCATGACTGAGTCTTGAGGTTGAATACCCCTTTAAAATGACATCTACTGACTTACTTTTGACATCTTGCTCTTGCTGTCTCCAGTTAAAAATGCCAGATTGTTAATTTCATTCTGAATCACAAAATTTTGCTCTTCCCGTTTGAAGTTCTGGGGTTAGACAAGATAAAAATAAAGCAAACATTATTGCAAAGTTTCCAGGACATATGCCTTTTTTTGACAAGGATCTCAAACACAGGAAATGAGGAGGCAGCTTACGTGTGATTTACACCAAAGGATAAAAACCTCAGCCACCATTCGGAAAAGTTCATCAGAATCAGCATCTGGGTTTTTTAGCCAGTTAGATCTAGAGCAAAGAATAAACAAATTACATTATGTAAATTATCAAATACTCCATTTCAAGATAGTTAAATTATGAACTACTATTCCCACCATTTACAACCAATAACCCCTCCAAATATCAAAGCTGAAAAAAGAAATGAAAACTATTAGGGAGAGAAGAAACTAATATTCTTTGCTTTGTTCAAAGGGCAAAGATTTAAATACTCTATTTGTCATGACACTGTTCTATATTTGGGGCTTCACTAAATATTAATGCTAATGATGATAATGATAAGGGAGGTATAGAGGAATAAGCTTTGGACCTAGGTCAGAAGATCTTCGCTTTACCACTAGGAGAAGTTGGGTGATGTTGGGCAAATCACTTCACATTTCTAGGCCTTACCTTCCTCGTCTTTAAAATTGGGAAGGTTAAACTAGGTTAGCTATAAGATCCCTTTATATCAGCATATTCTACATTAGGAAGAATTTAATCAAATTTATTCTTACTAATTTGTAACATATAATTTATGTGTTTAGGGATATATACACACATTTAAGGCAAGATATTTTTGAAAGACCTAAACTGAATACACCATACATATGACTCTGCCTTGAAGAGTACTTTTCGGGGGGGAGGGGAAGGGAGATATACATATATGTGTATATATATATGCATATATATGCACATGCATATATTTTAACACACACATATATGAAAAAGTGCCACTTTTTGCTTTTAGCCTAGCATTTCTTCTTCAAATATATATGTGTGAATATATGCATATATATATATACACACACATATATATTAATGCACACACACATATATATTTGAAGAAGAAATGCTAGGCTAAAAGCAAAAGTGGCACTTTTTCAAGGGAAACCTGGGTCACTGAGTAAAACTTGATTCTTATTGCTACAAATTTCTGAAAAAAGAAAATTTTAAATAAATACAGAGTAGAACTAAGCTCTGAATTTTTTTTGAGTCATGCCAATCTATAATTGTCATAAATATGGTGACCGTATTTTCCACATCAAATAAAGAATGTATGATCTGACCAAATCTTTTCTCAGATCTGAGGAAGGATGGCAAAAATTTAGGACATGTTGGTTTATTATAGATACAAATGTCCCACTATCTCATAAGTTGCAATAATTTAGGGCAATATAATTTTGAAAAAACATATCTTGTTGAAGGACTTCCTAAAAAAAACCCAAAATCCTTTTTTAAAAACTGCTACCTCACATAGCATCTTTTCTGACAATGAGAAAATAAAAGGCATGATAATTATAGAAAATGCAAATACGCTGTTGACTAGAAGTAAGCAAATTAATGTGGCTTCTTCTTCAGAATGGCATGTTCTTAAAATCACTGATTTAGAGACTTGGTGAAGAGTTTGATAGAGTACTTCTGCTCAAGGACACTAATGTTTCAGGTAGGTGTAGACTTAAATGATTTATAAGGTCCCCTCTAAGTACAAAACTCTGATTTCTGGGATTCAAATGTGCAGAGCTGCAATTGTTTTTTTTTTCTTTTTTGTAAGTTTAACATTTAGTTTACATCCCAATAGCTGCACTGAACCCTTGTTGTTAAATTAAACAATTTAGCTGACAAACTGACCCCAGGAGAGGTTGCATATAATATTTTGTACTAATAGTCCCCACTTCTCCTCTTCGAGGAGTGGTGTTTCATCCTCTGTTCTCCAGGGTCAACATTAATCATTGCTTTTAATCTAAGTTCATTTGCTTCTTTGTATTATCTTTGTTTAACCACTGTGCTCACTAAATATGTTTTTCTTCTTATTCATACCAGCTCATATAAACCTTCCTGGCACTTTGACTGAATCCAAACTTCACAGAACAAATCCCTTTAGTAAAAGGGATTTGTTCTGTAAAACTTGGACTCAGTCAAAAGGCTACACCCAAGGACCTAGAAGGTCACAGTTTCCCCACCCTTATCTAGATCTTTGAACCACTATAAGGTCATTTACAGTCTGTTTTTCACAGAAGACATTTCTAGACTTGTGAGATTATCTAGCATCATCATTGATTGAAGATTTAATTTAGTATTTTAATTGCTCTTGGGAAATGCCTGTGTATCAGAACCTCTCCTGCATAAGTAATGGGTATAGTCATTTGATAATGTTCTGATTATGTAATCAACAGAGAATAAATTCATGGAAAGGTTCATAAAGTACTACTTTTTATATATATCAGGTATATCATAAGAAAAAACATAATGTGAAATTAGAATTTTCAATGTCAGTTTGTTAGGCTATATCATTAATGCTGAGAAAGTCTATTTCAAATTATATCACAAAGCTGCAATCATCAAAACTATCTGGTATTGTTTGGAAAATAAGAGAGGAGGATCAATGGAACAGACTAGAAATGGAAGAATAAGAAACAATGGTACTCAACAACCTAGGGTTCAATAAACCAAAAAACAAATTACTTAGGAAAAAACTCCCTATTTGAGGGAGTTCTGGGAAAACTGGAATGCAGTTTGGCAGAAATTAAGTTTAAACCAACAACTTACAATATATTCCAAGATATATTCTAAATGGATACATGACCTTAATATTAAAGAGCATACTATATAAAATTATAAGAAAACCAGATCACATACTTCTCATAATGAAAGGTAGGATAAATATGAAACAGAGAAAATTACAAAGGATGAAACAGATAACTGATTACATGAATCCAAAAAATTCTGCTTAGACAAAATTAATGCACCTAGGATAAGAAGGGTAGTCACTGAATAGTAAAAAAGCTATATTTGTTGCCAAATTTCTTTGATAAGGATTTGGTATCCAAGATATATCTACAATTAACACACATACATATTCCCTAATAGATAAGTGGCCAGAAGATATGAACAATTTTTAAAAGAATTGAAATTTATTAATGACCATATGAAATGATGCTTCAAAATACTAATAATAAGAGAAATGAACATCAAAACAGCCCTGAGATTTCATTTCACACCCTACAAATTGGCAAAGTTAACAAAAGATGGGAAAAATCAATATTTGAGGGGTCATAGGATGATAGGCAAACTGATGCATTGTTGTTGCTGTTGTATTGAAAGTTTTGGAAAGCAATCATTTTGGAAATCTATTAGGAATTATGCAAATAAAGTGACTAAAATGTCCATACTCTTTGCCCCAGAAATTTCATTACTGTGAAGGAAGTTATCGATAAGAAGCAAATCTCTATATACACCAAAATGTTTATAGCAGCACTTTTCATTATAGTAAGGAAATGAAAATAAAGTAGATGGTCATTAGTTGGGGAATAGCTAAACAAATTGTGGTGCATGGATAGAATGGAATATTGCTTTGCTGTAAGAAATGACCATTGTGATGAATATAAAGGAGCATGAAAAAAATCCACATGAATTGATGTAGAGTGAAGTGACTGGATCCAAGAATACAACATGTATAATGACTACAGCAATGTAAATGGAAAGAACCACACACATACACACAAATACCAAAACTGAATGCTGCAAAATTATAAACAATAAATATGACTCATTAAAACAAAACAAAACAATGTTCTACTGGTATTGCTATATGATTATTAACCTGCAAATACCAAAGTCCTTCACAAATTTAAAATGAGGATTGTTCTTAGCAGATAGGAAAATAGTATATGAAATCCAATTGCAAATAATAATATATAAGAAACCATAAAGAAGAAATGGAATAAAGTACACTAAAGAAATTTATAATCTAAAAAGAATAGGCTGGTCTTATGATGACAGCAAGAAATAACTGATGGAGACCTTGCCTCCCAACCTGCCCAGTGATCCACTGTATCCTTGTGAGGTAAGAAGAAAGTGATAGAGGCTCCCAGAATATTACATCACCTAACCTCGACAAGAGTTGCACCAGGTATCTGGGCAGAAAAGTGTGGGTTGCAATGTGTTATCACTAGAGAGAATATCCAAATTAATGAAATCACAGACCCATTGGAGTTTTTGAGTATTTTAAAAGAGGAGTCATGTAGATTACTCATCAAAAATGCATATTTAATCTCAAAGGAGAAATTGGTTTCCCTTTCTTCTTTTATTATTTACAATAAATAAAATAAATATGTTCACAGATCCCAGACTATCATGTTCTGTTCTAGGCACCACATTTTAGAAAAGCTGTTCATAAAATGAAGTGTTATTATCCATAGGAAGGTGACCAGGATGGTAAAGAGTTCATGCCACACAGAGACTGGGTGAAGGAAGTTAGTAAAGAAGCTTGGAGAAGAGAAGTCTGAGGAAGTTTGATAGCTGTCTTTGGGTGTGTGAAGTACTGTTTTGTGGAAGTGATTAGACCTGTTTTGCTTGACCTAGTGGGCAAAGTATTTACTTAGCATTCTAAGTTTTGCAAAGTGATTTAATATACTATCCCATTGAAGCCTCACAACTCTGTCAGGTAGGGGCTAGTATCATCCCCATTTTATACATGAGGAAATGGAGACAAAGAGAGGTTAAGCTCAGTCCACAGCCAGTAAAGGTTTCAGGCAGAATTTGAACTCAGGTCTTCCCAACTCCAAGTCTAGTCCAGTTGAGTCTATCTATTGTGCTACCTAGTTGGTCATTGCTGGAAGTTATTAAGATACATATTTCAATTCAATTAGAGCAAAAGTGAAATGGGATATCTCAACAGGTAGTGAATTTTCCGTTGCTAGAAATCTTCAAGTTACATTATTAGAGATCTTTTAAAGGAGGTTCTTGCTTGGTCCCCAGGATCAGAAGTAGGAGATATGGATGCAGATATAGAAAGGCATATTTTTGGCTCAATCTAAGTATAAACATCCTTACTACTCCAGCTATACATAAATCCAATTGGCTGACTTGGGAGGTAAAGAGTTTCTAATCCACAGAGGTATTCTACCAGAGGTTACCAGATAACCACTTCCAATCAGGAGATGGTGAAGGAATTTTTGTTTAGCTATAGTTTGGATTAGATAACTTCTGAAGTAGCTTTTTATTCTAATGTGCCATTATTCTTTTCTTATTGAATTTTTTTTTCTTAAAAGATTATTCTGTCCATCATTCCTTGGCTATCAAAAAAAGGTTTTGGGTCCCTAAACTCTGACATTCAAAGCTATGTCCCTAAGTACCTGGGCTATTTGGGAGCATTTGGGTCATCAGATTAAAGTCAATAAGTAGCCCGTGCCTTTTGCATGTGCTGTAGAATGTGCCCTGTGTTAATGAAACCTGGGTGTCACTAAAATAATATAACCATTAAATGAAGGTGTCTTTTATTAACTGCCATCTCCTGTGTCTCCTGATTTTTGGTTCCTGTAAGTCACTTCCATCCTCACTCTCTTGTTTTCTCAATCTCCCTATATTTAGTAAGGGCTGAGGTTGGTGACGAGCTTTGGTTTCCTTCTTATCGATTTTTGTTACAGGTCAGGTGTCAAGCATTTAACAGAGTGTTCATCTAATCACTCTTTCAAAGTTTAGTTAAGATGTGTTTTGCTGATCCTCACTGTGACCTTGAATGGGGTTGGATAAGGAAGATCCCTCCTACACACAAAAGGAACAAAATAGACACAGGAGAGGAATCTGGGAAGATGGTGGAATAGGTCAGAAAATTCCAAGCTCTCAAAGATTTTCCTCCACAAAAGAGATAAAACAGCACCTCAGGGCAAACATAGAGTGGTAAAAATAAATGAGAGAAGTAGGCAGAACAGGGGTCCTTCTGGGACAATCAGAAAAGATCTGAAGAAAATTCCCAGACTAGGTTTGGTTCCTGTGCAGAGTAAACATCTCCCAGGCGAGGGAACACTGAACCAACAAGCAGCAAGCCCTGAGATTAGCTGGGTTGGGAGGCTGCGACAGCCACAGGAACTTTTACCCCTCCACATATCTCCCCACCCACCCCCCACCACCCGGACAGTGAGGAGATTTGAGTGTCTAAGCCCGGGAAAATTGAGGGAAACTCCAGTGACAAGGAATGCCAGACTCAGCTGTACAGCAGACACTGCCTGGCAATAAGGAACCAGTACACTTCTGTTGAGTGCAGAAGCAGTGGGGAGAGGATACCATTGGCTGTGAGCACTTATAGGAGGCTGGAGGTCTTGGTCTGGTATCAAGGTCAGAGAGGAGAACTGAAGGAGGATCTGAGGCCAGAGGCACCATCCACCACAGCCCTGGACAAAAGCTGATTACAAAAAATTAAGCTACTACCAGAACAAAACAAAACAAACAAACCCCAAACCCAACCCAAAACCAAAAAACAAACAAAAAACCCAAAATCCACAGGCAAAGGAGAAAGAACCCAACCATAGAGAATTACTATGGGAATAGAGAAAACCAGGGTTCATCTTCAGGGGAGGATGGTGAAGCAAAGAAACCTTCTTCTACCCTAAAAAGTAATGTCAAATGGTCACCTGCCCAAAAATAACTGATAGAAGAACTTAAAAAAGACTTTAAAAATCAAATGAGAGAGACCGAGGAAAAACTAAAACAAAACAAATCAAAACAAAAAGAACAATAAAAATCCCCAAGGATATGATGAAAAGAAAGTCAATCAATTAGAAAAGGAGATCCAGAATCTTAAGGCACAAAATGACTCCCTGAAAATCAAAATTGGGCAAGAGTCATAAGAGACCAAGAAACAATAAAACAAAATGTAAAGGATGAAAAAATAGAAGAGAATGTAAAACCTCTCATAAGAAAAACAACGGATCTGGAGGACAAATCAAGAAGAGAAAACATAAGAATAATCAGACAACCTGAAAGCTATCATCAAAAAATGAATCTTGATACAATAATACAAGAATAATTAAAGAAAATTGTCCTGAAGTATTAGAACAAGGGTGGGGGGGTGGGGGAATAGAAATAGAAAAAATCCACCAATCACCACCTGAAAGAGATTCTATGAGGAAAATTCACAGGAATATTATAGTCAAATTCTGAAACCCCCAGCTTAAGGATAGAATATTACAAGCAACAAGAAAAGAAAAACAATCCACATATGGCAGTGTCACAATTAGAATCACATAAGACCTAGCACTGGCAACACTAAAAGACCACAGGTCTCATAACACTATATATTGAAGAGCAAAAGAACTGGGCTTCTGGCTGAAAGTCTCATACGCAGCAAAGCTAAGCATAATTCTGAATGAAAAAAAAAACTGGACATTTAATGAATTGTCATACTTTCAGGACTTTATTAAACACACACACACACACACACACACAGCAAAAACCCTGAACTTAATAGATTTGACATACAAAAGCTAAGAGAAATATAAGGTACATACCAAAGACTAATTACAAGGGACTCAATAAGGACAGACTATTCACCTTTTATGACTGTAAAATATATGTCTAAGATTGTTATTAGTAATTGGGTAGTTCATAAGAAAGATTGGGATAGACCTGAGCATGATACAACTTCAAAAAGTAAAACCTGAAAAGAGTAATTATCTTATACAAATGAAGTGTGAGAAGAAGAACTGACACAGAGGAATTAGATAGGGGAGGATGGCTGACAGTTCTGGAAGCCTATTTTCATAGAGAATTGGTTCAAGAGAGAACAATAAATATATATTGAGAAGAGTATAAAAGTCTTCTAAATTTAGAAAGAAGTAAAAAGTTAAGGGGAAGAGAGTTCCCTTTAAAGGGGAGAGTGAAGCAATATGTTAAAGGGGGAACAGAGTTTAGATTAAAGGGAATGGGAAGATAAGGGAAGGATCCTTGGGAGGATAAGGGAGGGCTCTTTAGAGGGAAGGGCAAGGGAATAGGTCAAAGGGGAATATAAAGGGATGTTTGGATTTATAGGAATGAGAGGATAAGAGAAGGATCTTTGGGGGGGCAGGTTAAGTAATAGGAGGGCAAGGTAGCAGGTAGAAATAAAGTAGAGGAGTCAGGGGGGATAGGGAATAAGAGATATGCACAAACATAAAAAGAAAGATTAGATCTGTCAGGGAAATATGTTTATGTATGTATGTGTATATATGTATACATACATGCATCTATCTATCTATCTTCATACTTAATTGTAGCCTGGGGAGGAGAGGAGTGAGGAAGGGGGAAAAAGAACAAAATAACAACTATACAGCAGAGAACAAAAGAAAAACTACCATGAAGCAAAGAAAAGATGGATGGCTTTTAATATAATGTGCAGTATTTAATATATGGGCTTTATTGAAATGGAAATTTATTGCTATATATTTTTAAAGCTCTCTCATGTGCTGCTGTACACATGACATGTTTTTTTCTTTTATTTTATATTCAAGTTTTAATATTTAATGGTTTTTTCTTTTCTTATTATGTATTTAAGTTTTAGTATTCAATTCTGAAATAAAAAAAGATTAAAAAAAGAAAAGAAAGAAAATATAAGTGGCCACTCTAGTGGGCTTTTTCTAGGGTGGGGGAAGATTGGTGGCTAGGAATGAGAGTAAGGGATTAGTTGGGCCATGTTGGTGGTTTAATGACCTAACCAAATGATTTTCAAGCTCTTTACCATAGAAGAATCCATCATGTTAAATCAAACTTTGGCAGAATCTTGAGTAAATGAATGAAAAAGCATTTTGTAAACATTTACTATGTGCAAAGAACTGTGGGAAAATACAAAAGTGAGACTCTGCCCTCAAGGAGCTTATATTCTAAAGAAGGGAAACATCTGAATGGGCCAGGTACCAAGGAAAGAAGTTCAGGTCTTCAGGGGATGGACTTCAGTAGTCACAGGGTTGGTGAGTTGCACCTGATAGACACATCTTTTAAAAAGCAATGAGAGTATTAATTTGATTGCTGTGCCCAAAGCTGGGGGTGATAGCAGTGAATGAGGGGAACTGAGAGGCTAGGAGGGTGAATACATGTAAGGTGGTAGACCAGATGTCAAGATGGTCCAGACAGACAGCTTAGATGGGATATATAGCAAGATCTGGTATGAGGCCAGGTGGGTATAATGGGATAAGTAAGTTTGGACAGTCATTGGACAAACAGGTGGGAATACTTAGGTACATAGCCCCAGGGAGAGAGTTCCATAACTGAGTGGATTGATTAATTTACTCAGAAGACATGGGTACTCCCTTCCACTGATGCATAGTGTAAACTCTCTATGCCTTAGTAGTCTTTGAAAAATTGCTATTACTGAAAAATTCATCACCTGTTGGCTTTTTAAACTTAGGTTTCTTAGATGACAGATACATAGTCCTTTAGCAGTTCTACACTTAAAGTCTATCCAAAGATTTACTTGTGCTAAACTTGCATAGCCTTTAAGAACCCACAGTGGTCAACAATAGGCAGGATGTAGGTACTGGAGCAAAGGGTTGGAAATTAGTTTTTAACAATGGGAACAATATTGGATGATATAGCTCACTTTCACAAAAATTTTCATTTTCTTATTCATTTATGTAAGGAAGTATTTTAGGGGTACTTTCATATTTCTAGGTAAAAATATTGAGGGGGTTGTATTTAAATTGGTTGTTTTGTTTGTCAGTGATTTTGTAATTCTTCCAGAACCACGGAACTCTTTTTGTTTTTAAATTTGAGGAACATAACAAACATTGCTAATATAACTATCACCTCTCTAGGCAATCTTTTACATTTTTTGGACATGCTATAAAGTTTTTCCTGACAACAGGCTTACATTCACCTCTTTTCAACTTTTACTCATGTTCTAGAGCCAAAGTGAAACCATCTAATCCTTCCTACACATGACAATCCTTCAAATACTTGAAGTCAGTTATGATGTCTTCCGTGAGTCTTCTCTTTAGGCTAAATATACCCTTTTCCTTCAATCCTCATATGACATGGACTAAAGACTCTTAATTATCTTGATTTTTCCTTCTCTGGGCTCATCAATGTCCTTATTAAATCATGGAACCCAGGACTGAACACAATACTCCAAATAGGGTATGACAGGGAAGAATACAGTGGGATTATCATCTCCTAATTCTGGAAACTATTTATCTCAGTGCAGCCCAAGACCATATTAACTTTTTTTTGACTATCACATTAGAGTGCTGGCATAGCAATAGTTTACGAAAAACCCCAGATCTGCAGAACAACTGCTACCTATCCATGCTTTCCCTGTCTTATATTTGTGAAGTTGATTTTGGTATCTTAATGTAAGATTTTATATTACCCCTTTTGAACTTTGTCATCTTTTATTTAGCCTGTGCTCTGGTCCAGAGGTGTCAGAAAAATGCAGCCTGAAACACGCATGAGTGCTCCGAGTCAGATTAAAATTTAATTAGGAAATACTTAATAAAATAAATAAAACATAGAAAGTATCAAATTTTAAAATGAAAGCAATATGCAAATTGATGGCCATCATTTCTATTTGAGTTTGACATTACTGCTCTAGTGGTTGAAGTTTATTTTTGTACCCTAATGCAAGACTTCATATTTATTCCTTTTAAATTGTCATCTTGCATTAGTCCAGTGTTCTAGCCTGTCAAGATCCTTTTAGATTCTGACTGTCATCTAGTATATTAACTGTCCCCTGTCCATTATATTAGTGGGGTACCATCTTTACTCAAGTAATTGACTAAAAAAAAAGTTAAACAGCAAAGGGTCTCCACAAGTTCCTGGGCTACTCCACTGGAAACCTCTTGTTACATTAACAACGAACAATTACCAGCTACTCTTTGAGTCCAGCCACTTAACCACTCCTGAATCCCTTTGATTTTATTATCCTCTACTCCATATGTTGCGATATTTTCCATAAGAATAGTATCAGATATTTTATCAAAAGTTTTGATAAAATCTAGTTAAACCATACTCACATTACTCTCCTTATCTCCTTTACCTACTAGTTTAGAAATCCTGTCCAAAACAAAACAAAACAAACCCACCCCAACAAAAAAACAAACAAAAAAACACCAAGGGAAAC
This sequence comes from Petaurus breviceps papuanus, assembly GCF_028583685.1. Classification (NCBI taxonomy): domain Eukaryota; kingdom Metazoa; phylum Chordata; class Mammalia; order Diprotodontia; family Petauridae; genus Petaurus; species Petaurus breviceps. Next base: position 5,464,153 of record NW_027186296.1, on the reverse strand, counting down.
TCAGTGTAGCAAGATCTGCTCTTGATGAAACCAAGCTGGCTATTTGTAATCTCAGCTCCCCTTTCTAGATCTTCTTGAATCATCTTTTAAATAATCCATTCTAGAACTTTTCTAGGAATCAGTCAAACTTACTGGCCTACAGTTAGCAGATTGCCTTCTTTTCTTTTATCAAAAAAAAAAACTAGGGTAACTTTTGCCTTTCTCCAATCTTGTGGTACCTCTCTTGTCTTCCATAGTCTTTCAGGTCTCACTGCTGGTGGGTCAGCAATCACATTTGCCAGTTCTTTTTAATACCTAAGGATGTAGTTCATTTGGACCAGGTAACTTGGATTCATTTAGGAATTAGATAACTTCTTTCTATCTCCCACCTTATCTTAGGTATACTGACTCCTTGCTGGTCACCAGTGTTTTGTCATTTATTTAAAGTGTCAAAATAAGTTTCTTTTGCAGAGAAAACAGAAACAAAATAATATTTGAACACCTTTGCCACCTCTTCATTGTCAGTTATCATCATCTCAGACATAGTTCTTATCTATCCCTTCTTTGTTTCTCCTTGTTCTCCCCATCTAGCATAAAACAAACAAACAAACAAACCTTTTTTGTTGTACTTTATTTCCCTCACCAACCTCAGCCATTTTGAGCTTTGTCATTGCTCACAATATTTTTATAGGACCATGCCATGTTGTCATATTCATCTTGGACTTGTTTCTAGATGCTGTATTTTTAAAATCTAAGTACATTGCTGAGTTTTCTGTATATCCCCATTAGTGTCTTCAAATTAAATCTTTCTTGCTGAAATTGTTTCCTTCTGTGTTTTTATAATTTCATTTTTTAAAATATCTATAATCCCTCCAGAGCTGATTTCCCTTGAAACATTTTGATCCAAGGGATTCTACTTATCATTCCTTCAAACTCTTTGAAATCTGCCTTCCCAAAATATAGTGTCCATGCCACAGTAGGCCCAGATTTCCTCTTTTCTATCATAAAATCTATGAAAGGTTGCTACTTCTCTCAAAGTTCCTATAATTTCCGTACTGGTAACCTGCTCCTTCCTGCTAGTGTGAATCACATCCGGAATGGAATCCTCCCTACTGATTCATCTGCCATTTTAAGAATGACGTTATCACTAAAAGAAGTTAAGAAATGATTAGCTGTTCTGTTTTTGACAAAGAGAGAGTTCCTTAAAGTAAATTTCATTTTACTTTGAATGTACACGTCTACCAGTGATTCCCATCCATGCTCAAGCTTTAGATGCTGTGTCTTCAGAGTATTGTTTTAGGGACCTATCCACATTGTGAGGCTTAAAAGAGAATTGGTCAAACATACCTTCCTTTTCTCCATTGTGTGAATGTTAGTTATATTGACATTAAAGAAAGGGATCCAAACAATTTGAGTTCAAGTATTCTTTCTTCCTAGCCATGTGCTTCATTTTTACAAAACTATTTCCTGTGGAAAATGCCATATGACTACTGCACTATGTACTCTATGAACTGTGTTGATATTTGATACAGCTACATCATCAATCTACCGAAAACAAGGATGATTATAGCATCATGGTATTTGTACTGATTTTTAATCGTCTTCCAAAAGACTTATTATAGAGGGCCACAAGAAATGTTAGGAGACTGACTGAAATGCATTATTATGTTTTGGGTCCTTTAATAAGTAGTCTTCTGAATTCTACTTGCTCTTTTTTTGCTGTGCCTCAAGTTTTATCTGACCATTTAGGCTTATTTAAAATTTTTCTTATCGAAACTATATTCCAGTTTTGTTTTTTTTAAGTCAGACTCTGTGCTTTACATGTTTATTACTGTAATACAGAGAGAGGCTGTCAAATGAAAAGTGAATCAACAAACAAGGGAAGGCTTTCATTTTTGTCAAAAAGAGGTTCTAGTTCTATTGCCGGTTTCCCAGACATTTCCCGAAATACAATTAAATTACTCATCCAGCATAACATCTTTCTCTGAGAATGAGGTACTAACTACAATGGTGTTGTCTTAAGAAGGCCTTTTTTGTTCCAACAAAATCTCAGACTCCAAAGACCTAATGAATAATTGGATTCCTTTTTGCAAATGGGGGATAAGATTATGTCCTACTAGAACAATAACACAACTCTTCTAAGTCTAGATATGACAAAGCATGTATTGATGTCTGTCTGACTTTTTCAGTGGCATTTTTTATTGTGGTTTTTCCTTTTGGTTAGGTTTATATTCTTTAAAAAAGAAGTCAAATTGTTTTCACGGTCAATGTGGTATTTACTGCCTTCTCTAGGCTTCTGAATGTGAGAACTAATATTAAATCACATTGATGATGAAAAAAAAAGAGAGAGTTCCAGCAGATGTCTAGAGAACTGAAGTCCCTCATTCTCATTATATTATTCTTCTGTGCCAGACTTTTATGCAGAAGCTGGAAGCAAGGCAATGTAACAGAAGATGAATATGAGAACATCTGTACTGCTTACCTCATAGAGTTGTTGTGAGCAAAGCCCTTTTCAAATCTGATAGTGCTATATAAATGTGAGTTATAGTAAATATTATTATTAGACTTTCTCTCCTTCCCCTAACTTATCTCTCTCTAAACATAATAGTAACATACACAAATAAAAAGTACAAAATGAAGGTGTGGACAACAGATATTATTAAATTCATATTGAACCCTAGAAGGGAAATGTTCTTTGTGACAATGTCATGAAGGGTCTCTTCTTTTCTGGCCTTTATTAGCATGAATTTATCAAGATCCTATAAATGAGAGATGGAATGAAGCAAAACTAAAAATGTCACCCAAACCAAAGACATCCAGGAGGGGCTTTATAAATTAAGTGAAAAAACATTTCAAATTTTATTTAGGATGTCACTTATTCACTGCTGTAATCTTAATATGGGAAAGAGATAAGTTTTCTTTCTGCTTGATTTTTTCCCTGAATATTCTTATTTATTTGTTAAGTAAAACTTGCTTTGATACTCTTGACTGTTCAGTTGGTGAAGCTCTTGGATTAGTTATACAAGGTTGTTTGCGGAAAATCACTTCATGTATTGTTTTTGATATTCTAGATTCATAACCAAAGAGATAATGAGGATGATAGAGAGAGGGGGCAAAGACTCTTTAAAGGTTTTAAGTCTTGGTGACTGGTTGTACTGCTAAGAGAAAGAGAAATCTAGCTCTGTAGGAACTGATTTGAAGAAATAAAATTGCTGGTCAAAGGAAGATGATGCATGGAGTTAAGATATGATGCGTTTTAAGTACTGGTGGAACAGCTAGATGGAAATGAGAAGCAGGGAATTAGAAATGTGGCAATGACACTCGATGATTGGAGCTATAAATAAATATTTGGGAGTCATTTTTATAGATGTGATACTTGAACATGAAGTAATAGATAATATTGCTAAGGGAAATCATATATAAAGAGAAGACTATAATGACAAGGGGAGAATTAATATATTAATATAATGTCCACATATAAGATGTAAGAAGGGAGACTTTAAGCTTTCCATATTTAAATAGAGATAATCAGTCTGGTTCCAAGGGACACTACTGAATGACTAAAAAGAGAAAACTACGTCTATGTATTTATAGTCAGGGCCATCATAGGCCTATATCCCTCCCTGGGTTGGGTCTGTCTTTGCTTCATTTTTGTAATGTTGTACTTAGAAGTAGTTCACCAATTACATCCTCACTAAGTAGAAATAACCTCTGATGTTCAACTCCCTGAGAGCTAGATTTTTACAAAGGTTAAATGTTTCTGATTTCCACCAAAGGAACTTAGCAACTCTTGCATAGATACTTCCACACAATTCAGGTATTTGTGGTGAGAAGCACAGGAGCAGTGAGTGAAACCAAGATCAACAGTTTTATGGTGATATCATTGGTGTTTCCTAGAATGTGTAGGGAAGGACTAGATAAATTAAATAGTGATGAATGAATTAATTATGATGATATCAAAGACTCTCTGACATTGCCATTTTTAGCTACTGTCAAATGTCCCATAAGTAGAACATACTCTCTTCCGGGTCCTGATCATTAATAATGACACGATTCAATTACAGAGCTATTCTAGGAGCAACCATACCTTATCTTATATTTGTCTTATTACCCAACGTCTGACAAAAATCTTTGCTAAAATTGTAATAAAATTATGTGATTCAGAGTGTTGAAATTTCAAGGTAGTGTTTCTTTGGAAAAAAAAAGATTCTATTTCCCTGTGTTTAGATACGAATCATTTAATTAGGTATTTATATTGTTTTTTTTTTTTAATTTAAGGCATTCCTCTTTAAATCCTAAAAACACTATGAATTTTACTCACAATTATGTAAATAGACTACTTTATACAATTGGCTTCACATAAGAAATGCCAGTTAGATTTAGACTGACAATATCACAAAAATATAGTTTGTGGGAGGAATGCTGACTTCACAAAATTTGAAATAATTCATACATTTTTATATTTCCTTAATAGCTCCTCATGGAACACCCATCCACAATTTATCTCATCTTTTCTTAAATTGTTACTTTCAATCTGTTATAACTCTTGGGGGTAATGAGTTTGCTGACTTTACTATTTGTAGCATATAAAATATTTTTTCCTTATACTTGTCCTAAACTACCTCAGGGGTCAAGGGTTGGGGGAGGGGAGACATAAGGAGAGACTCTAGTTCTGCTATTTCAAGATTTTGGGAAGGGATTTCTTCTTCTTAATTATGCTCTTCGGGATTTCATAGATGTCAATCATATCCCTTTTCTATTTTCATCTTTCTGATCTGAAGAGTTCTCATTGTTTTATTCTTATACCATCAAGAATTCAGTAGGGATAGATATAAAGAAACCCTGGAGTCAGGGAACCAAGAAGGGGGAAATCATGAGGAGGCTAAATAGCCCTTTTTGTTCCTGCCCAATTCCTAATGTTTGCTTATGATCTGTCAATTATAAACAAATATAAATAAATGCAGATTAGTTCACTAAATCCTGGGATAACAGAACCAGGGGCCTCCCCTCGAAGTCAGGAAGATATAAACTAAATGTACTATTTCATTACTTCCAAGGAGAACTTACTCTAGGCTAATGTTTAATTAAATCCTGATCCATAATATGCTATTAGGAGAACTTTGATCATCTTCACTAAAATTATCCTCTGTTATGCCATGTTCATGTAGAGATGAAGTTGGGTTCTTAAAGGTTATAGTAATACAGTATAGGTTCTGGCAGGCCCTACTAAGCTGAAAAGGATGTGAATATAGATCTGGTGAGAGAATGCATATATGTCATCTGAGGACCAAATGAGACTCAGTAACAGTTTATTACAATGATACCAATCTACAAAGACCAGATAATAAAATGTGGAAGATTTGCAATCTAACCAACCCACACCAATGAAATCACAAATACTTGACACATCCATAACTTCTAATATGTAAGCTACTGGGATGATCTACAAACCATCATTTAGTGCTACTTTAAGAATTGAGTAAGGATTGAGTCTGACTCAATATGACATTTGTGATAAGATGTACCATGGCATTTAATGAGAGAAAAAAAAACCCATAAGATGACTTAAATGGATCTGCGATGTCATCGTTATAGGTATAAATTCCAATGATATACAGAATCATGGAAATTCAAGAGCTAAAAGTGAACTCAGAGATCATCTAATCCAATAAGAGTCAAACGAAAATCCTATCTGCAATACACCTGACAAATAGCCACTGGTTGAAGACCTCAAGGGTCAAGGAATCTACTCTTATGGAAGTTTATTCCATGTTTGGATGTCTCCAATTAGCTCTACACTATTTCATATATGGACTGGCCCAGAGTTCCCAAGGACATAGGGTTCATATGGTACCAAGTCTTATCTTGGGGTCTGATTCTTAAAGGGAATCTTCTTATTTCTTTGGCTCATGTACCCCAAAAGTTTACTCTAGTGAAATATCTAAAATAAATTTCAGGTGGCAGTATAGTACAGTAGAAAGAGTGCTGGTTTTGGAATCAGAGAACCTGGTTTTGGATCATGGCTCTTTCACTTACTATGTTTGTGACCTTAGGCAAATCATTTAATATCTTTAACGCTTTAGCTCTTCATTTGTAAAATGAAGGCATTGAACTGCATGGTCTTTAAAGCCCTTTTCATCTTTAAATCTTTGATCCTATGAACCTAGGTATGGCCCATATCTCACATATTTCTCAATAAGAGGATCCCCAATTCTGTTCTTGGTGGTTGTCCTTCATTCTTGAAGAGGATCAAAATGGTATCATCATATTGGGGTCAAGGCAGTGTGTCCAACAGCAGCCGATCAGACCCATACAAACTTGGAAGCCTCTATCGCAGATTGGGCAAAAATAACAGAGTAAAGATAGCTCTAAAATTGAAGTGAAGGTATCTCTACTAAAATTCTGCTTTGCTCACAGAGCATTGCACTTTCTTTGTTGCAGACATGCCATGCTGGGTGATCCTGTGCCAATGTCTCCCATACCTCCCAAGCTATTCTAAAGTTCTTCAGAGAAATCCTGATAGTGTCCTTGTATTGCTTCTTTTGACCTCCATAAAAGCACTTGCCTGGTGCAAATTCTCTATCAATAGTCTTATTAGGCCAATGTACTTTTTGGCATTTGAACAATGTGGCCAACCCATTACAGTTGTACTCTCTGCAGTGGAGTTTGAATGCTTGGCAGTTCAGCTTGAGAAAAGACCTCAGTGTCTGGTATCTTATCTTACCAGCTGATCTCCAGAATCTTCCTAAGACAATTCAAGTGGAAGTGATTCAATTTCCTGTCATGGTGCTGGCAGACTGTCCAGGTTTCAAAGGGACACAACCATGTGGTCAGAAAAGTGTCTCTGTAGACCTTCAGTTTGGTAGGCAGTCTACTACCTCTTCTCTCCCACACATTCCTTCAGAGACTCCCAAACACTGGCAATGTGTGAATCAATTTCATCATCTATGTGTACATCCCTGGAGAGTATACTGTCAAACTAAGTGAAATTTATCCACACCATTCAAAATTTCTCCATTTACATAACTGATGGTTGCATGTATGGATAGTGTGGTGCTGGCTGGTGGAGAACTTCTGTTTTCTTGTTGTTAAAATCAGCAAAACAAGGAGAGAATCAATCCAAACTTCATTGCATCTCAGTCCCAGAGGCCGCATTGAGTGTGCAATCACTTGCTAAGAAAAAGTCTAGCACCAACTCTCCCTCCACTTTTGTCTTGGTTTGTAGTCCTTTCAAGTTAAATAATTTGCTGTCAGAGTGGTAGCTGATCTTGATACTGTTTTTGTTCTTGTTGAAGGACTCTGACGACATCACGGAAAACATCAAGCATGAGAGTAAACACACAGCTCTGCTTCACTCCACTGGTGACAGGGAAAGTGTAAGAGCATCATCCATTTTATAGAACCTGGGCAAGCATGCCATCATGAAACTAAGGCCTTCATTAGATCTATAAATGTTGTGTACAGACCTCTGTTCTGCTCCTGGTATTTCTCCTGGAGTTGTCAGGCATCAAACACTATATCAACCATTCCTTGGTCTTTCTGAAGTCACACTGGCTCTCAGGCAGATGACCATTCTCCAGGTGAAGGATCAGCCTATGAAGGAGGACTCTGGTGAGAATCTTGCTGGCAATGACTAAGAGAATGAGTACCTATTTCCCTTTCCTTGACAGAGGTGGACAACAGAGGCATCCTTGAACTCTTTAGAGATGACCTCCTCTTGTTATATAATCCAGAAAATTTCTGTCAGCTTTTCTATGAGCACTAGATCCCTTGCTTTGTAAATCTCAGCCAGAATAGTATCAGTACCAGGAGTTTTACCACACAAGAGGAACCTAATGGCATTCAAAACCTTTTCTTCATTTGGAAGTTCAGCTAGAGAGGGACTGGCTTCAACCTGAGGCAGATGATAAATGGCTTCAGCACTGATTGATAATGGTCTGTTGAGAACACTATGGAGGTGTTCAATCTACCTTTCCAGGATCCTATCTTTATCAACTACTCAATGTTCAGGGCATCATAAAAGCACTTTGGATTTTTACTATTAGTGTAAAACTGAATTTCATCTGCCTTCTTACTGAGCCAAGAATCTTGCATCTCTCTGAGTTTCACATGCACTTTACTTTTGATGGAGCTACACACTGCTTTCTTAGTGACTGATGAACTATTCTGCTGGTAAATCCTGTGAAATTCTCATTTTTCATTTAGTAGCTTCTAAATTTCCCCATTATTTTTGTCACACCAGTCTTGATGTTTATAAGTGTTCTGGCTTAGATGAGTAAATACAGTGCTATATACCAAATCTCTGAAAGTTGCCCACCCCTTTTCTGCTCCACTGTTGCCAACCCTGTGTTGGCTCAGCTTTCCCTCCAAGTCAGCCACAAATTATTCCTGCACAGAGAAGTGCTCTAATCTATTGACATCAAGTCTTCTGTTAGTCATCTTGCTGTGGGGATGCCACTTTTGTTCAATTCAAATGTTTAGCTTGGAAAGGATAAGTCTATGATGGGTCCAACATTCTATACCACATATCACCTTCATCTCTCTCACATCCTGTCTGTCTCTTCTCCTTATGATGACATAATCTATTAAATGCCAACATTTGCTCTGAGGATTCATCCATGCAGTTTTATTATGTTTAGGTAAGGAAGACAGTGTTGGTGATGAGGTCATGAGATGCACAATAAGTTACTGTTGCTATTTCTGACTCCATTTTTCCCAAAGACTCCTTGCTATTTCTGATAGTCTCTGACTACTCTGGCATTAAAGTCATCTAGAATATTAAATTTGTCCTCTTTCGGTACATTGATGATGAGGGTCTTCAGGTCTTCATAAAATTTTTCTTTGACATCATCATGGTTTGTCATGGTGGGAATATACACACTGATGATAGCAGCATTATACTTTCCTGCAAGTGGCAATCACACTGTCATGAGTCTGTCATTTATTTCTTTTGGTAGGCATAGAAGCTTGCTGACTAGATTAGCTTTGATTGCAAAACATACTCCGGCTTCATGGAGCTCCACATTACTGTGGTCACTCCAGAAAAATGTGTAACCAGCTCTGACTTCAGTAATCTGACCTTCACTTACCAGCCTTGTTTCACTCAGAGCTGCTATTTGGATGTGATATCTTCTGAGTTCTCTCACAACAAGAGCTGTTTTAACTAGATTTCATGATGTCCATAAGTGTGTGCACATTCCATGTACCAATGGTGAGTGGAATCATCTTCACATAAGTTTTCGTACATTTTTTTGGTGTGTTTTGATTGCAAGGTAGGATTCCCACTTGCCATGCAAGCAGGCCAGGGTTGGGTGAAACAGCAAATTTTTATGGTGCCCTTTCTAGCCCCTGCCTCACACCAAGAGGTAAGCAGTTCAGTTCTTAAAAAGACTGCTTAGACACCCAGGGGGCTGCTGAATCCCATAGCTACTTCAGTTCAGTGAGATGACCCTATGCCCTAGGTCACCTATATGAAGAGTCTTTACTATAGCTCCCAGCGTATTTGCATCTGCTACTTCATCATTGCCTGTCATCACAGGACTTTGAAGTATGTAAAAACAGTAAAATGGTATGAGTGATATATTTTGACACACAGATAAATTGGACCTAAGTGAGGCAGAGTTGTGAGAAGTTGTCGGCCTTATTCTCTCTTCCAGAGTCATTGAAGTCCAGTGACAAGACAAAAAGTCAAGATTACCACCAATGGTTTGGGATGCAATGGATGACCTTGGTGTCTTCAATGTCTAACCAAGCTCTAAACATTCCATAGCCCCTGATTCAGTCACCTTCATGGACATTGGAACAAATTGTTCTCATCTACTTATTCCACTGGAGGAAGCCTTCACATGCTCCCTAACACATACCTCCCTAACTCACAATGGGTTTGAGACCCCTTGGTTACCCTCAACTTGGTTTAACCTATTTTCCTAAACAGTTTGCTTGGGTGTGGCTACTGCAAAGGCTACAACTTCTTGAAGCCACAGGTGAAAGTTGGATGATTCTGGTAGATACCAAAGGTGGAAAGCAATCCTGAAAAGGGTTTTGCAGTCCTCACACCAGAGGTGCTAGCCTTCCCCGAACACCCCTCCCCATTTCTACAAATGAATATGAATATCAATTATCCAATGGCCTTTATTTCATCCTACATATAAAATTCATAAGATACAAAGGATTAAAAGGAGCCCATGAACAAATACAGAAACATAAAGTACTTAATCCAATAAACTCCTCTCCCAACCTCCCAAAGATTGTAAAGATACTTTAGGTTAGATAAATACTTTTCATTCACCTCAGACTAGTATAATCTGGAAGTCTTACGTAAAGACAGTGATGGTTATCAGAAAGCTACAACATCTGCTAAAGGACAGACAGTGAGATTACTATCACGTCCATTAACTAGAATTCTTGACTTTTAAGCGGATGGTGTGACTGAGAAATTTAAAGACCATGCGGAGCTTAATTTTAGGTGTGCACTGACAACAATCTACTAATCTATTACTTTAACCAGTGACAAGCTAGAAGTGCCCGTCAGAGGCAGGTAGCAGTACTAGCCAACTATGAGTTCAATAGACATTAAGAAGAATGTAAAATGTAGATGATCTGTCTTAATGGCCATGTGACACAAAAGCTATGAGGGGATCAAAAATACGGGCTACAGTCAAATGGAGGTGGAGCTGGGAGTCTGGAACTTCTACCAGAGAAGATGCCAGAAGTATATAAGAACCTTGTTTCCTGGAACTAATTTATCCTTGGATGACTTGAGAGTGAAAGCAAATGGTTAATAAAGGATTCTGAGAACTGATACAAGAAGCAAAGAAGTGAATCAAATGACCCAAACTCCATTCCCTAGAAGGAGACTTAATGTTAATACCACAGATGGTGTTGAAGTGCTCCAAACTCATCCTGCAAATGTGGAGATTATAAATACCAGGAAGGTTTTAGAACTTGTGTTCACTGACTTCATCTCTGGAAGAAGATACTAAAAACATAAGTCATATCTTATAGGTGACTGGTCATTTCACTAGATAGGCACAAGAATACATAAGCCATACATACCAGAAAGCTTCCACAGTTCTTAAAGTGTTGTGAAAGAGAAATATTTCTCTGAAAATGGGTTCCTTGCTGAATATTCATTCTGACCACAGGAGAAACTTTGTGATCAAATTACTCAGGGAAATGGTGATTTTGTAATTTATCAAAATGTCTAGAACTCTATATTACTGTCTCCAAGGATAAGAACATTGAAATCTGAATAGAAATCTCAGTTGAATTGACACATGACATTTCTAGTACATGCATATGATTAGGAATGATACCACAGCTTTAAACTATACTGGCAGATCTTTGAGAAATTCCTATGCCTATTTATTGCATGCTTTGGAAGCTCAGAAGACTGAAAGAATATAGATACAAATAATATATCTCTGGCTGGAAGAAGCTTATAAACTGGCCATGACTACAGCTCAGAAAAACTCTGAAAGAAATAATATTCCTGTACTTAGCATTTCTAATCCTTAAGTTTAAGAATGTGTGTATGTTTGAAGGCTCTTTGCACGAGAGAAAGGAGCTCAATTTAAACACTGTTTATGACTTAGAAATCTAGAATTACCAGGGATCTTAAACTGTTCTGCCAATCAACATAAGAATTCCTTCTTAAACATTTCAAGTGACGGGAAATTTTCTATCATTACTACCAAGTTGTCAGAAGAACATGGGTGGCACTGGTGGAATCAATTACTCTAAAGACTTCTGAGAAGGTGATGCCTTCATCCAGAGGTCATACATGGACTTCAAATGGTAATGGTCATTTGTGCCCCCTTCATCTTGTTGAAAACTCTGCTCTTAACTTTGTCAGTGACATGACTGACATCCAACACAACCAGGACAGCAGCCCTTTGCCCAAAGTAGATGAAGAATTTTCTGCTCTCTTACCTGTTATTATCAACATAACGGATTAACATAGGATAGAATGCATAGAGATCCCTGCAGAGGACAGCAAACTCATCCAGAATGAGGAGTTCAGCTTCTTGGGTATCACCTTTGCTGTCCGCTTTAAGTTGTTCCTCTTCCAATACAATCTTCACTGCCTTCTTCTTTAGCTTTTCCAGAGTTGGGATGAAGTGACTTTTAAGCAGGTCAGCTCTGGCTTTGCTTATGATAGGCTGGGCATATACTGAATTTGGAAACACAAAGCTCACTTCAATATATTATCACCGCAATTATACTGAATATAATAACCACACAATAATATTCTTTCTTTTAGCCTTCTGTACCTCTGTTTCATATGCTGGTATACAGTGTACCAGTATATGAGAAATGTTCTACTTTTATATCTCTGGCACTTCAGGCCTCAGTGGTTTTTCTCTTCTCTGAATTACTATATTTACTATATGAATAAATGAATACTTACATACTGTTGGGAACTGTTGGCTAATGATTTATCTACTCTGTCACATCTTTTCAATCATCCTGTAAGCTCCTTAAGGGCAGGGGACCTCGTATTAAACTTCTGTATCCCTCACTTTTTAGTTGTTTGCTACAAAAGTTATCCTTAAAAAACACACATCTCTGGGAACTTTAGAGATAAGTACAGAGTGGAAGAAGTTGTTCAAGAGATATCTGGGAGATGGCAGATAAACTAGAATGGGAGAAATGGCTGCGATGGATAGGGAGCAGGATAGTGTAGCAGAAAATGATTGCATTATGAGTGTTCGAGGCATAGTATAAAAAATCAGGATTGATTTAATTTTTTAGGTTATTTCAAAGATAATCAATCCAATACTCTCTCCCCATCTCTGTAATGGAAGATATAACACTAATTCAAATTCACTATAAATATTGGAAGTAGACTAGGGAAAAAACTCAAGCCATCAACAACTGATTCTTCACTTTAAAGTCTCGACTTTAGAGTAGACTTAGATTCAGACCATTTAAAAAGAAACATACTTTATCTCAAAAGCATAATTCTCTCTTTTCCCATTTCTGTCATTCATCCAAAAGGCATTCTCAGAAAAAGAAGGTTAAAGGAATTGGCTAATGAAATGTGTCAAAGGATGAATCTCTTCCTAGGGATGTGACTGACTCATTTCAAATGCTTCTTATCATAGGAAAAAAAAATCAGATCAATTTTGGGTTTATGATCGGAATAATTATGCCTAATATGGTGATTTTATGTTATAACTTTAATGGACTTCATTTACTTACTTTTCCTAAGTGACTAAAATTGCCTATATATTTGGTGATATTCATATCTATGCCCTTCATGTTATATTATTTGACCTTTGTACACTTGCAGTAATTTTTCTTAGAAGTAAAAATGACTAGCTCTATTTAGAGTCAACTGCTTTTATAGCAGCACTTTATCCAACTGTCTCATAGTAGATATCACTTTAGTTTGGGTAGGCAAAAAAGAAGTGTTCATTTTATTAATTTGAGGTCTATAGTACATAGTGCAATGGGTGAGCTAGGTAGAACTACCACAGTATGGCTCCACTAAATAATAGTGTTGACCTCACAGTAGACATGCTATCTATAGTCTTGATAATTTTTCAGAATCTAGATCTGTACTAAGTACAATCTACTTCTACAGTCTCTACTGAATACAATATACAAACTCTCCACATGGCCTGATTTTTAAGATACTTCCAGATAAGCCAGTTAGCAATCTGATATTTATAAAAGACCCACTGTTTTTGAAGTAATTCTACCAAGTGCTATAGAAGGGTATAAAAGAAACAGAAGCCACAGCCAACAGAATCGTGGAGCTCAAATAACCATACACACACATATACATAATGCAGAATCCAATGCTAAGTAAGAAATGATAAGCAAGTGTTAAATAGGGAAAACAGAGTGATCAGAATTAAGGTTAATCCAGGTTAACCTACAAGGGTAACTTTAGCATGAAATTCTGGAGTGAGAGTGGAACATGACTATTATTGGGGGAATACAGCCAAAGGAATAATGTGTGGGATCTATAGAAGCTGCAGGTGAGTAGATTCATAGTGTCATGAAACTTTAGGCTACAAAGGACCTCAGAAATCATCTGCATCCATTGACAAGTGACCATTCAGCCTTCCAATGAAAGGAAACTTAGTGGCTAAAATGGTAGTAATCCAATTTTTGTACATGTAATAATTAGGAAGTTTCTTTTTTTCTTATGTTAAGCTCTTTAACTTTCACTCACTGGTTTTAGATTCCCTCTGGAATAACTCAGAATAAATCTAATTGCTTTCATGTGATTGGCCTTAAAATATTTGCAGAAGTATTATGCCTGCCCTAATTCTTCTGTTATTCAGCCTACACATCTCTACATTTTTAAATTAGTTGTCATGTTACATGCTATATGGACCCTTTACCAACTTCATCCTGTCTTCTCCTGAAAGAGGTATATTCCATCATTGTGCCTCTTAAAATATGGTGTCTAGAAATGAACACAATATTCCAAATGTGGCCCAGTCAGAAAAGAGCAAAATACAACTCTTATTTCCCTTGTTTTAGATTTTACACTTGTATTAATATAGCCCAAGACTGCACTAGGGTTTTTTTTTTTAAGCAGCTAGGTCACACTCATGTTAAGCTTAGAGTCAAATAAAATTCTTTTTTTATATTAACTACTATTAAATGAATTCTACCCCATTCTAAGATTGTACAGATTTCTTTAAGTGCAGGAAATGGCATTTATAAATACCAAATTAATCCAATTAGTTGAGGCTATTGTTAATCCTGTCAAGAATTTGGGAATCAATTCTGTTATCTAACATGTTAGCTATCTTTACTAGATTTGTGTTATCTATAGATTTAACAGATATGCCATCTTTGTCTTCAAGTCATTACAAAAAATGTGGAACAGGAAAAGATCAAGGACAGAGACCAGTATCAGGCCAGTAGAGAAACTTGACAAATACACTTTTCAGTTACAGTTATTTAACTATCTAGCTAAAACTAAAACTAACTGTACTGAGCTAAGGATAAAAATGAACAAAGGATAAAATGAAATACTTTCAAACACCTTTATAAAATCTAAAATGACTATGCTTGCAGTATTTCATTCATCTTTCATGTTTGGCATGCCATTCTTGGTGAACCTGGTGGCTCTTAGAGAACAATATTTTTCTTTTTACTATTTAATATACAGGAAAAATAAAATCTAGAGATGGAAAGAAGTTTTTCTATACTTTTCAGGGTGTTAGCAGGAGAGAGAGAAACAGAGCCCAGGCATCCCAAACCCCAGGTTGTCTTAGTTACCTGCAATGCGCTTCATCCAGGAGGCTTCATCAATGCCTAGGTTGTTGTTGATGATTTTCAGGATATTTCCAAGAATGATGCTGAGGTGTTGAGAAGTAATGAGAGTACAGCAGGGTCCTGCACTGGGGTGTAGATTCTCAGGCCCTCGTTCCCACCAGTATGATAGGTAATTACAGAGCATGGGCAAGATCACTTCAATGACATGGGGCATCTCTGTATATCTGGCTCCTGACTCAGCCAGATCGTTGATTTCCTTCATCAGTCCCTCCAGCTGGGGAATGTCTGGGCACATCTGTTCTACTGTATCAGGCATCCCTAAAACTTACCAAGAAAGTACAGGAAGAGTAAAGGAACAGGATTTAGGAAAGATGCTTGGCTGGGAATATCTTTCTCATTACCTGACCACGCCTTTTCTAACTAAACATCAATGCCTCCAAAGAGCAGTATAGTAGAAAAAACACTATATCTGGAGTCAGAAGACCTATACAAGTCTTAATTCTGCCACTCACTAGTTGTGTGACTTTGGGTAAATATTAACCTTTCTGATTTAGTTTCACAAATGTAAAAGTGAGGGTTGTGAGTAGGAGCTGAATGATAGAATCACTGAAGCCATTTCTATCTCTAGGATGCTTCATGTAATTTCTGCCTTCCCATTCCCTTTATTAACATTATAGCTTTAAATCCAAATGAAAATTAAAAGTAAAAAATTATAGAAATCTGGCTTTTGTTCTATTAGGCATTATCTTCTTACATTTCATTTCATTTTATTTTATTTTTTAAGCAATCGGGGTTAAGTAACTTGCTCAAGGTTACATGGCCAGTTATTTCTGGGTGTGGTGCTGAGTGTCTGAGCCCGGGATTTGATCTCCAGGTCATCCCAACACTGGAGCCGGTGATCTTACTCGCTGAGCCACCTGGCCGCCCCCTACATTTCATTTTAAAATCAGATAGATTAAATGTATTATTTAAGGAGCTAAAACTCTGAGGATGAGGAAGAAATGTTTCTGTGGTAACTACACTACAGTCATCTTTCATATTAACCTGGACTCTTGTTTTTCTCATTTTTCCATCTTATCACTCATCAGCACCCTCACTTCAAGGAAGATAGGAGAAAAAGGGGAAAAGTAAAGACAACAGTTTTAGTTCGCCAGTTGTCATGGATCTGGTATCAAAACCACTATAATTTTGAAGGTCCCTTCTAGCTTTAAATCTGATGAACCCATTTTTCCATTAGTGTTATTGACACCTCTTTTGTCTGTCAGTTTTACTTTGTACTACTACTGAAATCAATAAATGAAATGAATGTATAAGCAAACTAGGAGTTTGTATATTCTGCTATTATCTATGGGTAGGGCTAACCTATGTTAAGATTTTCCTTCAATATTTCACTATCTAAAGAATATTATTTATGAAAGAAAGATTCCCTTTTTTTTGCTAAGCACTGAACAATGAGAAATGGAAAGTAGATGACATTTCCTTGAGACACAAGATCAAGATATTAGGACAAGAGACTGAGGGAGGCTGTGAAATCTCTTTTCCTGGAAATATTTAAGGGTAGATCCACATTAGACTATAATAGATTAGGACTGCTCTCAATGGAACACAGGGCTAAGAACCAGATAGATTTTGAAATCCCTTTCAGTCAGAGAATGCTATTATCCTTCCTTAAGAACCCAGGTAAGCCAAGACAGGAGACATCCTGAGAGAAGATATGAGCTTCTAGATTTTGTTGATTATACAGAATTATGTCTATTTTGTAGGCACAGACATTTCTCCAAGTCACTCTTGGTAGGATATGTAAAGAAGAGGAGCTTTATGTCCTGAGAATACTGTCAGGGAGATTGCTGATAACTGTATTAGTACTCTAGGATGGCCCTTAGGTGGATAAATTTAGCATATTGGCCAAAGAAAAAACAATGATTTAACTTCTCATATTTAATTTTGGTTGCCTGAGGCAGTAAATGAGGGGCATTTGTTATAATGTTAAATCTAAGGTAATGTGCATCTGAGAAAAGACAGAAATGTTGCCCATAATCACCCAGATGGAACAATGATTTATAAAAACCTGAAAATAGTGTTTCTAATAGATGTCACCATATCAGGCATTCATTACCTTCAAGCTATGTGTAATGAAAAGCTTTCAAAATATAGAGACCTAGTAGAAGAAATCATAATTATGTGGGAACAAGATTAGGTATATATTTTCCCTGCCATCCAATTTGCCCACAGGATAGTTGTTGGTTCCAGGACCATTTCTATATGGATTCCAAACAAGACTGTAATAAAGAGATAATAATATATAGTATTCCCTTTGGGCTAAACATTCAACTTAAATTGATAGATTGGATTCCTGAGATGACTAATCCGGATCATACCCTTGCTCACCTACAAATACACCACTTCCATGTTCATGAGCTTTGAAATTCCATTCAATCTGACAACAATTTGTTGTCATTTAGTCTCTCCGTCTGGTCTGCAATCCCAAACCCTGTTTTTGGTCTTCACTGTAAATTTCAATTCCTTATTTTCTC
Organism: Petaurus breviceps papuanus; assembly: GCF_028583685.1. Taxonomy (NCBI): domain Eukaryota; kingdom Metazoa; phylum Chordata; class Mammalia; order Diprotodontia; family Petauridae; genus Petaurus; species Petaurus breviceps. The sequence goes on along the minus strand of NW_027186296.1, from coordinate 5,446,397 downwards.
ACTTCTTGCCCAGACTGTCATGCTCCTCCTTTCCTCATTTTGACTCCTTGGTGAACCAGTTAAATATTACATTGTCCTTTTCTCTCAAGTCCTTTGTTCCTTTATCCTATTGCCAATTTTGCCTTGCCAATTCCCAGTCTTTGATTATTCCCAACATCTGTTGCCTTTGCCCCTATTTACCTGCTGTTGAATGAAGCTGGTGAAAATCATGAAACTATACTGATTGGGTCCATTACAAATTTATGTTAAATAATCTTAATTTGGCCCTCACTGTGGCAAAATAATCTTTTTATACCTTCCTAATTGGATCATTATTCTACTTGTCACAGTAGCTTTTCCAAGCCTTTTCATCCCTCCACAAAATTCTCATGGCTCTCTCTCTTTCCACCCTCTCAGTTTAGAAACCTGTCTCATATTTCACTGAATTTTTTCTGTTGTTTGCTCATTTTTCCAGTCTATTTCTTGACTTTTAATTCTCTGTTAAAGTGGAGCTCTGCTTCGAGGGTGGGGGGCACACTGTCCCAACCTTTGAGTTTTTTGTTCATTTTTGCTGTATTTTGTACAGCTGTTCAGAGTTAGTTCTGGGAGTCTGTAAGCTTTCAGTTCTTCCAAAGTGGTATGATCTAAAGAGAGGTGTATTTACTACTCTCCTAGTCTGTCCTCTGGTCTTTGAGTGACAACAAGAACTCTTTTCCCCCCTGGAACTGTGACCAGGTCCCTGCTTCTCTGAAGCCTCAAACTCGGATGTGCTAGTACTTCTCCTCTTTCTGGGACTGATCCAGCGCTGGAACTCCCGTCTGTGTATGGATAATGCAGAAGAGCCCTGCACCTAGCGCCAGCAAAGGGATCCCTGCAATCTCCTTCGGACCAGTTGTCTGATGCGGGCTGAGAGCTCTGGAAGCAGTCATTGCTGCTGTTGATTCAGTTGCCCCGCAAAGCCTGCTGATGGTTTCCTGCAGCATGGTCTATACTGGCACAGCCTACACTGGACTGAGCTCCACTCTGACCCCTGTGTAATAGACCTTTCCTGATGACCTTCTAAGTTTTCTTGGGCTAGAAAATGGTTTACCAAATATTCTTGTAGGTTCTGCCACTCCAGAATTTGTTTTGAGGTGTTCTTTGAAGTTGTCCAGAGGGGAATTTGGGAGAGCTCGGGTGAGTCTCTACCTTTTCTCCAACATCTTGGCTCTGCACCCCTCCCCCCTTTATAGTTCCAAAGACCTTTTCTTAATTCTCTTTTTTCTGAACTTCCACAGTTTTTCACCCCATCCATCACCTTCTTCTCCTGGATACTCTCTAGTCTGTAGGTTTCCTACAACCTATTCTCTTGTGGTTCTCCTCCGACCTGTCCAAGTCCTCTTCAGACTCCTTTTCTGGATCTTCACTGATTTTATGCCCATTAAGGGTGAGTGTCTTCCAGGGATCTATCCTGGATCTCTGATATTCTTTCTATATACTATGTATCTTTTTTTTCCCATCAGCTCACTTTAATTCAATGATCATTTCCACACAGATGACTGACAGATCTACTTGTCCAGCTTTAATCTCTTCTCTAACCTCTCATGTCCCTTAAACCTAACATGTCCCAAACTGAAGTAGCTAAACCAAACTCTCTTCGAAAGCTCCTTATTATGACCATCCTCATCCAGGATACCAGCCACTCAGGCTCACAACCACTTTTCATTCCTGGTCCTTTTTCTCTCTCATCTTTCTCCACCCCACCGCCCACTCCTCCGATGTCCATTCTGTTGTCAAGTCTTGTCAGTTTTACTTAAGTAACATCTCTCTCTTTCTCTTTTTTTAAATAAGCAATTGGGGTTAAGTAACTTGCTCAAGGTTACACGGCAGGTGTTTCTGGGTGGGTGCTAAGTGTCTGAGCCTGGATTTGATCCCAGGTCATCCTGACTCTGGGGCCAGTGCTCTTACTTGCTGTGCTACCTAGCCGCCCCAAGTAACATCTCTCTTATACTCCCCTTTCTCTCCTCTGACACTGCTACTACCCAGGGGCAGGTCTTCATTGCTTTATAACTCGACTACTGCAACAGCCTGGTTGGTCTCCCTGTCTCAAATCTTTTCCCATTCTAGTCCCTCCTATATCCAAAATCAAAGTGATCTTTCAAAGGAACATATCTAATCATTTTTATCTCTTCCCACACCCTCCAGCCCTCCCTGCTCCCCTTCCCCCCCTCAATTCAATAAACTCTAACTGCTTCTTACTACATTGAGGATCAAATTTTAACAATACTATGTTTGGCTTTTAAAGCTCTTGATTATCTGTCCCCCTTCTATCTTTCCAGTTTCTTATACCTTACACCCTCCTCTCCCAAATATTTTACAACCTAGTGACTCTGGCTTCCTTGCTGATTCTCACACAACATGATCCATCCCTATGCATTTTCACTGGTTGTCTCCTATGCCTGGAATGTTCTTCCTCTTCATCTCTGTCTCTTAACTTTCTTCAAGCTCCAGCTAAAAACCAATCTATGAAAAGCATTCCCCAATTTCTCTTAGTGCTAGCATCTTACCTCTATTGATTATCTCCACTTAATTTTATGCATATCTTATCTGTAGATTTTAATGTAATGTTTCACTATATTGGGAGCACCTTGAGGGCAGGGAATGTCTTCTGCTTTTGTTTCCTAAGCACTTAACATATAGGAAGTGTTTAATAAATCTTATAACTATTATCTACCCATTAAATCCAGTAATTTCCTCATGTGCACTGGGGGACTCAATTGATCAGGAGTTCCCTCATCAAACTTCCTCCACAGTAAATTATTAGGTACAAGGTCTACTTAAGGTAATTGCACTGGAAGCATAAAAAAAATCTATGCTTGACCCTTGACTGGAAAAAACAACACATTTGTGATTTTGAAATAAGCCCTAAGAATGAAGTCTGCTGTCCTCTCTAACTGGAAAACAGCCTTGCCTGGATCCTATTTGAACCAAACAAAAATATCATCAGCAGAGAGTCTTTAGTGCACACTCTCTTTTCATTTAGAATTAGAATACTAGATTTTGATTCCTCTTGGGTATCTATTGCTATGGAGGAAGATATTCTCAAGAAAAATCACCTTTTTAATCTATGTAGAAGATATAAATATACGAAATAACTGGCCGTGTAACCTTGAGCAAGTTAACCCCGATTGCCTAAAAAAAAAAGATATAAATATGACTTGGAGACTGCTGGTTGTATCACAAATGGCATATGTATGTGCATACATCAAGATACACATAGTAAACAATTTTCTAGCATGATCAGGAAGTGGGGCTGTTTTGGTTAACCAAATGATCTGGTAAATAGAATTACCATGTATAGTTCACTGAAATGATAAATTTTCAGTAAATTAAGTTATGGTATACACATGTCTAAAATTCCATTGAATATAAGCTTTTTGTGATGATTTGGAAGATACTTTAGGATATTATAGTACTATAGTATCACCCTTATGAACATTAAAATTAGCACTATTCTGACAGCATGAAATTGTCAATTAGCAGAGATTTGCAGGGGAAAGAGTATGGATAAAACACTCTCTTAATGTATTTCTGATACATAGACTCAAATATGAATGATGCTTACCCCTTAGCCCTGAGACTGCTCAGCTTATATGACACAAAGTTTTCATACATCTTTCCTAGATTCATGTGGGGGACAAAAAACTATCAGCAAGGTTGATCGATAAATATTTATAGATATTCTATTTATATAGCACAGTGTTTTTTACTTCTTAAGTGTCCAATATACATCTGATTGTTTTAATGCTGTAAATTTAGGCCCATCCAGAAATGGTAAGCAATTTTTCTAGCACCACAGAGGATGCTACTAGTAGAACAGAAGTTTTATTATCTTCTCCTTCCCTTTACTCCCCCCTCATCTCCTGACCTCAAGTTCAATGATAGCATGGTACAGTGCAGAAAGAGCACTGGCTCTGAATTCAGAGGACCCAAGTTCAAATCCAGCTTCTGATGCTTACTATCTTTGTCAACTTGAACAAATCATATAACTCTCATGGCTTTTCTTATATATAAAATAAGAGCCTGATGAGAGGAATGCAGGAGTTCTTTCCAGTTCCACATTCTCATAAGATAGGCCACTACTGGAAATCTTTTCCCTCTTGATAAATGTTTCCTTGTTGGATCAATGTAATAGAAGAAAGATAGTATATTTACTGAGTTAAAGAGGTGGGAAGGCAATGTAAATGGGAAATGCGGGAATGTGTAATATTCTTTCCCATACACCTGTGTAATTACCGTGAACAACAGTACAAATTCAATCATTCAAAAAATTTCTTTCTCCTTAGAAAGAGTCCTTCTAGGATACTGGGAAAAGAGGCAAACTAATTTCTTCACCTCATCTGAAGCATAAGAAGTACACTGCCATGTTTATGCTTCAGGTACTTGTGAACTTGGGAGTAGCCATTTTATTTTCAATTTCTTGCCAGTGCCTTCACCATGTCCTCATATTACCTGATGTCTCGCTGAACTATGGTTTGCATGTACTTGACTTGTGCTGCCCTGGTTTAGCTGCAGGGGTGGTCAGAGAAAAACATATCTGGAGATTTATTTATGTTGCTATCCAAAGGAAAAAGAAAGAGGGGTAATTCCCCTAAGTTTAAGAGTTGCAATACATTCATTAATGGCTAATGCCTCCTCTCCTATATTTAGTCACACTTTTCTCCTCTTCATTCTAAGACAGGGACATAAATTCTTATTGTATTGTTTAAAGTATACTAGTGATCCTTTCTCCTGGCTATGATCTTTTTTATCTGGAATAATTAGAATAAAATACAAACAAATGATCTTCATAGCTCAGAGAAAAGTTGTCATGGGCTAATATTCTGGAACTTTTGCATAAAAAGCTGTGATACTTGGTACCACGACCATTTTCCACAATGCTTGTCTATACACAATGCCTGGCTCAGGGCATCTTGTCTATCTGCTCTTATCAATGACAGGAAATAAAATAAGAGGAACTCAGCACAGTCTCCTCCTTACAAATTATTTTGCAAACTGTATATTGAGAAAATTTTGCACTATCAGACACTTCACCCCTTTAGCATCTCAGAGCATTTTGCAAATCACAGGCTCACAAAAACTTCACTTAACATAACATAACATAACATTATTTTAGAAAATATTTTTATATTACCCAATAACTTTAGAAAATATGTTTAATTTGGGTTTATATTGTTTTCATTATGTTAGTCTTTTAAAAAAGGAAAATAAATTATCCAAAATTTTGGTTAAGTTAATGGCTTAGTAAAAAAGAAAGGAATACTTGTTTCAGACTTTACCAGATTAGTATATTTTTTCAAGTCTTTACTTGAGAAATTATCTACTCCATTACTCTGCCTTCAGGGTGGCCAATACTGTTTTGGGGGTCAGAACCTATGATTTAATTGTTAGAGGGAACCCCTAAATCAGGAAACTGTACTCAGAATGTAACAGTTGTCTGGGGACACCAAGATGTTGACTGATTCACCCAGGGTCACCCATCTAGTATGTGTCAGAAGTGGGACTTCACTCTGGGTGTTCTGTACTCCAAGGCCAGCAACTCTCTATCCATTACCAAGACCAAATTATGCCTAGTTGCCTCTCATACTCATATCACCCTAGAAATAAAAAAAGGTCATTCCTTGAAAAACAAGCAATACAAAAAACCTTTTTAGGAGGCTTCCTTTAAACTGCCTTAGTTGCTGAATCCAAGGTCTCCTAATCCTTACTTTTAGTAAATTCCCCTTCATGTATAATCATAATCCCACCTGCTTTATTAAAAAAAATTCTATGGATATAAGGAACATCCAGTTACTATGTTCTATGATGTATTATGATGGTCCTTTATGGATTTGAAGAACATATATGAAATGTTAATGTGTTACTTGTAATTCTCAGGAGAAGGAGGCTTCAAAATATTCCTATGTCCTAAGCAGGAATGAAAAAAGAGGTCTAAAGCGTTGAAGTGGTAATAGAAGCAGAATTTTAGAGTTGAAGGAAATATTAGAGATCATCTTCTAAGTCCATTTTTCGCAGATAAGCCAAAACATATGTTCACAGCAGTTAAATGACATGTCTAACCAAGGTCACACAGCTAATCAATAGCAGAAAAAGTATTAGAACTCAAGTCTTCTGACATATCTCCATGTTGCTGGGTTTTTTTTTTTCCTACTAGAACATGTGGTCCTTTAGATTTCCCAACCAGGTGGAAAGAGGAAATGATAAACAGACCTTAACCCTCATTCTCCAGTAAGCAGAATTCTATACCATTCTTGCTTACAGCTGATGAGTGTGCAGACTGACTGACCTCTATGATAGGACACTTACTAGACCTTTCCCTGGGGGTTTTGGTGTTGAAGACTGAGAGCGAGTTGTAGCAGTTGAGGGAGGGCTCCAAGAATGCCACTGGCATAGCAGCTGCCAGTGCAGCGAGACATTCTCCAAGTGCTGGACGTTGCCTAGAAACAAAAAAGTCAATTTAAAGTAAACTCATCTCTATGGGTTACTGAATGGGGTATTTCTCAGCCCTGGACTTTCTAAGACCAAATATATGCTACATCCCTCCCCTTCTTTTCAGAGACACATAGATCAATGATTTAATCCTTTCAGGAATTCCCACTGCCTGGTCCCATAACCTGGTACTTGCTCTTGCTTTCATGCTCCCCAGTTATGGATAAGTAGCTTTGTGCTATCATCATATGTCTGAGTTAGTCCTGCTGGCATCATAGTTGTAACTGATTCTATTTGTTTGCATAGAATGATGGTTAATTCATGTCTTTTTGCCATGGAGTGCTTTTGTTGGATTAAGGGTCTTTGTTGGTGGTGAAGAGGAAGAGGAGAGGAGGGACATGGCTTAGAATAAGGCAAATGATGTTAACAAGATTCAAGCTACATTGATAAATGGCCAAAGGATATGAACAGGCAATTTTCAGAGAAAGAAATTAAAGATATCTATAAGCAAATGAAGAAATGCTCTAAATCACTATTGATTAGAGAAATGCAAATAAAAACAACTCTGAGGTACCACATCTCGCCAGTCAGATTGGCTAAGATGACAAAACAGGAAAACGACAAATGCTGGAGAGGGTGTGCGCAAATTGGAACACTAATGCATTGCTGGTGGAGTTGTGAACTGATCCAGCCCTTTTGGAGAGCAATCTGGAATTATGCCCAAAGGGCTATAAATACTTTCATATCTTTGATCCAGCAATAGCACTCCTAGGGTAATATCCCAAAGAGATCATAGAAGTGGGAGGAAGACCCATATGTACAAAAAGGTTTATAGCAGCTCTTTTTGTGGTGGCAAAGAATTGGAAATTAAGGGGGTGCCCATCAACTGAGGAATGGCTGAACAAGTTGTGGTATATGCATGTTATGGAATACTATTGTGCTATAAGAAACGAGGAGCAGATGGTCTTCATATTTACCTGGAGAGGCTTATACGAACTGATGCTGAGTGAGAAGAGTAGAACCAGGAGAAATTTGTACACAATTACAGACACAATGTATGTGTGATGACCAACTTTGATAGACTTGACTCTTCTCATCAATGCAGTGATATAAGTAAACCCAAAAGACTCATGATGGAGAGAAAGAACTAGAAAGAACTGAGCTTATGTCCAGATGGAAGATTCTGAAGATCACTTGGTAAGATAAGGTACTGGATACTGAGGTTCTTACTCAAGTTGAAATGCCAAGCATTCCAACTGCTTTAAATGTGAACTTGCAATTCTACTGTAGAGAGTACAACTCTTATGGTCTGGCCATATTGTTTGAATGCTAAATGTATGTCTGCCTAAAATTCTGTTTCACAGAGCACTCACACAAGGCAAATGCTCATAAGGAGGTTAGAAGAAGTGATACAAGGACACTCTCAAGGTCTCTCTGAAGAAGAACTCTGGGAGTTGGTAATAAATTGTGAGAAAGGTAATAAATTGGCACAGGACCACCCAGCATGGCATACCTACATCAAAAAAAGTGCAGTGCTCCATGAGTAAAGCAGAATTGCAGTAGCTTCAAAAGAAATGTGAGATGCATAAATTTGGAGACATGTCCTTCTCAAATGTTTACAGATCCATAAAGGGTATGAATTCCCAATTTGATACAACATGTTCCACTCCTCTCATAATTGTCCACTTCACACTTTAAACATGGCTCAATTGTATAAATTGAACATGGGGCTTTGGAATTTTCTCTTCCTCTCTCAGTTTGGGAACAGTCACTGAGATTATATGGTTTTTCCAAACAATTTTTTCTTGTCAAAGAAATGAGAGAATATTATTGAGAACACAAAATATTCCTTTATTGGCTGGGCAGGACACTGTCAGGGGCTGACATCTGTTGACCAATGATGAACACAAGAAAATGGGACCATCAGTTTCCCATTAATTGATAATATCATCTAAGTGATTCACTGGCATCCATTCACAGATGGATCATATACTTCTCACGTGTTACACATATGTTTTGAGTCCACAGTCAGGGGACAATATCCCTTAAAATCAACCTATTGTTTGAATTCTTTCTTAGCCCAAGATACAAAGACAATGAGACAAAAATGTAGAAAAACTAGATGTAAAATTAGCAAATGGGTGAGGATTTCACTCACTGAATAGCACCCAGCTGTTTTTGTCTTCTTTTGTGACCAGTTTGGAAAGAAAGGTATTATTATGTCCTTAAAGCATATGACCTGAATCCTTGTGAACTGAGAGCTACAATGAAGACAAACTGGAAAATGTCATGCCAAACATGGTTGCAAACACCTGCAATCCCTGCTACTGGGGAGGCTAAAGCTGGTGGATTGATTGAGCTCAGGAGTTTTGAGCTATTATGGATAATAATAATTATTATTATCCTATTGTTATAGTTAGTATATCAAGTACTCATTGAATGCTCTTAAGTTTACAAAAAATTTTACACATATCTCATTTTATCCTTAACCTAGGAGACAGGTGCTATTATTATCTCCATTTTACAGCTGAAGACACTGAGGTAGATAGGGGTTAATTGACTGCCTAGGTATAAGTTGATTGGGTGTCCTAAATTTAGCATTAATATGGTAAGCCATTAGGAGCAAAGGGTACCAGATTGCCTAAGGAGAGGCAAACTGATCCAGGGTCAGAAATAGAGAAGGTCAAATCTCCCAAGCCAATCAAAGTAGGACTAGACCAAGAATGTGCTAGTGAATGCTTGAAATCCAAGAAGATCGTTACATTTTCAGTGTGAGCATTTACACCCAGAAAATAAGCAAATGCTTCATTTATTGTTTTGTTGATTGTATAGTCTGAAGAAGAAGGCAGAGAAAATCCTAATAATGCAGACTAAACTTAAAAGTGTGTCATGTGGTGCTTTGGGGCCAAAATGGTGGAATAAGGCAGGGACTCACCTGAGTGCTCCCAAATTTCCCTCCAAACAACTTTAAATAATACCTCAAAACAAATTCTGGCATGGCAGAATTATAAAAAGGGGCAGGGTTAAATAATTTTTCAGCCAAGACAACTTAGAAAGTCTACAGGAAAGATTTGTGTTACTGAGGTGAAAGTGGAACACAGTCCAATGCAGGCAGCCCAGGCAAGTCAACAAAAGGCCCTACCCTAGCAAGTCAGTGTAGACTTTGAGGACAACAGTGACTTTCAGTCCACAGATCATAAGGGGGCTGGACAACTGGTGAGAAAGGGATTACCAGGGACACTTTGCTAGGACTGAGTGTAGGTCTCTGCTGCACTGCCCAAATGGGGATCTGGGTCATAGTCCCAGGGTGAGAAGAAGTACTAGCACACTAGGACATATGGCTAAAGGAGAGTGGGGATTGTGATCACAGGTCCAGGGCAGAAAATAGTACTTCTAATTATTCACAGAACAGAGCACAGTCCAGGAGAATAGTGACCATACCTCTTCTTAAATCATGACACCTTGGAAGAACTGAAAGCATACAGAGCCATTCCTCCCTCCAGAATGAGCTCTGAAAATAGCAGCATGTAAAACCTGAAGCTTGGGATACTGCTCCCTCTACCCTGGGAGCATAGCCCAACTTTGACATAAAATTTAAACTTAAGAAATAAGTTGGAAAAAGAAATAAAAAAAAACCTGCCAAAAACAAAAAAGAACCTAATCATAGAAAGTTACTATGGTGACAGGGAAGATCAAAACACAACCTTCAGAAGAGGAAAAACAATGTCAAAACAGCTACATATGAATCCTCAAAGAAAAATATGAATTGGTGTCAGTTCCAAAAAAGAATTCCTGGAAGAGCTAATTTTTTTTAATTAACAGAGGTAGAAAAAAAACTGGAAAAATAAATGAGAGTGATGCAAGAGAATCATGAAAAAAGAGTCAACAGCTTGGAAAAGGAAGCATAAAAAATTGGAAAAAGATATACAGAAATTCACTGAAGAAAAAAAAACTCCTCAAAAAGAGAAACTGGTCAATTAGAAAAGGAGGTACAAAAGTTCAATGAAGAAAATAATTCTTTAAAAATTAGAAGTAGGCAAGTGGAAGCTAATGACTACATGAGATGTCAAGACAATCAAAAAAATCGAAAGGATGAAAAAATTGAATAAAATGTGAAGTATCTCATCGGTAAAACAACTGACATGGAAAATAGATGTAGGAGAGATAATGATCAAAAAAAGAGTCAAGACATCATGTTTCAAGAAATTATCAAGAAAAACTGTCCTAATATACTAGGTCCCAGAGGGTAAATAGAAATTAGAAGAACCCACCAATCACCTCCTGAAAGGGATTCCAAAATGAAAACTCCCAGGAATATTATAGTCAAATTCTAGACCTCCCAGGTAAAGGAGAAAACAGTGCAAGCAGCCAGAAAGAAGCAATTAAATACTATGTATTTGTAGTATATATATATATATGTATATGTAATGTAGTATCACAGTCAGTATTTCATAAGATTTAGCAGCTTTTACATGAAAGGATCGAAAGACTTGGCATATAATATTTTGGAAGACAAAGAATCTAGGACTACAACCAAAAATCACCTACCCAGAAAAAGTGAGTATGATCCTTGAGGGGGAAAATGGATGTCTAATGAAATAGAGGTTTCAAGCACTCTTGATGAAAAGACAAGTGCTGAGTAGAAAACCTGATTTTCAAATATAAGACTCAAGAGGAGCATAAAAAGGTAAACAGGAAAGAGAAATCATAAGGAGAGATTGATACAAGGGAGAGCAGATTGGGGGAGGTGATAGAAGTAAAATATGAGGAGGGTCAGGGTAAAAAGAGAGGGAAGGATAAACATGGGAAAAATAGAATGGAGAGAAATACAAGTTAGTAATCATAACTGTGAATGTGAATGGAATGAACTCACCCACAAAAGAGAAGTAGAGAGAGAGAATGGATTAAAAACCAGAATCCCATAATATGCTGTTTACAAGAAACACACGTGAAACAGAGAGACACACACAGAGTAGACCCTTAGGTATGGAGTAGGGAGTAGAATCTATTATGCTTCAGTTGAAGTAAAAAGCACGAGTCACAATCAGGATCTCAGACAAAGCAAAACCAAAAATAGATCTAATTAAAACAAATGAGGAAGGAAACTACATCTTTCTAGAAGGAACCATAGACAATGAAGTAATATCAATACTAAACATATACATACATACATACACACACATACATACAAACATACATAAAATGAATGGTATAGCATAAAAAATTTCTAAGCAGAAGTTAAGTGAGTTACAGGAATAAATAGAGAGTAAAACTATACAAAGGGGGAAGAACCTCAACTCTCCCTTCTCAGAATTTGATATATCTAACCAAAAAATAAACAAGAAAGAAGTTAGGAGGCAAATAGAATTTTAGAAAAATTAAATATAATAGACTTCTGGAAAAAATGAATGAATAGAGAGGAATATACACTTTTTTCTCAGAGGTACGTTACTCCTACAAAAAATTAATTATGTATTAGAGCATCAAAAAACTCACAACAAAATGCAGAAAAGCAGAAGTATTAAATGCATCCTTTTCAGATCATAATGCAGTAAAAATTACATTCAACAAAGAGCTATGGAAAAATATATTAAAATTAATTGGAAATTAAATAATCGAATCCTAAAGAAAGAGTGGGTCAAAGAACAAATCACAGAAACATTCAGTAATTTTTTTAAATAAGCAATTGGGGTTAAGTAACTTGCTCAAGGTTACACGGCCAGTTATTTCTGGGTGTGGTGCTAAGTATCTGAGCCCAGATTTGATCCCCAGGTCATCCCGACACTGGAGCTCTTACTTGCTGAGCCACCTGGCCGCCCCTAAACAATTGTGGTTAAGTAACTTGCTCAAGGTTACAAGGCCAGGTGTTTCTGGGTGGGTGCTAAGTGTCTGAGCCTGGGTTTCGATCCCCAGGTCATCCCGACACTGGAGCCGGTGCTCTTACTCGCTGTCCTACCTGGTCGCCCCGACAACCAGTAATTTCATTAAAGAGAATGACAACATACCAAAATTTATGGGTTGTTGTCAAAGCAGTAGTTAGTGGAAAATTTGTATCTCTAAACATTTACATCAATAAAATGGAAAAAGAGCAGATCAATGAATTGGGCATGCAACTAAAAAACAAAGCTAAAAAAAGAGCAAATTAAAAATTCCCAATTAAACACTAAATTGGAAATCCTGAAAATCAAAGGAAAGATGAATAAAAGTGAAAGTAAAAAACAACCACCAAAATTATTGGATTAATAAATCTAGGATCAGGTTTTAAGAAAAAAAAACAATAAAACAGATAAACCACTGGTTATTTTGGTTTAAAAAAAGAAAGAAGAAAACCAAATTACAGGTATCAAAAATGTAAAGGGTAAAATCACCACAAATGAAAATGAAATTAAAACAATTATTAGGAGCTATTCTACCCAATTATATGCCAATAGATATGATAATCGAAGTGAAATGGATGTATATTTGCAAAAAAATAAATTGCTCAGATTAATTAATAAGAGGAAATAGAATACTTAAAAAATTCCATCTTAGAAAAGGAAATTGTTTAACAAGCCATAAATGAACTACCTAAGAAAAAATCACCAGGGCCAAATGGATTCACAAATGAATTATACCCAACATTTAAAGAACAATTAATTACAATACCATATGAAGTACTTAGAACAATTGGCAAAGGAGTTCTACCAAATTCTTTTTATGACAAAAATATGATGCTGATACCTAAAAAAGAAGAGTGGAAACCAAAAAAGAAAACTATAGACTAATTTCTCTAATGAATATTGATACAAAAATGTTAAATAAAACACCAAAAAGAAGATTATAGCAATACATCACAAGGATCATATACTATGACCAGGCAGGATTTATACCAGGAATGCAGGGCTGGTTAAATATTAGGAAAACTATCAGCATAATTGACCATATCAGTAACAAAACTAACAGAAATCATATGATCATATTAACAAATGAAGAAAAAAACTTAAAAAATTTTTTTGGGTCTTTATTAATTTGTTTACTTTTAGTTTACAAGATTCAGTTCCACAATCCCTTGAGTTTCAAATTTTCCCCCCTTTTCCCCCCTACCCATGGTGGCATGCAATCAAGTATAGGATCCGCAAATACTTTCACATTGGACATTAGTCATATTATAAAAAAGGATTGTAACGGATGGAAAGAACAATGGGAAAGAGTAAACAAAACCAAATAAGAAAAAGAAAGAAAGCAGGTAGTTTGCTTCAATCTGTATTCAAACTCTGCAGAAAAAGCTTTTTGACAAAATATAACACCCATTCCTATGAAAAACACTATAGAACAAAAGAATAAATAGAGCTTTCCCCAAAATGATAAGTATTATCTATGTAAAACCACCAGAAAGCATTATGTGTAATGGCGATAAACTAGAAGCCTTCCTAGTAAGATCAAAGGTGATACAAATATACCCAACAATTAAAGAAGAAAAAGAAATTGAAGCAATTAGAAGAGGCAACGAGGAAACAAAAGTATCACTCTTTTCAGATAATATGATAGAAAATCTACTAAAAAACCACTTGAAAAAAAATTAACAATTTTAACAAAGTTGCAGGATACAAAATAAACCACAGAAATCATCAGCCTTTCTATATATTGCCAACAAAATCCAGAAGAGATAGGAAGTATAATTCCACTTAAAGTAACCATAGACAATATAAAGTAGTTAAGAGCTTACCAGCCAAAACAAACCTAGGAACTATATGATCACAATTACATAACACTTTTCACAGTAATATCTAAACAACTAGAAAAATATTAATTGCTCATGGATAAGTTGAGACAATATAATAAATATGACAATTACACCTAAATTAATTTACTTATTCAGTATGATACCAAGCAAACTACCCAAAAATTATTTTATAGAACTAGGAAAAAATAACAAAATTCTTCTGGAAGAACAAAAAGTCAAGAACATAAAAGGAATTAATGAAAAAAAATGTGAAGAAAGACAGTCTAGTTATATAAGATCTCAAACTGTATTACAAAGCTGCAATCATTAAAATAATCTGGTACTAATAAATAGAGTGATGAATGAAGTTAGGCACACCACACATAGTAGTAAATGATCATAGTAATCTAGTGTTAAATCCAAAAATCCAAGCTTTTAGGATAAGAACTCACTATTGGAGAAAAACTCGAAAACTAGAAAACAATTGGGCAGAAATAAGACATAGACTAATATCTCATACTGTATTCCAAGAGGTCAAAATGTGTACATGATTGGGGTGGGGAACCTGTGGCCTCAAAGCCACATGTGACTCTCTAGGTCCTCAAGTATGGCACTCTGACTAGATCCAAACTTCACAGAACATCTTCTGTCAAAGGGCCACACCTGAGGACCTGTAGCCTCAAGGCCGCAGGTTCCCTATCCCTAATTTAGATATAAAGGGTGATACCATAGGAAAATTAGGGGAGCATGGGATAATTTACCTGTAAGATCTATGGCTAAGGGAAGACTTTATGACTAAACAAGAGATAGAGAGCATTATGAGATATAAAATGGATAATTTGGATTAATATTAAATTAAAAATATTTTGCACAAACAAAAACAATCCAGCCAAGATTAAAATGAAAGCAGAAAGCTGGGAAAAAATTTATAGAAAGTGTCTGTAATAAAGACAGGGAGCAAGGGAGGGAAGAAGGAAATGGGACAGAGAGAACCAGAGATAGAGAGAGACAGAAACTCATCTTTAAAAAGAGCAAAAAAGAAAAAAAAACATTGCAAGGAACTTCTGGGAGAGGAGTAATAGCTTTTGAGCTGGAAGAATTATAAAAAGGCAATTCTTATACCACAATAATATATTGGGTAGAAGTGGGAAAAATATTTGTGAGACTGCTCCTCCATGTTTTAAGCTTCACTTGATATTAATGATCAAAGAATTGTCAAATAAATTTATTACCATTTTCTTTTAAGGAATCTTACTCAATTCTTATATATGTATGGGATACACTTCACTGGAAGAGAGCCTTTAAGATGGCTCTGAGTCAAATGCTTTTTTTGCAATCAATCAGTCTATGAATCATATGTGTGTACATATATATGAACATGTATATAAACATATATATATATGAACATGTATATAAACATATATATATATATATATGAATGAACCTGTTGAGGTTCTCTTGGTCATCTTTTCTGGAGGGGTTGGGGAAAGTATTATTAAAGTCTGAGATTTTACCTTGTTTGTGGTATTTTAACTTCCTCTTCAGATACTTTGTGGATCAATTACTTAAAGTCCTCACCTCCAGCACTGATCTCAATAAATATCAAATCCAGCCTTTTTTCAATTTTGTTCTCTTTAATGCTATTTCACCTTCATACTATAAGTATTTCTGGGATTGTGATATTAGAGTTCAACTATGATGACCCTACATTCTTGAGTGTCAAAAGAATTTATTATAAAAATCTCTGTAGAGCTTCCTTTCTTTTTCTCTTGTTTTCTTCTATTTTCATCCTTAAATACCCTAAAGATGATTTTATGTAGCTATAACTCTTACCAACTTTCTTCAAACTGGTTTTTATCCTTTGCTACTTCTTCATTTAATGACATAATACTGCTAATAATCTTCCATTTTCTTTATCTATAAGATTTTTAAAATTAATTTACCTTCTAAACCTATGATGTCTTTGGATATCATAACTCTCCACTTGTCAAATAACTGAATTATTTATAGTTTCTAAAGTGTTTTTTAGGCTCTTTTGTTCTCCTTGTCAAAACAACTGCTTTATGTTAGTTAAACATCTGCATGAAATTATCACAATGTAAAAATACATTTTGCCATTAAGATCATGATTAAAATAAAAATTGTGGTTCTGGAAACAGAATCTTACACCAACAACACCATTACGGGGATGTGAAAGCAAAAAAAAGAGGTTCAGAAAAAATAGAAAGAAGAAAGAGTGAATTTTTAAGTCAAAGTGTTCAACTAATGTACTGATCTTGAAGGTAATGGGCTTTGGAATCTCTCACCTTCATTACTGACATATCCTGAGGCTTTCCACCCTTAACATGGGAATTTTCTAGAGGATACAAAAGGTGATGCTGTTTAAAAAAAAGTTTTATAAAAACAAAACCCAGATGCCTGCCAATTAGTGCTTCTATCCTTAAAATGCCAATCCAAATGAACCCCATTACCTAAATATTTTGGACCCACAGGTAAAAGATGATGCCTTTTTTTTTTCTCACAAGGGGTGTGCGTTGGCATAAATATCTAGCCTACGTTATAAAGCCTTTAGTTATATTTATTCTTTTTTTTTCATTAGATATAACCCTAGGTGCTGGCCAGTTTGGGAATCAAGGCCCTGGAATGGAAATAAACTCTTGAAACAGCTCCATTTAAATTGATAGATTGAAACAGTTTATCAACAGGTTTATAAAATTTTCCACAATAGGGAGTTTGTTTTCTCCTTTCTTTATAACTTACATAGTACCTAGGGCAGCATTTTGTCCACTGTGAGTAACTGATCAATGTGGACTGATGGAAGAAATTTTAATTTCTGCTTCGGTTGTCTCTTGCCTTGACAAGTGGCATCCTCTCTTTATTAATCTCTCTACTTCGAAACCTCCAATCTTTAAAAATTAGCTGTGTGAAAATGTTTCTGCCTATTGCTCCAATTCTGTCACTTCTCTTCCATGTCATGAATTCCTTTGTCTTTCAGTTTAAGTTTACATTTCTTGCCCTGATGTTCTATTTTCATAATTTGCTCTAGTACTCCATTTTGTTATCTCTTCTCACTATTATAAATTTCTCTCTGCACTTTTCTCTCTCTCTCTCTCTCTCTCTCTCTCTCTCTCTCTCTCTCTCTCTTAAGCAATAGGGGTTAAGTAACTTGCTCAAGTTTACACAGCCAGTTATTTCTGGGTGTGGTGCTAAGTATCTGAGCCCAGATTTGATCCCCAGGTCATCCCGACACTGGAGCTGGTGCTCTTATTCACTGAGCCACCTGGCCTCCCATTCTGCACTTTTCTCAAAAGAGAAACCTGTGTTGAAAAACACTAAAACAAAAATTATAGAAAATCCATTCTCTCCTTCTATCAAGGGAATTTTTGTATAAGATCCTCATTTTAGTCATTTTAAAAGTGAAGAAACAAATATCCAAATAACTAACATTACCTCTTAAACACGAAGACTCTCAATGATGCTATATATACAAATCATAGAACAATTAAATTCAACAAACATTTATTGCAACAGTTATACATGTACCTGGCACAGTGCTAGGCACTGGGAACAGAAACACAAAAATCAAACTGTCCTGCCTCTCAGGAAGCTCACATTCTAATGTGGGTGTGTGGAGGGACAGCATATCAATATCTCTATCTCTATAAGTAGAGATAGAGATCACATGCAATAAAGAGAAAGTATTTTTATGGGGAGCCCGAACAACTACTGGGATTGGGAAAGACCTCATGAAGGAGAAGGCACTTGGGCTAAGTACTGAAGGGAACTAGGGCAATAAAATGCAAAGCTGAGCAGAAACCATATTCCAGGTATGGGATACAACCTGTGCAAAAGTATGGTAGTTGGAGAAGGAATATCATATGAGAGGATCAGCAAATACATCAATTTGGCTAGAACATAGATCATGTGAGGAAGAATAACATGAAACCAGTCAAGGTGAAGCTATATTGAAAGTATCAAAAAAAGGAGTTTGTAATTTATCCTAGTGTTAATAGGGAGCCACAGAAGTTTCCTGAGTAGGGGAATATCACAGTTATATGTTTCCTTCATGAATATCAATTTGGCATCTGTGTGAGAGGAGAGACTGGAGGCAGGGAGATTAAGTGCAATAAATAAGAGATAATGAGAGACTAAGGTAGCAGCTGTGTAAGTGGGGAGAGAGATAGGTGGGAGAGATATTATGGAAGAAGAATAAGCAGGATTTGGCAAATGCTTAGTTTCGGAGGGTAAGGTGAATGAAGTCATGGATGACCCCAAGGTTGCAAACCTGGAAGATTAGAAGGACAGAGCTATACTTAAAGGAAATTGGGAAATTAGGAAGGTGGCTGGATTAGAGGGAGAAAAAATATTGAGTTCTGATTTGGACATGTTGACTCATGGGAAACACAAACATATCTATACATGTATATATAAACATGTACATATATGCATATATACATACATATTTTTGTATATATGTAGAATGTCATCTGTACAATAACGGTAAATGAATCTATTGGTGCTGATATAATCTATGAGAGAAAATACATCGAGAAAAGACAAAAGGGTGGTAGAGAGCCTTGATGTACCCCTTAGGGGGTAGATCATGGATTATGATTCAGCAAAGGATAAGCTAGGAGAAGAAGTAGGTGAAAGAAGTATCATGAAATTCCAAGGAAAAAGAACATTCAGGAGAAAGGAGAAGGTCAGCAGGATTAAATACCGTCAAATATGTCAAGAAGGATGAGACTGAGGATAGATCACTGAGTTTGGCAATTAAAAAAATATTTGGAAACCTTGGAGAGATCAATTTCAATAGAATGATGATTACAAGTAGTTGAGAAGTTTGTGGAATATGAAGAAATGGAGGCAACTAATGTAAAAAGCTTTTTATAGCAGTTCAACTATAAAAGCAAGGAGAGAAAGAATGATAGTTTGAAGGTACAGTAGGGTCAAGTTAAAATTGTTTAAGTATGGAGGACACGAGCATTTTTGGAGGTAGTAGGTAAGGAGCTAAAATGTAAAGAGAGATTAAAGATTAGAAAGGGAGAGCGCCTGATCTGGACAAGAGAGGGTTGCCAGGAGAAATGGGAAAGAAAGTGAATCAAAACACAAGTAGAGGGGTTGTTCTTGGAGAAAGTTACCCCTCTTTGTCAGAAACTGGAGGAAAGGAAGAGATAAATGAGGTTGATTTTGAAGTAAGTTGAGATATACAGAGTTGGGGAAGAGACCCTATAATCTCAGAAGAACCACAACTGCAGGTGATCCAAAGGTTATCCTTTGTGCAATAGAAATACACAGTGTGTGTAAGCAAACCAAACCCTATTACCAAATATGACCTGTATATAAGAAGCAACACAAAAGACATCATTAAATAAATATATAACTGGAAAAGGAGATGGGAGAGTTGGAGAGTGAAAATGAAAGATGGGTAAATGACTTAAACATTGGAGTGGCAAATAAAAAATATCAAAAGAATAAGGGAGAGATCTTTAGGATGCTGGGTTAATCCTCTATAAAGGATTCATGGAAAAAGATGGATAAGAATTTCACATGAGAAGGTGCTAGATGGGTTGTCATCTATAATGTTGGAGGGAGTAGCCACTCTACCAGATTAGGGATCTATTAAAGTAAGGAGGCATGTGTTACTCAGATTAGGCAACTTTGTTCTCTCAGCATTTTTAAATGAAGATTGTGAGTTTGAGGGGCAGGCACCACATCTAACAACTACTGACTTATTGGTCTTTATAACTACAAGTCCTTTATTTAAATCTTAGGATCTTCCCATTTTAAAGGAGCTCCACTTCAAAGCAATAAAAGCTCCAAATCTGAGTTTTCCTAGAGAGTTCATTCATTAGTATTTATGATAATACTAGATGACTATAGTCTTCCTCCTTGGAACTCAACTAATTCACATTATGATATCTCACCCAGGGTTGCAATGCCTCTGTAAAAGAACAGGGGGAGATACCCTCGTTTGAAAGGATGTGAAACAAAGTAAAATGTTTAAATGACTACCCCAGTGTACAATGAACCATGAATTTGTGTGATGCTGAAAACAAAAAACTGCATTCTTCTCCAAAACCTTGCTTTATGAGACTCATGATACCCTCTTGGATTCCCACTGCTGCCTCCATTAGGATATTTCTTACTCAGGAAATTTCAGTGACTTCTTTTTTTTCCTTTCCAGCTATCACTGTGGTATTCAGAATCTTCTTTAAATTCGAAGCCTAAGTTCTCATTGGAGTTTTAAATAGTAAGTGGTTTGTTTACTACTTTTGAGTCAATTGTTTGTAGAACTAGACTGTAACCCAGGGTTCAAAAACCTCCTTCTCTCAGTTGTCATTAGCTCTGAGACCTAATAAAATAAAAACCAGAGAAATAGAACAGCAGCTTTGTTGGGGGAGCAAGGGATGGATTTCTTCAGGGCTTGAACTCAATTAGCATAAAGTAGAAATTTTTGGTGCTAATAGTTTCAGTAGAATATGACATGTCTTATAGATAGCACAGCCTTTCTAGTCTGACATTTTAAAATTGACCTTTCTTCCAAGAGAAGGTATATACTTTATTCTTTTGTGAAAAACAAATTAATATATATAGCTCTCTATCATAACACATATCCACACATATGTACAAATTCTGGGAACAGAAAGCACACAGCACAACTGTAATAATCCAAGAGTCTGTGATTTCTTAAGTGTTGTTTCTCCCTTTACCAAGGCAGATTGTAATCCATCAATAACTTTGAAGGTGGTCATCATTTTTTGTGACCAAAAAAATTTGTCACCCTGCAGACCAATCTGATTATGAACCTTGTCAGATTTAGTTTATCTGGTTCTTTAATGGCAGCCAATTTATCACCAGAAAGAAAAGGCTGAGAAAATATTAAATAATAATTGGTTGAAAAGAAGGATGGAACATTTTCTAACTGCAATTCAACTTCAATTAAATATGACTTAAAGAGAAGTATATGAGTTTAGTTCATCATAATTATTATATCTTTTTCAGGTATTTTCTGTTACTTTGATGTAAAAAGTATGCAAAGACATTTGTCATTTAAGGAGAAACTTCCCTAACATATGACCCATATCACTTCTTAATTTTCTCTATTGTACGATAATTATTGGTATATTTGTCTTGCCTTTCATTTGCCTATAAGTTTTTTGAGACCAGGTCCTTCGTCACGTTTACTTTTGCCAGGCAGCTTTACTTATAGAAGTCTAAAAATATGTTTGGTGAATTGAACAGTCAAGTCTTAGATGGTACTACTGCTTTGAGTTAAACCTCAGGCCTAAGATTTATACAGCTTCAAGTAAGAGAAAGGTTTTCTCATTTACTTGTTGCACAATAGAGTTAAAAGAACAAGATGTTAGAGATATGAGGAAAAAATTGAGAGAATATTAGGATAAAGTCATCATGGAGCACAAAATGAGTTCCTGATTGTTTCATTTGAAGAAATGCAATAGAAAAAAAAATTAGAAACAGAGGAAATACAAATCTTCTAGCTCAGACTTTGACTGGTTTATGTCATTTCAGATCCTCCACAAGATTTTAAGAATATCAGGTCATGTGGAATTTATTGTCAAAAAACTATTTTGGGGGGCAGCTAGGTGGTGCAGTGAATAGAGCACTGGCCCTGGAGTCAGGAGGACCTGAGTTCAAATGCAGCCTCAGACACTTAACACTTAGTAGCTGTGTGACCTTGAGCAAGTCACTTAATCCCAATTGCCCAGCCTTCCCCCTCCAAAAAAGCAAAAAAAAAAGTATTTCATCACAAAAGGGCTGCCACTGAGTATATATGTAAATTAGAAAGAGAAAGCTGGAACTCAGACACTTTTGTAAATAGGTTTGCTTAAATCCAAAACTGTTCACTAATAAAGGATGAAATACGAGCCTGCTAGAAATAGATAGAAATAAGTTGAGAGCTGAAAGTGGGAAAGGTCTAGAGTAACATCATATTGAAACTCATTAAATGCAAAAACAACTGCCTTTTATCCCTGGTGTTTCTTCAGCAAGTTTATCCAACAAGAAGACCAGAAGCTAGTTGAAAGATATGACCGATGAGGACCTGGAAATTTTTCAAATCACTTTAGTTGAAAATATATGATTAAGCTATGCTTCTGAGTTCCTCTAGATATGTCCACACTCAAAAGTTGTAAATCACACTAGTCTCATTTGTGGATAGTATGACTAACATTCTAGGAAACTTAGATTCAAAGTCACTGTCCCATTTTAGCAATTATTTCCATTTTCCTAAATGGAAAAAAAAATTTGACTAAAAAAAATAACATTTCCCAATGTGATTCATTTGCTGCTTCTGCTCATTAATTACCTTTCCACATAGATGTTCTTTCCTGTCCCAAGGGAGTAGAGGCTGCACAGAATGTGGTAGCATGAAATCTGCACATCACTCACTGAAACAAAGAACAGCTGTCACTCATTTGGCATCAATCTTGGTGTCACCACTTGCACATTGAATGAGTTCCACGAATAGAAAAAAGTTGTTTTATATTGAGCAAAAGCTGCTTAATAGCTAATTTTACAAATCATTTTAATTTTTTTAATGCCTCCATTACTAAAGCCACAGGAGAAGGCATTAGATAGAAAAAATCTGAGCTGATATTTTGGCCAGTTTCAGTTCAGGCCCAGGGTCTCTTTATGGGTCCATGACTCTATATAGGTTCCTGTACGTGGAAGCACTGGTACACTGAGAAAAGTCACATCTAATCTGAAGCCTTCATTTGTAAAACTTCCATAACAGAGTGAGATGCCATATTAAAATTTCTTCTTTCTGAGGTTCCAGCCTACAAAGGCTGCTAAAACAATGGAGCCTGAAAAATGAGCTTACTAATTCCTAAAGTTACCCTTATCTTTCCTTATCTTCCTGGTACTTAAGCATTAATTCTTCCTTATGTTCTACTATCCTTGTAAACCTAAATTTGTGCTTTTTAAAGGTGAGCCAAATCTCTGATTCACATACTTTTATAATAATCCCATAGTATTTCCAAAGGGGAAAATCTGATTTCTAATCATGTATTTTTTTAGACTGTATTTTTTAAAAATATAAACAAACTTATTATATCAATACACTATTATATCTTCAAAATGACTGCTTGAGTTTAACACTGTGTCAACATAATTTCAACAAAGCTGATTAAAAAAAAAAAGAAAAGTTCATTTGTTTTGGGTACATTGACCCTATCTGAATTTTTTCCCCAAACAAATAATTTTAGTTGTTCAGGGGTCAACTAGACCCAATTAGATATCTGCAATCAGTCAGTTCAAATACATACATAATTTTGTTAGCAAAACTTTTAAAAATGGTTGCAAAATAGTATTTACACGTGGCAGCCTATGAAAAATAAAATAATATCTACCACCTTCTTTTACCAGAGAACTCTGTCTCAATAAAAAAGTATACACTTTTGCAACTTTCCATATTTTTGGTTTTTAAAATATTAATCAGGGATATAAACAGAAATCTAGAGTTTTGATAATTTGGCAACAAATTTATATTAATTTTTAGAGTCCCTGTATCTCCTATTCCCATAAAAAACTTTTGAAATTAAATGACAACTTCATACATAAAGAATGTCTAAAAATCTGGACCAGAATAAAGATCAATAAGCCATGGAATATAAGTTAAAATTTTTCTCCAAACTATATATATATATTTTTTTTTTCCTTTAAATAATTTTCAACTTTTTAAAGATAGGAATAAAAACATGGAGGAATCAAACACCTTCTTAATCAGACTTCAGTCTTTGTGTCTTAGAGTGAATAAAAGAAACATTTGCTGCCTGTGGCCATGTGTGATGTTACAATTCTGCCAAGTAATTGCAAACCAATGGTAAATTAAAAAAAATAATAACTTACAGAGTAAATCCACTCCAAACTGATGCTGAGCAACATGCTCATAGATGGAGGTCAATATCGGTAAAAGAGCCACTGTGGTATAATTGATATTCTGAGAGACACCTTTAATCTGTGTTCGGGAATGGGTGAACTTCCCAAGCTTTAGGTTTTCTGAAGTCTTTTCCAAATCTTCTGCAGCATTTTCAAAGAATGCACGTAACCCAGCCTTTACAAGCTCCGATCCTGATTTCATTACTGTTCTGTAAATATGAAATGGTCAAAATTAGAATTTTTATATGAACTTTTATTCAACTGTACTTTGATAGCTGGTGTTTCAAATGATGTGCTGGAAAGTGTTTTGGACAGATGTTTTACTTTCTGGTCCCCAGAATAGAGTATATTGGGTTTAGTGAGAATAGTTAACTCTTAAGAGTGAGAACTGCAACTTCAAATTAGGCAATTCAATTCAATATATATTCATTAACTGCTTACCTAGTCATAGTGCAATGCCTAGTTTACAGGAATAAATTTTGGGATTCCCCCAAATGAACAGGATGAGCAAGACATTGACTTAGGCTATTTTTTTTTACTAGCTTAAGGGAAAGTTATATTTATTTGTATGCCTCTACAAGCAAGGGCTTATGAAAAGACCTCCCTGAGGTTCATCATGAATCAATATCACTATTGTCATAGTAAGAGGCCTTCTGCCTGACCGCCAAAAAATATCAATCAGAAACTGTTTTGAGGAAAATATATCCCAGTAGGTTTTTATGGAGAAAACTGAATAAATGATAATAATTTTAAGCGACCTTCAGATTCAGATTTTGATGAGGCTTTAAGATTTTGGTATGTTGGATTGTTAGAAGAAAAAAAATGTGACTAACTAGATTTTTAATAGACAATCTCTTGGTTGTCTACATGGAGAAAAATGCATAAAAATGTCAGAAATGGTTTGAGGCCATAAGAACTAGTTAAGGGACTCTGAAGCCTTTTCACTCAATGATTTGACATATCCTCTGTCATTTCCCTTTCTTAGACTTCCCCAGGTAGGCAGTGGCATGTCTTTTGCTCCATAGGTAATAAATGAAGTGAGGAGGGCAGAGAAGCAATCTTTAATAAGCTGTAAAAGAAAAATTGGGCAAATTTACCTCGTGTCAAGTGTCTGAGCTAGGATGTGTAGGCAGCTCACCATTGTAGTGGAATCACTTCCTAGAATGAAAATGTAAAATGACTTTATAGATTGTTCTGCCTTTCTTTAAAATGCATTTTACTATAAGCAAAGTTCACATAGTATAAATCTGTTGTAATTAAGCACCAATATACATAATGCTATGCCTCTGCTTTAAAATGATGCATTTATTCTATCACCGATGCAGCCCCCATTCCTATGATTGGTGTTAGATGCAAATCTTAAAAAACATTCATTGGTGTGGAAAATAGGAGTTGTTAAAGGGGATGAGAAGATAATTTATCATGCTTTAGACTTATGGTAAAATGTGT
The DNA here is from genome assembly GCF_028583685.1 of Petaurus breviceps papuanus. Classification (NCBI taxonomy): domain Eukaryota; kingdom Metazoa; phylum Chordata; class Mammalia; order Diprotodontia; family Petauridae; genus Petaurus; species Petaurus breviceps. Next base: position 5,420,896 of record NW_027186296.1, on the reverse strand, counting down.
GACACCTTAGTCCAAGTCTTAGGTTTATTTAACAAAGCATCAAATAGAGGGAAAAATGCAAGTTTAGGATAAGAATAGGGACAAGGGCAGGGATAGCTTAATCAATACTTCACTGAACTTACCAAAGAGGGAAATCCTATGTCTAACAAGAGCAGCAAGTTTGCAGAACAGGCTAAAGCAGAAAAGAATGCAAAAGAGTAGGAGAGACAGAAAGATTAAACAACTGTTCAGAATTCAACATCCAACACCTGAGAGAGAAGAGAGTAAAGGGAAGGTGTGCTGTGGCTCCCTCAAAGTATGCTCTGTATCACACACACAAAGACATTCTGTTTCTTTCCTATAAAGGGATTATAAAGATTATTTAAAGGATAATTCTAACCTTGTTGAAAAATAATATATCTGGACAATGTGGGGTTTTGTTTTGCTTAACTACGGGTTTTTTTTTTTTTTAACAATTTCTGTTTTTCTTGCTCTCAGTGGAGAAGATGGGAGTGGGAGAGAGAGAATGCAGATCTGAAATTAAATAGAAATGAATTTTTTTAAAAAAGAAAATGACAAATAGTGATTGCTATTTCTTGCAGCATTTTAAAGCACATCTTGCTATACTGTATTTTTTTATAACATTCAAATGTAATGGTATATTATAGTCCTAGAATAATTTAAAAGAGTTTAAGGAGTAATTAATGGCAAATCATTGTATAATTTGCACATGGGCATTGTGCAATTGGGAGAGGGTGAGAGAATTTCTTGGAAATGTAAGGGTAGTAATGATTAAATGAGCAAGGACAAGTTGCTTGTTGTTTCTGAACCAGTTTTCTCATCTGTAAATTGGGGCTAAAATGTTTGCACTACCTATTTTTTGAAAGAAACACATTTGAATGATAAACTGCTATATCAGAGGGCTTCATGGTGTTATTGAAAGAGTGTTGGGCTTGGAGTTAGGAAGATCTGTATTGGATTCCCACATTTGAAACAGAATTATGATCCAAGGTAAGTCACTTATCTTTTCTAAGCTTTAGTGTGCTTATCTGTAAAATGGGGATAATCTACCTCACAAGGATTGTTGTAAGGATCAAATAAGATCATCTATCTATAGCATCATTTTGCAAAACAAGCTATTATCATGGTAGTTCATACATGAAAGATGTTATTCAAATACAGGGAAATTTTGTGCTACAAATAAGATTTACAACAGATAACTTTCCTGTCTTGCAATCCTCATTAGATCACTGGCAGAATGGATGACCATGCTAATGGTGTTTCCCCTCTCTGCTTGGGATGGCTGCCATTCCTGCCAAGAAAGATCTCTATGAAGGAAGGGCAGTTATTTATTCTTTTTATATTTTCTGTACATTTATCTCATCTCTATTTGCTGAAACTGTACCCATCCTTCAAGGTCCTGATCAGATTGTTATCTTCTACATTAAGCTTTCCCTGCTATTCCAGTTGGAAATTAATTTCCTATCCTCATAAAGGTCATAATGAAAACAATGACAATAGCTCACATTTATGTGGTATTTTATGATGTATAAAAAAGTGCTTTATGACTATTATCTCACTTGATCCTCACAATAATATCAAGAGGTATTTAAAGCAAGTATTATTATCCCCTCTTATAGATGAGGAACCTGAGGCTCCAATAGATCAAAGTACATGCCTAAAGGCATGCAGCTAGTAGTAGCCAACCAGAAACTTGAAACTAAATCTCCTGACTCCAAATTCATTTATCTTTCTACTATAATAATTATCTTTCAACTGTAATAACATTTTGTTTGTACTTCTCTTATATACTTAATACATTCTATTCTGTCTTATATGTGGCTTATCTTTCCTGTGAGCTTCTTTCATCCAAAGACTTTACCTTATTTAGTACTGCATCTCTTAAAATTGGTGCATAACAAATGTTTATTGAATGAAGATGTATGAACAGTGAGGGTTGCTGGTGACCTGAATTTTTTTTTTAGTAGAGAAGATGTAATGGGAATGGGAATTTGAAGATCTTCCCTGCCCCTTAATAGACCTTAACAGACCTAGGGGGGAGTTTGAAGACCTTCCCTGCTTTGAAAGTAGACTCTGCCCCCTAATAGACTGAATGTAATCACATAGAGCCTGTGATGGAGGGAATTTGCTGAAGGGTAGAGCAGAGCCCACAGGATGCTTCCCTATTGTGAAGATAAACTCTGTCTAATAGGCTGAATGTAGTCACAAGGAGCCTGTGGTGGGAGGAGTTCACTGAAGGGAAGCAGAGTCCACAGGAAGTTGGGAGCCAGAGCTAGAGAGACAGTAGGAGAGAAAGGTGCTCAGCCAAGAGAGAGAGAGGTTTGTGAGTAAATATTGATCTTGTATTGGTTTGTGGGAAAGCTAAAGAACGGTGTGGCTCTCAGTGTTATTATGGCTTCTTAATATCTTTGGTACTATGATGGAACTCGTTTACTGGTTTTGGGATTGGGTTTTCTGGTATCTAAATAAATGCTTTAGTTCTGTCCTCTATATAGAGAGTTTGGTATATTTTGCAATTGAATGTCATGTGATATTTATAGGCATGGTCTTTATTGTGATCATGGGTGATATAAATATTGCATTGGCACTATAGAAGACTCAAAATTTATCCTCTTGTTCTGTGTATTTAACAGAAAATTCTACTCAGAATATCTCATCCTAAGTCATTTATTCTAGCCATGAAAATAAGTAACAGCTATGAACCTAAAAAGATCAAAAGAAATCAGGTATTATATCAATTAGAAAATAAATATTCCCTGCCTCCTTCCCCTTTGTATTTGACTTTTGAGTGAATCTGCGTCTGAAGAGAACTGTTGATGGTTAAGGCAATGAATGGTATTAGAGGTGGCATGGTTGGTTGGTCAAAAAACCTGGATCTAGAGCTCTGGTTCTTCCACAGACTATAGTGGTATTTTAAGCAACTTTATTTGAATAAACCTCAGTTTTCTCCTCTATAAAATGGCTTACAGGTTTTGTTTTTTTTGGTCTGGTTCTGTTATTCCCTGTAGAGTTTCCTACAGGGAACTCTACAAAGAAGAAACTCTGACTACTGGTGCACATCAGGAAGTCTTCCTTAACTTACAGTTGGGACATTTGCCCAGGACACTGAGAGGTTAAATGACTTGCCCAGTCACTGTGTATCAGAAACAGGACTTGAATCCAGGTCAGGTCTCCATCTATTAACTACTCCAGGCTTCCTTTGAGAATACAGGTTACAGGAGTCTGAATTGTATAAAAGCAAAGTTTCACAAATACAGTAATAGTATTTAAAGATAATTCTTAAAACAATAATGCTTTGGGATCATAAGTAGATGGCTGAGTTGCCTAGCTTTATTGCTTTCATGGCATCTTAAGTATTGTAAGAATTCTCAGTGAAGAATCAAGTCCCAGACCTAGAACTTTGAAGTCTTTTACTATTTACATGGAGAATGATTTAAACAGGACTTTTGCCCTATGTTCCACATTGCCAGGCTCCAGAGTGCCTCCACTCTGCTTACATACAGGTAATCTCATAATACTTGAAGTTTCGAAGATAACTTAAAGGGATGCCTGGTTGCTTTTCTAAATTCAAAAGTACCTGAAGAATAGGAGTTAAAAGAAAAATTTGGAAACTACTAGCCTAAAGAGAACAAGGACATAAAGAAGCATGAAGATGAGAGTAATAAGGACTTGCAAATATAACCTTATTTAGTATATGCATTTCAATATTCCATTTGGGTAAAATTAGTAGGAGAGAAACACTTAGGGGAAGAGTGCTAGAGTTGTCAAGAGAGACCTGGATTCAAATCTACTTCTGATATTAACTGTGACAAAGGGCAAATCATTCAAACTCCTCCAACTTTAGCTTCCTTATCTATAAAATGAAGCTAATACCTGTAGTGATTACCTCCTAAGGTCATTGGGATGCTTAGAGGAGATAATGTAGGTCAACGGTTTTTCAAACCTGCCATACTGTCAGCTATTATTTTTAGTATACTGACAACTCAACAATTTTTTAGAAAAGTCTTTGGCAAGATTATTTATATATATATATATATGTATATGTATATATACACACACATACATACATATATATGCATATTATAGAGTCTCTTGTCTCTCTCTACATGTGTGTGTACGTACACATGAGATAATTTAGATAATTTCCAGTAAAGTCCTACTCTGATATCTCATTATGGCATAGAGGTGAACCTGGCTTCTCAAAGGTTATGCTAGCAGAGCACAAGCTTTGGTGGGATGGAATGGGGTTGTGGAAGCCAGAAAGCCTTTGAGCATAGACCTGGTGACATATGCTTTGTCTTTTTTTTTTCATGTCCAGTTTTCCTAGCTTTGGAAAAGCTCATTACCAGGAGGTTGACGATTAGGTGATGAATAATTATGGCCACAGCAACTAATAAATTACAGCAAAAGTCTCCTAACTGGGCTCTTGGCTATAAGACTCTCACCACTCCAGGCCATTTTACACATTGTTGCCAAAGTAATTTTCCTTAAGCCCAGATCAACCAACTCTAGAGGCTTCCTATTGCCTCAAGGACAAAAATATAAGTTCTTCTGTTTATAGCCCTACATGTCACGCCCCTAACTTTTCCTTGGAGTTTCGCTGAATATTACCTGTGCTCCTGCACTCTGCCTTTCCAGTCAAACCAGCCTTACCTTTGCTCCTTACACATTCTACTACATCTATGGTTTCTGCGACTTTGAACTGGCCATGCCCTATGTCTGGAATGCACTCTCTCCTTAACCTCTGCTTCACAGAATGCTTTTATTAATCTAAGATATAGTTTAAGCACTATCTTCTACATGAAATCTTTTCTGACACTCTCAAATGCAATGGTCTTCTCCCCTAAACTACATTGTATTTAATGACTTCGTATATATTCATTTGTGTATAAATTTATATTTTAACTGTATATATTTTGATATGTACTTGTTTCCATTAGAATGCAAGCTCACTTCAAAGAGGGACTGTTTAATGCTTTGTATATTATTTCTGGTGTCTAGGACAGCACTTGACACATAGCAGGCATTTATTAAATATTTTTTTTTAAAAGCAATCGGGGTTAAGTAACTTGCTCAAGGTTACATGGCCAGTTATTTCTGGGTGTGGTGCTAAGTATCTGAGCCCGGATTTGATCTCCAGGTCATTCCGACACTGGAGCCGGTGCTCTTACTCACTGAGCCACCTGGCCGCCCCTTATTAAATACTTATTGATTGACTGAAGACTGCTAAGACAATGGAGAATTTGATGTGTGTGAGGGAATACCTAGATGGATGAAATCACAGATCTTTTGATGTACTGAAATAATAGGTTTTAGATAGAATTTCAGTAAAGGGTCATAAGGTGGCTGTCTGAATAAATCTATTTCCTTGAAGAAAAAAAATAAAATATGAGATATTTTAGGAATAGGAAAGTCTACAAATGTATACAACTGACCTCTGTCAGATTTATGCAACTTATCTTACTTTCCAGTTTCTACTTTGTCTTTTATATTTTCAATACTTAATGAAATAAATTTATACTACTTAATATGTTTAAACTTTTTAAAAAAGTATTGCATAGATTTTAAGGTTCTATTACTTTGGATTAGGATATTCCAATCCCCTCATAGTTATTGAACTTAAGTATTTATTTTTGAAAAGCTCTCTTTTCCCCTACATGATTAGTGATGCTTGATAGCAAGGGAGCCTTGTGATGTGGGTACTATAGATTCAGTAGACATTCAGAAGTGCTTTGTTGCTAAAAAAAATCCAGGGAATTTACTTTCTCCTACACTACACAAATATGGAAAAATGCAGACTATGGTTCAATACACCTATTAGGCTTGTGCCATCTTATTTGTCTATTAGGCATCAATCAGGTGTACACACTGAGACCTAATATTAAAACGTAGCTTTGAGGAAAACTTTTCTTCCCTATCTAAATCAGGTAGGTTTTCCTGGCACTTGGATCAGATATCTTGATTGGGGAAAGGTAATGGTAATGGGATTTGAAGATCTTCCATGCCCCTTGTATTGGCAAGCTAACAGGTACTTAGCACTCAGTTTCAAGTTTATAACTGTGTCAAGTATTAAGACCCAGAACTTGTGAATCCCACAGTGGGATGAACTTGCTGACATTACAGGAAGGGGCAGGAAAGGGAGGAGCTAATACCTTATATAAAGAAAAGCTCAAGCTAGAGAGCCAGAACTTCTGGGAGCAAGCAGCATGGAGGCTGAGCCGCTGCTGTGAATGAGGAGAGGAGGATCCTTGCTTAAGGGAATGAATGAGGAAAGCAGGATCTTTGCCTGAGGGAGGCTGTTTTGTTATTAAGGCTTGGGAATGTGGGTGTTCACTGCATTAACTATGTGTACGAACTTTGTGGTTACTATAATGACTTTGATCTTTTGGTTTTACGACTTGGTTTTCTGATATTTGAATAAAGGCTTTGGTTGTGTCCTCCATGTGGAGAGCCTGTTACATTTTGTGATTCACAACTATACCAGCATATTCATAACCACTGTGGGTGTTGTAAATTTCGGATTGGTGTTACAGGAAAATAGAGTAAGACTTACTCCAAGGAATATAAAGGATGATTCCCCTTCACTTTTTAAGACATCCTAGGAATACGATCAATAATAATGTAGTTGCTTATAGAAATCTATTCTTCCTCAAAACTAGACTTCCCTTTTCCAAAGTCTGAAAATGCTACAAGTTATAAGAGTTACAAAGTAATCTCAGGCTTTTGCTAAATATTACTTAAGGAACAGTGATGAATACATAAAACTAACCCCCCTTTCTTCTTTGCATTTCTTTTTAATAGACAACAGAATAAATTAACATATTCCTTCTTCTAAAGAAGAAGTAAGACAAGAAGACCAAAAGTGCAGTTAGCAACAAACTATCAAATAAACAAATCTATTATTAAATTCTCTAAAGGATTTACTCTTTAGTTTTTAAGTAATTTAGTCTTAAAATAAAACACATGTACATGCACATTGTGAACTTTCCTTACACAATGACTCACCTGGCCACCATTTCTTTCTCTTTATTAGAGGCATAGCCACTGCTACTGAGTGGCTTTAGTGGGGATGAAAGGAAGTAGAGGCAGTGGTTGGTGAAATACTGGTCGACCAAGGGAAGGAGAACCTGGAAAATCAGTTATAGGTTAACTTTTGGGAGTGAGGACACACAAAGGACCCACTTTATTTTTTAAAAGTAGTTTGTTCTTCAACTCCACTTAATGGGAGACTCCATTAGAGCATTCCATTAGCTGCATTTCTAGGAAGCTTTTCAGATGACCTTGAGAAGATGTAGTCTTGAGTCCAAGTACTCACTCACCTATCCATCTAGAGCTTCTAGATATCTCAGAATCTTAGTCTAAGTTGGCCCTTTGAGGCCATCTAGTCCAACTTATAACTGAAAAGGAGTGTCTCCTATACATTACTTTCAAGTAGTCATCCTATCTAGGGCCACAATGGATCATTATAATTACACTGAATTTTATTTTATTGTTTCTTCAATTTTCATTACTGTCATCATACATACTTTTGCCTGGTTCTCATTAATTCATTCTGCAACAATTCCAGTCTTCTCATGTTTCTCTGATTTCCATTTGTCATTTTTTTGTGGTATGATATTTTGCTATATATTCATGTACCACTATTTGTTTAGTCTTTCCTTTACTGATGGGTAACCACTTTGTTACCTTGAAAAAAGCTGCTATTAACATTTTGGTTTCCCTGCCTTAAGTCTCATCTCTTTCAATTCATCTACAATACTGCCAAAATGACATTCCTAAAGCCTGTCAGGTCCGTTTCTCAATAAGCTTCAGTAACATTCAATACAAATTCCTCTGGCATTTAAAATCCTTTATATTCTGCCTTTCTAGGCCTATTTTACATTACTGTCTTCATGTATTCTGCATTCCAGGGCAAAAAGGTTTTCTTGCTGTTCCTCACACACAGTACTCCATATCTTGTCTCCTTACCTTTGCAAAGAATGTTTTGTCATGCGCAAATTAGACTCTCCTTACTTCTGCTATTTAGCATCCCTAAGTTTCCTTCAAATCTCATCTCAAGTGCCACCTTTTAACATGAGGCCTTTCCTGACTATTCTCTCAATTCCTAATATCTCTTCCCAAAATTGTCCGCTCAGAAATTATCATGCATTTATTTGGCATATACTTGTTTTCGTGCATGCTGTATCTTCCACAGAAGGTAAGCTTCTTAAAGGCAGGGGTTGCCTCATTTTTGTCATTTCCTTGAATATAGTAGATACTTAATAAATGCTTCTTGGTTGAATGACTGACAGTGTGTGGGACATAGTGGGCACTTAATAAATGTTTAGTGACTGACTGACTGACATATTTACAACTGTTCTTTCTCACCTCCTTGGGGCATAAGCCTCACAGTGGGATCTCATGGTCAAAAGGCATGGGCATTTTAGTCATGTTTTTAGCAACATTCCAATCAGTTTTCCAGAATTCAGTAGTGTAACAGTTTACACCTCCATCAACACTGTATTAGTTTGCCTGCCATCATGCAGGTCCTCCAGCACTGCCTATTTCTGTCTTTTATCTTTAATAGTTTTCTGGGTGTAAGGTAAAACTTCAATGTTGTTTCACTTTACGTTTGTATTATGATTATCAATTTTTATTTGTTACAGTATTTCATATATTGATAATGTACAGTTTTTCTTCTGAAAATTATTTATTTCTATTCTTTGATGACTTATCCATTAGGGAATAGTTGATAGTCCTGTACATGATGATCAGACTTTTATTAAAGATATCTAAAAGATATTTTCCCTCAATCTAGATTCCCTTTTCAGTTTAGCTGAACTGATTTTGATTACATACAAGACTTTCAATTTCATATAATCAAAATTTTCTTTTATCTTTTGTGTTTTCTTCCACTCATTATTTGATTAGGAATTCTTTCCCTAGTCAGTTGTGAAAGGTACTTTTATACATTTTCCTCTAATTCTTTAATGTAACTTCTTATGTATAGGCTTAGCATCCAGTTTGAACTTACTGTGGCATATGATGTGATTGTTTTAAACCTATTTTTTGACAAACTGTTTTCCAGTTTTCCCAAGAGTCCTTTCCCTAGTAGTTTGGGTTCATAGAATACTGGGTTAATGAGTTCAACCGCAGAAAGGGACTCTTCTTATTTATTCTAAAATGATTTCCTATTTCACTCTGCACAAGAGCTTCTCTCCTCGAGCCTCCCATTCTGCCCCTCTGAGACACAGCCTCTTACTTTACTGAAGCCAATTCTTTACTTTTTTCATCTCAAAGTCCCTTAATATCATTCTTTATTCTATACTGTTTTTCCTTAGTTTTTAACAGTGAGGAAGTCCTTCTCCATGTCATGGGCAAACACTCTACATGTGTCATTGATCCCATCCCCTCTCATCTTCTCTAGCAGATTACAGTCTCAGTCATTCTCTCAAATATTCAACCTCTCCCTATTCAAGGGAGTCCCCATCCAAGGCTTCCCCATCCTTAAAAAAACTTCCCTAAATTTTACCAGCCTTTCAATCTATCATCCCTGTTCCCTTTCTCTGAAAACTTCCAAAAAAAAATCCTATATACACTGGGTTATTCTACTTCCTTTCTTCTCACTCTTTGCAATCTGGCTTCTCATCTTACTACTTGATGGAAGCATATCTTTCTAAAGTTACTAATAACCTTTTTTCCTCTGGTTATTTCTTTTAAAAATTATTATTGTATTTTTCTCAATTACATGTAAAACAATTTTAAATTTTCATTTTTAAAAATTTTGAGTTCTAAATTTCCTCCCTCCCTCCTTCCTTCTTCCTACCCCTTGAAAAGATAAGCAATTTGATATAAACAATACATGTGAAGTCATGCAAAATATTAGCCATATTAGCCATGTTGCAAAAGAAAACATAGGCCAAACCCTGTCCCTCCCACCCCCCATAAAAAAGTTTTTAAAAAAGTATGTTTCGATCGCCATTCAGACACCATTCATTATTTCTCTGGAGTATAGCACTTTTTATTCTAAGACCTTGGACACTGTCTTAGATCACTGTATTGCTGAGAATACCTAGGTCATTCATAATTGTTCATCATATAATATTGCTATTACTGTATACAGTATTCTCCTTGTTCTGCTCATTTCACTTGGCATCAGTTCATATAAGTCTTCCCAGGTTTTTCTGAAACCATTCTGCTCATCATTTCTTATAGCACAATAGTATTTTATCACAAAAATACATGGCAAGTTGTTCAATTATTTCCCAACTGATGGGCTTCCCCTCATTTCCAATCTTTTGCCATCACAAAAAGAGCTGCTATAAATATTTTGATACATATAAGTCCTTTTCTTTTTTCTTTGATTTCTTTGGGACACAGACCTAGTAGTGGTATTGGTGAGTCAAAGAATATGCACAGTTTTTGAACCCATTGGGCATAATTCCAAATTGCATTCCCAAATGGCTGGATTCACAATTCCACCAACAGTGCATTTGTGTCCCAATTTTCCCACATCCCCTCCAACGTTTGTCATTTTCCTTCTCAGTCATATTAGCCAATATTATAGGTATGAGGTAGTACCTCAAAATCATTTTAATTTTAACTTCTCTAATCAATAGTAGGCAGTTAGGTGGTGCAGTGGATACAGTGCCAGGCCTGGAGTCAGGAAGACCTGAATTCAAATGTGACTTTAGACATTGGCTAGCTGCTTGACCCTGGGGCAAATCATTTAAACCTTGTTTCCCTCAGTTTCCTCATCTGTAAAATGAGCTGGAGGAGGAAATGGGAAACTATCCAGTATCATTACCAAGAAAACCCTAAAAAGTGTCATGAAGAGTCAGACATGACTGAAATGACTGAACAACAAAAATCAATAGTAATTTAGAACATTTTTATGTGACTAGAGATGACTCTGAATTCTTCATCTGAAAACTTGTTCATATCTTTTGATTTATCAGTTGAGGAATGACTTATATTCTTATAAATTTGACCCAGTTTTCTATTTCTAGGAGCAATGAGGTGTTTATATGATACTCTTCCTGAAAATTTTTTTCTAGTTTCCGACTTTCCTTCTAATTTTGACTGAACTGATTATGTTTATGCAAAACCCTTTTAATTTAATGTAATCAGAATTATCCATTTTATATCCCATGATGTTATCTAACTTGTTTGGTCATAAATTCTTGCCTTATCCATAGTTTTGACAGATAAAACATTCCATGCTCCCCTAATTTATTATATCACCCATTATGTCTAAATCATGTATCCATTTTTTTTTTTTACCATATTTTGATGTATAATGTGAGATTTTGGTCGATACCTAGTTTCTACCAAACCGCTTTCTAGTGTTTCTGGCAATTTTTGTCAAATAGTGAGTTTCTGTCCCAAAAGTTTGGATCTTTGCATTTTTCAAATACTAAATTATTATGGTAATTTACTACTCTATATAGTGTACCTATTCTATTCCACTGACCCACCACTCTGTTTCTTAGGCAATACCAGATTGTTTTGATGATTACCACTATATAACAGTTTGAAATCTGGAACTGCTAGGTGGTTTACCTTCACATTTTCTAGGTCTTTTAATTACCATCCATAAATTTGATAAATATGCCACCTGCATATTTTTCTTAGTAAGTTACAAAAACATTCACCAAGAGTAAAATTCCATTGCCCTCTGCTGTTGAAAGAGTTAACCCTGAATTGACCTTAGGACTTTAGAACTTTCAAGGTCAGGGGCGGCCAGGTAGCACAGCGAGTAAGAACACCGGCTCCAGTGTTGAGAAGACCTGGAGATCGAATCCTGGGTTCAGACACTTAGCACCCACCCAGAAACACCTGGCCGTGTAACCTTGAGCAAGTTACTTAACCCCAATTGCTTAGGGGTGGCCAGGTGGCTCAGCGAGTAAGAGCACCGGCTCCAGTGTCGGGATGACCTGGATCAAATCTGGGCTCAGATACTCAGCACCACACCCAGAAATAATAACTGGTCGTGTAACCTTGAGCAAGTTACTTAACCCCGATTGCTTTAAAAAAAAAAAAAGAACTTTCAAGGTCTGACCATTCCACCATTTCTAAATCCGCCTCCTGTACTACCATTTTGCCCAGATCTCTCCACACTATTCCCAAGGATATCAAGTATACTATGTTTGTAGGCATTCCTCTAATTGACTGGTCTAGTTGTTGCTGCATTTGTGGTGGTGGTCAACAAAGGGAATGAGGACACTCAGCATGACTGGGACATATATGAACAGAGATGGCTACAGGATAAGGACTCATGCATCTGAAAAGGGAAACACTCTACTTTTCAAAGGTTATCTACACTTCTAGTTAGCTCTTTGGGAGAGGCAGGTAGAAGGAAGAGAAATGGCATATATGGCTTTAGAAAATATCATTATTTACTAATTTAGCTGGCAATTCTTAACAGCTAGATTACCCCTAATGCCATTAAATTGTTAACAATTGGTGTTTCAGTGGAAAAGAGTTAGAAGTGATTTACAACCAGAGGTTCTGGTTTGAATCCACCTACTTTTGCTTGTGACCATATTAGGGTCACAACCTCTTGAGGCCTGTTTTTTCATCTGTAAAATGAGGGGGTTGGACTAGATGACTTCTAATCTAGCTCTGATCTAGTGATATCTATTAAGTTCACCTAGAAGTGGAGAAACAATTGTTAATTTTAAGGGTACAGGATATCACTTACTTTGGCAAAGAATTTAATCTCTTGGTCATGAGGAGACTTTTCTGTTTTCCCACTGCTGACAATGGCTTCTACAAAGACACAGTTGATACAACTATCAGGCAGCATAAGACACAGGTATAGCATTTTTGTTTGAAAGCTTTTTCTGAGATGATTTGTGGTCCACAAAATATTCTTCTGCAAATATACTTATTAAGCACTACATATCTACATCTATATATCTATAACACTTTACATTAAAAACATCTGAAAGTTTTAGTGTTGTTCAAGCTCACTCAGCAAGAATTAGCAGTATGATATAGCATGGGAAACAGAAAAAATTAACAGAATTATCATTGTAATCTCAGTACTCTTAACTGTCATTGCTGCTATTTTCCTTTATAAAGCAAGAAAATGAACACAGAGAGGTTCCATTATCCCTGCTTGGTCACACAGCAACAAATATAAAAGAGTTAAATTTAGAATTAGTAGTAACAAATGAATCAGATCTAGCAGTGGAATCAATGTTTGAAGCGTCCTTCAGTGGGGGAAAAACAAAACAAAACAAGATTTTCCCTACAACACATTGTCAGATGTCAAAACAACTGTGGAAAATGGTAACACAAAATGACCATTATTTAAACAGCACAAGAAGAAATAGCAACAACTTTGTCAATGCTTCAGAATGAAACTTACCCAAATGGGCAATAAACTCTTGAGCAGAGTCAACATATTTTAGAATCTTCTTCAAAAATTTATAGGCAAATCTCTTTTCCATTGAGGAAGCATCCAATTCCATATCCTTCAGATCCCTAGTTTGGGAAATGGGGCAAAATCATCAGGAAATAACAGAGATATTATAATACAAGTAAGTATCAATATTGTTTTTATCAAAATTATTTACTTAAGTGAAGATGATTCTTATACCATATTAACAATAATGACTCACTACTTCAATCAACAAGTCTGTCAATAAGTACCTATTATATATCAGTCACTGGCCTAGACATTAAGGATAGGATACAAAGGCAAAATCAAATAGTTTCTACCTTCAAGAAGATTACACTCTATTGGGGAAACATGTACATATATAAAAAGTATACATATAAATATGTATGTATATGTACACTCATATATACACATATATGAAATCATTTCTGAAAGGAAGGAACTAATATCAGGGGAGATGATGAAAGGCTTCATAGAGGATGTGGCATTTGACCTGAGATTTCAAGGCTAGGGATCCTACTGGGCACTTGTAAGGAAGTAATATGTTAAAGGCATAGAAGTCAGCCTGTATAAACATATGGAGGCTCTTGCCCTTGTAAAGGTTGGCTGGCATCAGATTGTTAAAAATGCAGAAGTAGAAGAAACCTTGGAGATCATCTTTCTTCACCAATAAAAAAAGAGCAATAAAACCATTTTATTTAATTCTTTTTAATCTATAGAAAACTATATACCTACCCTTGAATAATCAATTCTTTTTAAAAATAGATTTTTATTGGTACCATTTGCTTTTACATTACTTAAATTTCTCACTGTATTCTGTACTCTCTTTTCTTCCAAAAAATCACTCCTTAATTATGCAGAATTAACAAGAAAAAAACAAAAAGATGTAAAAATCAGCAAAACCAGTCAATACATTGAAAAAATCTGATATTATATGCAATTTTTCATGACCAAGGACTTGCCCATGCATGCAAGGGAGAAGAGGGTTGTACTATTTTGTGGCTACTTTTCTATTTACAATGATGCGGTTATTGAGTACATGTTTTCCTGGTTCTGTTTATATCATCTTGATTCATTTCATCTAACTCCTTCTATGTTTCTTTGGAATATTTTCCATTAAATCCATATAATATAATCTGTTTAGCATTCCCCAATCTGTGTTATCTCCTTTTTTCCATTTTTTTTTTGCTGAAACAAAAATTGTAGGTATAAATATTTTTGTGTATATGGAGGCTATTTTGTTACTAATATTTTCCTTGGGTCATATATCACGTAATAAAATCAGTGGATTGAAGGTTATGGTCATTTTGGCCAGATTATTTGCAAAATTCCAATTGTTTTCCAGAATGGTTAGATAATCTATTCTGGAAACAGAGCAAAAGAAATGCCACCATAAATCTAAATGACATTTCTACCAATCCCAATGTTATAAAATGTCAAAGTATCATTCCTGTATCTTAACTTTAAACAAATTTTCTTATGAGGCTTTGGATTTTTAAAGGGCTTGATTCTATGAGCAATTCACCATTCTACCATGAGATTCATATAGTCAAAGCAATAGAGAGTTATTCATATATCTGCTGACATCATGACAAATTTATATAACCTAGCATAAAATATAAGGTCCTAGAGAACAAAGACTACCTCCTTTTTTTATGGTCCCCTAGTGCCTGGAAAATAGTACGTGCACTTGTTGAACTAACTGAATCACCAGAAATGTAGGCAAGTTCTTCCCCAAACAGATGGCCTAGAATAGAACTTAGATCTGTTTACCTTTCTATAGGAAGAAAGGCCTAACATTTCTCCCCTTGGTTACTGAAAACAGCCTTTCATACTATTTTCTTATCCTTGTGTGCTACTAGGGTGGGTTATGGACTACTGAAGTCTTGTGTTCTTTTGTATCCTCCCACATTTTTCCTTATATCTTCTATTTTGGCTCTATTCTTCTATATCATTACATTTAGCTAATGTTAAATAATAATTATCCCATCCTCCCTCTTAGTCTTTATTTCTTATTGCTGCTTTTTTTCCTTACAATACTTACAGAGATTAATTTTTTTCTTTAATTTATGCTTCACTAAATTGTTTAACAACAAATCACAGCTTGTTTTGCTTGACTATTCTTATTTTTTATAAGGGAGAGTTCTTTTAGCAAAAGGGGAGTGGAGAGAGCGAGCCAGTGGGTTGTGACAGTGATATAAAAGACAACAAGCTGCAAATCATAGCAGTCATTCATTCTAGTATAAAGAATAAGCTTTAAATTACATTGAGATTCTGAATTAAAAGTTTTTGTGATAGATATCATCTGTTGTCTGATTTCTTGACAATGAAGGAGCAAATGTTATTTGTTATTTTATTTACAAGACAGAATGACAACATTTTTCTGGATTTTAAAATAAATGAGTTATAAGATCCAATCTTCTTGAAAAGGAGCCATAGTTATATCTATAGTCGGGGGGAAACTGCAAGAAATTAAAAGCCACATAGCATCTTACACAGGAAAGAAATTTCTTTAGGGGAGTAGATATACAAATACAGAAACCAAAGATCAAGTTTATGTTACATATAAGGAAGAGGGAACATGACTTACATGGCATACCCCAAAGGATCATACTGTACAGTTAAAACCCAAATTTTCAACAATACGTGGTATTTATATGATGTTTTAAGGTTTACAAATGCTTTGCATAAATTATAATGTTATCCTCACAACAAGCCCATGGGATAGGAATTACAATCATCATCCCCATTTTAGACATGAGGAAACTGGATTAAGTGATTTGTCTGTGGTCACACAGCAAAAAATTTTCAGAAGCAGGATTTGAACCCAGATTTCTCTACTCCAAGGCCATCACACTTTTCAATAAATCATACTGCTTCTTAAGAGGCATGTACATACAAAAACAAATTAAGAACTGGAAAAATTATATGTAAAATGTAGGCATAAAGACAGAGCATAGAAAAAAAATATGAAAATTTTTGAGATTTTAAGAATTATTTTTCTTACTACTTTTTATATGTAGAATGGTCTCTAAGCTGAAAACCTGAAACTAGCATCTCAGGGGTTACTGAATGCTTTCTCAAAATCCTTGGGGTAAGGAAACAGGTCAAGATGGAATGGAAAACAGGGAAGCATGAGAATGGGAATTAGTCCTTATGACTTTAATAGACTAATTTTTATCCCACAAATTTAGGTATAAGAATGAAATTTCATCAATGGATAGTGGTTATATAGAGGTAAAAACAGTTTCAGCTGGTGAGAAAAAAGGAAGATTAGAAAGATAATATGTAGAAACAGCTTAGTACTTTGAAATGTCAGTTAATTACAAATAGCAAAAAGACCTCCCAGAAAGGAATCTCTAGGACAGTTGGTACCTCCTTAAACTGAATAAAGCCAACTTTGTTTATAAACAATAAGGTGAGCAATACTTTCCTCAGGCTTAGATAGTGAGTTTCTTACAAAAGGTTCCAGAAAAGGTGATACCACTATCCTCGTGATTTCTTTAGACATTTTTTTAGATATTGCAGCTAACTTATATTTTAGGGAAGCGTGTGACAATATCTCTCACACTGTTCTTGTGGAAATGACAGAAGTAGGTTAGATGGAATGCCCCAGAGATCTGTGCTTGTCCCTGTGTTATTTAAGTAGTAGCTGTATAAAGGTGTACAAGGAATGCTTATTAAATTTTTAAATGGCACAAAACTGAGAAGGAAAGCAAACACCTTGGATCACAGAATCAGGATCCAAAAACAATCCTGAGAAGCTACAAAATTGGGCTTAACCTAAAAAGATGAAATCTGACATGGATATTATGAGTTAAGACCCCATCTTATAATAGGTTCATAAATCAAATTCATATGAAAAAGAGATAGTAGATGTGGGATATACCATAGGCAGCAGTTTTTCTGAAAGATATCAAGGGAGTTTGGGGTATGCTGTTATCTCAGCATGTGGTAACATCATGATATGGCAGACAAAACATGATAATATGATTTTAGGTTACATTAGGAATCCAAGATCACAAGGAAATAGTTCCACTGTACTCAGCTTTGGTCAGAACACGTCTGTAATATTGTACTTGATATTGAGAATCACATTTTAGGAAGGACACTGATAAACTGGAGAGCATCCAGGATGATGAAGGGTTTTGAGATTATAGGATCGTAGATTTAGAAGTAGAGAGGATAAAACAGGTCATCTAATCTAAAGGCCTCATTTTTCATGACTATCCCCAAATCACACAGATGTGGCTAACAAATCTGGGATCTGAATCCACTTAGTCTAAATCAACCAAAGCAGCCTGGTGTAGTGGATAGAGAACTGGACTTGTCAAGAAAACCTGGGTTTGAATACTGCCTTAGACCTTTATTAGCTTTGTGACAATGAACACATCATTTAATTTCTCTTCTCTTCAGCTTTCTAATTTGTAAAATAGGGATAATAAAAGCACTGACTTAGCTAACAGTGAGGATGAGGTGAGATAAAATGCTTTGCAATATCATATGAAGAAAATGGAAATACTTAGCCTGTAGAAGGCAAGACTTATTGGAGGGGTGGGGGGACATAATAGCGATCCTGAAGTCCCTATTCACCTAGAAAAGGGGTTAGACACTGCTTGGCCACAGGGGCAGAAGTGCGAACAATGGGTAGAAGTTGCAATGATGTAATTTGGAACAGTTATAAGAAAAACAAAACTTCCTAATTGTGAGAACAATCAAAAAATGTACCGGGATGGTTTGGAAGATGGTAGGTTCTCCCTTGTTGAAGATTTTCAAACAAAGGCTGGATGAACACTTGTTAAGTACACTGTAGGGAGGAATTCCTTTTCAGATGTCAGCTGGACTAGATAGCTTCTGAGTCCTAATTCTGAGATTGTATG
This sequence comes from Petaurus breviceps papuanus, assembly GCF_028583685.1. Classification (NCBI taxonomy): domain Eukaryota; kingdom Metazoa; phylum Chordata; class Mammalia; order Diprotodontia; family Petauridae; genus Petaurus; species Petaurus breviceps. The sequence continues at coordinate 5,402,629 of NW_027186296.1, read as the reverse complement.
ATTCTTTCTCATGGGTTTCATTTCCTACCTATTAATTAACTCATTTTTTTTTTCAAAATAAATATTTTTCAATTTCAAAAGACTTAATTGTTGTTCTTTCTTTTATCAATATTAGCCAGAGATCAAGAGGGGGTGACAAACTAAGGTAACTGAAGACAGGAAATAGTAACAAAGGGAATATTTACTTACCTAGATACAACAATACCATTCACTTGGAGGAATTTAAATAGCTCCTGGGCTTTCTCTCTGTCCCTGAACTTCTCCTTGGCTGTCAAGGTGTCATATGGCACTAAGAGAGGGTGACTGCCTCCACCTATGATAAATTAAGAGAACTATAATACACTTTGTATCTTCCCTTTCATTGACAGGAAGTAACATACCTGATGCCCAGTGTTATTTCCTCTGTATACTCTGCAAACTAGCCTTACCTTTGTTTTCCAGTTCCATCTTTTTCTTTTTGGCCCAGATATTGTGATAATTCTCAGCCACAACCTCCACCATCCCCTGCCAAGAGAAAGCCATTGAGAATGTGAATAGGTTGGTGGCAGAAAGAAAAATGAGCTCATCAGTCACAGGCTATTTTTGGATGGATCAGGAAAGGAACATTACTAAAAGCTTTTGGCTTATTACTAGGTGTTTCCTATCATTACTTATTCTATGCTTATGTACCTCATTAGTTATATAGTATCACAAAAATATCTAATCCTGTTTTTTTTTTCAATTTATTAGTCTGTTAGTAGGATACGTGAAAAATAAACATTTCAACTTGAAGTTACAAATCAGCAGTGTGTCATTTTATAACAGGATTTCAGAATCTTAGGGCTAGGAAAATCCTTGAAAAGGTCAAGTCTATTCCTGTTCATATGGTAATCAGACTGGAATGAGGCATTTAGTCACTTATATTTTCTGGTTTTACTGTTTTTTAGGTTATGAGGGTAGGGAGAACATGAATTTACATTGGTCCAATGGTTAGGAAAACAAACTAAATTTGTAAGAAGTCATCAAGGTAGGGAAACTAATGGCACCTATATTGGTGAGAGACTGGTATAAATATAAAACTTTACAAATAAAATTCATTCACACAAGTACCACAGCATTATAAAGGGAAAGTGGATACTGAGCCATGTACAGATATCTAATCTAAGAACAAATGAATAAATTGAATGGAGTATCACTGGCCTTGTTGCCACAGCCTGCAAATGTCAAGGGAGTGAAAGGCAGAGGTTGAAATAGAAGTGGGGTGGAGAAATAGGAATTATCAGAGATATTCCAAAGATGCAGACTGTTTCATTCTCTCCCACTGCATTTTACATTCTTCTATCTGTGTCCTCTATGCTGATATGAAACATCATGGACATCCGTGAGGTGTCGTGGTGAAGGCCTAATCAGTATACAATAAGCTGAAGGACAGCTGCTACAGTGGAAAGTGTGCATAGTATTCGTAATTTTCTGTATAACCTCAGGTAAATCATTGTGTGCCTCAGTTTCCTCATCTGTAAAATGATGGGGTTGGATCAGATATCCTCTGAGATCTAGAGCAATGAATCTGAGTCTAGAGAGGTGGGCTTTAGGAATACTTGTTATTGAAGCAATAGCATATGAAGGAAGTTCACATACATAGATAATTGAATAGATAATAGCTAAGCAGAACTTCATGGATGAATTACCATTTGATTTTGTTTTTCACTTTAGCACTATACTTTTCTATACATTACTCTCTCTTTACCATGCTGAACCAGGCTGTACAGAACCCACAGCCCTTACTATACTGAACTGTCACACAGTATTAAAAGTTTCAGGAGAAACTCTAAGCCTTGGACTATCTGAAAATACTTTTCCCATGTCTCTACTCAATGTGATAATGCTCAATAGTCTAGCTTTGGCATTTTATGCCAGCAGTTCTCAAAGTGTGGTCTGTAGAGCACAGGGGTCCCTGAGACCTTTCCAGGAGGTCTGTGAGGTCAAAACTTTTTTCATAATAATACTAAGACATTATTTGTCTATTAAAGTAGTCCTCCCTTTTTCCAATTACATATCTATATAAGGATAGGTTTTCTTCATATGCCTCAACCAAAACAGTATATCACAACAGACTGAATCCAGAAACATATCAGAATACAGCTGTTTCTATTAAACCAAACATTAAAGAGATTTGCAAAAAAAAAAACAACCCAATTTTCTCACTAATTTTCTGATTTGGAAAATGTAATTTTTCATTAATTGTGTTATTTATATAAAAATGTAAAGGGTTTTAAAATTATTTTAAAATGAATAAATATTTTAAACATTTATCAGTTTAAATTTCTAATAAGGACAAACCTTTTCGTTTGTGTTGACATCTATTCTTTTCTTCAACACTCAGGGGTAAGAAACCTTGATAATATATCTTGTAGTGTGTGTAACAGAAAGAGCAGTAGAATGGATATCAGGAAGTCTGAGTTCTATTCTTGACTCTACCACTGACCATCTTTATAATATTGGACAAACCATTTTACCTCTCTGGGCCTCAGTTTTATCACCTGTAAAATGACAGAGCTGGACTAGATGATCTTAAAGGTTCTTTCTTTTTTTTAATATATATTTTTTGCTTTTTTTGGAGGGGGGAAAGCAGGCCAATTGGGGTTAAGTGACTTGTCCAAGGTCACATGGCTAGTAAGTGTTAAGTGTCTGAGGTCAAATTTGAACTCAGGTCCTCCTGACTCCAGGGCCGGTGCTCTATTTACTGAGCCACCTAGCCGTCCCTAAAGGTCCTTTCTAATGCTAATATTTTCTATATACATAATATATAATACAATATAATATAATGAAATCTTAATTCTAAGATACATTGTCAAAGGTAAATTATACTGTTCTGAAGAATACGAACAGTGAAGACATTAGTACTGACCTGGACTTCCCTAGAAAGCACAACATTTGACAGGTCAAGTGGAGTAGGATTGTAGCTGTTGCCCTAGAAAAAGCAAAGTAAAGTTACTTGATCTGACATATATCCCTCGTTTTTATTAGTATTCCTGACACCTTCTATTTTTAACAAGCACAGCAGCAAGTCTCTTCTCTTTCCTATTTTGAGTAACTGGGGAAAATGAAGACTGTCTGCCCCAAGGAAGATACAAAAACTGAATGAGGCTGGTAGCAAGGAGACCAAATGAAGGAGAAGAAGATGGTAAGAATGACCAAGAAGTATTTGCTTTCATCTTGAACCAGATTTGAGGACTTTATATGAAACTGCCCTGGATGTTCTAAGAAACTGAGAAATCCAGTGGTTAGACTCTAAGAATCATGAAAAGTTGTAGGACAGACAGAAGAAGGAAAGGAAAGAGAAGGAGGAAAAGTAAAGGAGAGAGAGAACGAGAGTAAGACATAGAGGCAGAGGGAGAGAGGTTAACTATGCTCCTTCCAAGATGGAGAGGGGAGATGGTACTAACAGCAGTTGTGGGGCAAGGGGAGACTGTACCTTACCACAGAATCTTCAGGACTGCAAGTGACCCTGGGGATATACATGTACTTTGATAACAGTTGTTAATCTTGTAATTTTGATTTTGTTTACCTCTTTAAAAAACAAAATTTTATTTTATAATATAATGAACTAATATTGTGAATACTGCCTACAAGCAAGGAATCTGTCTTGAAATTATGGATTATGATTATGATGCATGTTGTCTCAGATTTCCTTATGAGCCAGAAGAGTTAAAGACATTTCCTAAATTGTACCTGGGCCTGTTGTTTCATGAGATAATTTCTGAAACAAAGATTGCATAACAAAATTTTTGTTTAGTTGTGTGATGATCAGATTCATCTACTCAGTGCTACTCCTAAAGAAAATATCAAGCCATGAAATTCCATGGACACTATTAGAGTACTTATTTCCCCATAGGTTTAAAGAGTCTGGTTCTAAGCAGTCCTTTCTTACCTGGCTGGCTTGGGAAATGCTGCGAAGCTTCTCATTTTCCCGTTGTTGTATGATTGTTTCACTTTCTCTGGTTCTGTCTACTGTCCAGCCCACAGCTAGCATGGTTTTCAGAGACTCTCTGACAGGCCAACGATAAATTTCCTTTTCCTAGAAACAAATTCAAGATGACTTGCAAAGAATAGATTTTTTTATAAGCCTCTCAATCCCAAAGGGATGTAGTGTGGTGCCTTAATATAATGAGAATGGGAATTTGAAGATCTTCCCTGTCCCTTAATAAACCTGGGGGGAGTTTGAAGACCTCTCCTGCTTTGAAAGTAAACTCTTCCCCCTAATAGGCTGAATGTAATCACATGGAGCCTGTGATGGAGGGGAATTTGCTAAAGGGTGGGGCAGAATCCACAGGAAGCTTCCCTGCTGTGAAGATAAACTCTGTCCCCTAATAGGCTGAATGTAGTCACATGGAGCCTGTGGTGGGAGGAGTTTGCTGAGGGGAAACAGAGCCCACAGGAAGCTGGTCAGAACTAGCAAGATGGTGGGGGAGAGAGGACACTCAGGCAAGGAGTGAGATAGGCTTGTGAATAGATATTGATCTTGTATTGGTTTGTGGGAAGGTTGAAGGATGCTGTGGCTCTCAGTGTTATTATGACTTCTTAATATCTTTGGTACTATGATGGAATCAGCTTATTGGCTTGGGGATTGGGTTTTCTGGTATCAAAGAAATGTTTCAGTTCTGACCTCTACCTGGAGAATCTGGTATATTTTGCAATCAAATGTCATGTGATACTTATACTCATGGTCTTTATCATGATATGAATTATTAGTGAATGAGGTAGCTATTTCAGGGGCTAAAGCAAACTCACTGGGTAAAAAAAACAAATAAAATTCAAGACCCTCAAGAAGGTCTGTTGCCTTCAATTTAAACGTGTCATGCCATTAAAAAGTATTTGGAGTTTTGTGAGGAAAGAGAAGGACACAGCAAGGGCAAAAGTAAGAAAATAATGATTGGTGTTTTAAGTTGTAGTGGAAGTGGGGGGGTAATATGAAAATGCCTTGTCAAGGAAAATTCCAATTTAGGCAGTTATCATATTCTTTTGACCTCAAAATTAGTTCTGGACCTCCATGGGATTTTGCTCAAAATTAGAAAACATGCACTATTTTAAGTATGAGGATAGGGCTATTCACCCTATGAATGGTATAAAATGCTCATTGAGAAAATGGCACAGAATCAGAATCAGAAAGGAGTTATATAACACGTTTATCTACACAATTCTTATGTAAACATAATTGGAAATATCATCCTTTTTCATACTACATGGAAACTTTGTTTTCCCTCTTGTCCTTTGTTTTCTCTGAAATAATTTTTACTTGAGAAAAATTGAGCAGCTTCCTGATTCCCCTTGGGGCTCACCTCCTCCCTAATTAGAATCACTCATAGTTTATTTGCACAGGTTTTTACAAAAAAGAATAAACTTTTCTCTGGTCCCTATGTGTTAAATAACACCTCTTCTACAGATTTTAAGGAACTAGAGAGTACAACATGACATTGCATTCTGGGAATTAAATCCTGGGTGTGGGGCAGAGGAGGAGAAGTTGCTCACAGATAGGAAACAAGAAGAATTTATTTTGTCATAAAAAATCTATAAATTTTGTGTGAATCCTTTGTTGACTCTCCTATGGCTGACTGAGGAAACTTCTCTAGGATGGAAATAACATTGTGTAAAGAGTGAAATATTCTTCTCTTTCTTCCATTGTTTCTTACCTTTTCAGTTAGTGTTTTAAAAGGTCTTATTAATGGATGTGTCTTCACATTTTCATCCAGAGAGATACCGTATTTCCATCCATTCTGACTCTGTCAGGGGGAAAGTTTTTCAGTTTAAATAGCATTGTTGGTCATTAAACATCCCTACTTGTGACCTACCTGATGGTCTCCTATTTAGCTAAAGAAATGAGCCAATTGCAAAGAAAGAACTATGCCAAATGTACCTACAAATCCCTTGGAAATTCTCTCCTCAAACCTTAAACCTTTAGACTAACTTCTGAATTATTAATTGTTTCCTTTAACTCCTATTTTATCTGGTTGTCCTCTCTAGATACATACTTGCATTTCAGGAACAAAGGGGTCTGTGTACACTGCTTCACAAAGGCTTGAAAAATATGGTAAGATCTGAGCAGTTTCTCAAGGGCCACATGCCATGATGAATTGGCTGCTTTACCAAAACTGTTGTGACCTGGGTTTAAGATAATTCCAGCCCTCTTACATACATATATTACCACATGGAAGAATGCTCAAGGTGAGGATAGACAGGTAACTAGCCATTTAGTTCTTACCAAGATGTAAGATAGAATTCTAAGTTTAAGAACTGGATTTTCAGTCTTTAGTATGCTCTAATGAAACATACTACCCACCTCCAAAATCTAAACATTTACTAGACATTTTGACTTGGTATTGACTCAACATTCAGGGATACCCAAGACTAACCAGTGTAAGGACTATCTGTATGGTCAATGATAGCTCTAGTGACCAATTAGATGAATAATAATAAAAATAAAATAACTCCACTAAAGGACAATCCATCATCCATAGTCGGGGGGGGGGGGAGGCGGCGAGGAGCAGAGTGGCAGAGTGAGGATCAAGGGAAAAATAATAGAATGCTAACCAGGATGAGGTACAGCAGGGAATGCTTGCTCTGAGACTGCTATGATAGTTTTGAAGGCTTGGCAGGAATCTTGAAACACTGGCCAATTGGATTCTATTTGAGTTAACACATGGGCAAATATGATGAAATTTCCCCTATAAACCTAAGAAATAGATGGGGCAGCAAAGGCTCATATACAGGCCCTACATTAAACAACTTTAACCATGTTAACATTAAAGACAACAGAACAAGTAGTGCTTCTTTGTATTCTGGTGCAATAACAAGGTAAGAGTCGTCATCAAATCAGAAATACCAATATCTCACCTGCTGGAAATACTTTAGTGAGATGGTGCTAACTACTTAATCAAATTAATTAACATGAAATGGACTGATGAGTGGGTTACTTTCACTATGTATCACTGCTGTATCATGTCATGGAAACAGATGATATGGCAACAAAAGCAAACAAAAAACCAACCCTTCATTCTTAAACCTAGAATAGATTAAATAAGAGATGAAATGAGGAGGTATTAAAATCTGAAACTATACTAAAGACTGAAATTAAAAATCTTCACTAAATGCAAACTCCATAAATTATACTTAATACTGAAACTGATTATAAACAACACCAATATGACAAATGATCCTCTCTAGCACCGGGCCACAAACCAAGAAAAACAGGATCCCTTCCATCCATGCACCCATTGTTTTCCTTTTAGATCCCTCTTCAATGAAGAATATAAGGATTTGTTGTCCTGTTTTGCTGAGCTTTTTCAGTGGGGATGTGCCTCAGAACTACTTTCAGTGTTTCAATATTTTCTGGGGACAAGATCTAATTCATCTCTTTCCCCTCCAGGCTTTCTCCAGGGAGAGCAAGGCATTCTGACCTCCTGACCATGCTTCCATACCACTGGTTGTCCCTCGCTACACGAGGATGGCCTTGTGCAGCCTCATGGGACAAAGTCTCACTATTTATCACCACATTGTAAATCTCAAGGGAAGATCTGCACAGTCTAATTTCAAGTTTTCCTCAACAGACCCCTCTCCAACCACTTACACTCTTACTCTACTCAATGCTTGATGGATAGCAAACTCCCATGAACTTATACTTGCTCCCTTCCAAAGATTCTGAACCCCAGGCTGAAGATGCACAAACCTTGTTGTTTACCCTCACCTTATTATTCTCTTGTGCCTATCCTCCTCTACCTTATCCCCATAAGATCCCATTCCATATCTACTAATCTCCATCCCCAACATTGTGCCCTCTGGAATACCTGCTCCACATTGAATATACTTCCTCTTACCTTAAATATCTTCCTTTTTCATTCCTTCTATCATCTGCTCACTGAGACCTGGCTACCTCCTGATGACACCATTTTCCTTGCCACCATCCCAGTATTACTCTTTTGCTCATATTAAACTCTCATTCTCCTTCCCCTCCTCCCTCCCACCCATCCATCTAAAAGATTAAAGTGGGGGTAACTGAAATACTTCTTGCTTTCCATTGCCATTGTTGGAATCTCCTATCACCTTCACTAAACAGTCTTTCCTTCTGTGAGATTTATGCTATTTAAATTTATCACCCAATCAAGATCTTGGTGGTTTTAATATATCAAACTTCAGAGCATACTCCTTCATTCCTCAAAGAATTTAGTACTTAGCTACCAGTCTTCCTCTCTTTCCCATCTCCTGACTTCATATTAGGATACTTCAAAATACACGTTGATATTTCCTCAAATACTTTAACTTCCCATCTACTCAATTCCAATGATCTATTTCTTGACTCTACCTTAGCTCCACACAGAGATGGTCTTATCTTTGATCTGGCCATCACCTACAAGAATCCCACTTGCTTGTTCACAAATAGAAGCAGCGAGGTGGCACAGTCGATAAATCACTGGGACTAGTCAGAAAGTCCTGAGCTCAACCCAAGCCTTAGAAACTTACTAGTTGTGTGACGCTGGGCAGTTTACTTAACTTCTGCTTGCCTTAGTTTAAACTATAAAATGGGGATAATAATAGTACCTGCCTCCAGGGCTGTTTTAAGGATCACACGAGATGATAATTGTAAGCATAGCGCCTGGCACATAATAGGACCATATGAATGTCATCTATTGTTATTGTTGTTGTTGTTGTTATTAAACTCAAAAATTCCCTTGTGATGACAATTTTTTATCCTTCCATCTTTCCCCAATATTTTATGACTGTTTTGTTCTGTGTCCTCATTGTGACCTTCATGATTTGTATCCCTTAGTTCTTTGCCAGGTCATTGTACCTATACTGGCTAAACTCTTCTTTCCCTATGTCAACCCATCCATGAGTAATAAAACACTAAGCTATTTGTTTATTCTCAAGTACCTTTCACTCTCATCCTATAGTTAATGATAGCATTGCAAAGCCCTGATCTTGGATTATTCCCTCAATCCGTCTCCTCAGCATTCATATGCTGCTGAATGGAACTGGAGAAAATCATGAAATTGTACTAATTGGGTCACTATAAATTTATGTTACTTAATCTCAACAGTACCTTTTGCAGTAGACAGTCTATTCCCACCCAACTAATTTACTATACCATTTCTCATAGTGGCTATTCTAAACTTTGTCTCTTCACAAGACTTCCATGGCATAACCTGTCTCTATTTTTTAGCTGAGGTCCTTGCTTCATGAAAAACTGGAGCCCATTTGCTTATAACTCTCCCTTCTCTCCTCTTCATCTCAGATCATTCATAAAATTTACTATACTACACCCTTCATTCTAATCTTGAATGAGATGGCACTTTTCCTACTCAAAGCAAATGTCTCTACAAGCATCTTTGATCCTATCCCTCCAGAGTTCTATAGTGAATTGACCCCATTCTCATACTTACTTTCATTAGTCTTCAAACTTTCCCTCTCCTGTTTCCCTACTGTCTACAAACATGTCAGTATCTTTGTAATCTGTAAGAAAATTTGATCCTATCATCCCTGCTAGTTATTATCCTGTATCTTTCTTCCCCCTTAACTCCTTGAGAAAGTTATCTATACTAAGGTACTTTTCACCTCCTTTCCTCTAATCGTCTTCTAAATCTTCTGCAAATTGTCTTTCAAACCTGCTCCCTGTGATCATGAACTAAAACTGCCCCCTCTAAGAAAGCTACCAGTAGTCTGTGAACGAATGGTTCTTTTTGCAATCCTGATGCTTCTTGATGTTTCTGTAACAGACTGTGACATTGCTCTCTTCTGGCCATCCTCCTGTCTGACTGCTCTCTAAGTATCCTTTGTTGTTTCTTCCTCTATGTCATCCCCACTGACTTGGTGTCCCCAAAGGCTGTGTTCTAGACCATTTTCTCTTCTCTTTCTATACTATCCTATTTGGTGATTGCATCAACACCTGTGGATTCATTTGTGATCTTTATGCAGATGATAACCAGAACTACCTCTTTCCTGAGATCTATTCTTGCATCAACAATTGTCTTTTTAACATCTCAAACTGTGTGTCTCATGGGCATTTCAAACTCAACATATTGAAATCCGACTTCATGTCCCCCCTCAAACTTCCCTAATACTGTCAAAGGCACCACCAGCATCCTATTACTGAGGCTTACAACCTCAGCGTCATCCTTGACTCTCTCACTCACCACACGTATTCAATCCTTTGCCAAATCTTGTGTGCCTGAGCAACAGAACTGCAAACTTGTTCCTAGTTGAAGCTACAGAAAACTTCAGGTGGCTCTAGGTCTTTTCAACTATCTTGAAGATTCTGACAGTTCAGAGAAACAGAACAGCAGGCTCCCCTGCAGTCAGGGGCTGGCTGGCTGCTTGGCTGCAGGTCTTGGACAGGATAAAAGCTGAATCTACAACCTCAGTCTAAGGTCACAGTCATGTATTTATCTTTTTCTCTTCCTCCTCCTGGCCCGATACATAGACTCAGGCCTGGTCTAAGCTGTATTTGCTAGATGGGTGGCTATTCAACCAACACGATGTACTGACACTGGATGAGAGACATATTTCTGTTGTCCTGTCTGTTCCTGGATTGGTATTGAGGATGCTTTTATTGAGCCTACAGAAGATGAGCCTATATCCTCAAACTGTTATTTGATTTTAAAAAGCTGCAATTATTTTATCTACCTGTACAGCAGTCTTTAGGATAATAATATAAAAGAATAATGGATGGATAACAACTTGTTTCCGGATTGTTTCTATCTAAATCCCACTGAAAGAGATAAGAAGAAAGAGATGATGATGATGACAGTGAGGATGACAACATCTGTTGAACTATATTGCTTTGTTTGTACAAAGAGGGAGTGATGATAGAAAGTCAGGACCAAGTCAGTTCCACCAGAAAACACAGAAGGGTCATTCTTTTTTTTTTTCCTTTTGGAGGGGGGAAGCAGGGCAATTGGGGTTAAGTGACTTGCCCAAGGTCACGCGGCTAGTAAGTATTAAGTGTCTGAGGCCAGATTTGAACTCAGGTCCTCCTGACTCCAGGGCTGCTGCTCTTGTTCACTATGCCACCTAGCCACCCCAGAAGGCTCATTCTTAGGAAACCTGGATTTAGTGATCAACATACATTTTGCAAGGAACTGGTGAAGCCTATATATCATTCAACCAAAAATTTAGCACCTTTTAAATATCTAGAGCAAAACACAACTTAATGGCTATAATTAACCATAGAAATTTCTTATAATTATTGAGATAATGATAAAAAACAATAATAATTGACATTTACATAGTACTTTAAGTATAGAGTAGCTGATAGAGAGCTAGAGTCAGGAAGATCTGAATTCTAGTACATTCTTCCATATGTATTGTCTCTGTAATTCTAGACTAGTTACCTAACCTATAGAGAATGTGTTGATCTTCATTGTTAGAGGGAGTCCCTCACCAGGAGCTCCCTACACTAATAAAACACATTTTAGGAAAAAAAATAGATATACATATCTGCATATATATATATATTTAAAATGATTCATAGACATTATTTCATTGGATCATCACATTCACCCTCTGAAATAAATACCATATGTCTTATTCTCCCTCTTTTCTAGATAAGGAAATAGGTTGACAGAGGGTAAGTAATGTATGAAGTGGGATTCAAACCTAGGCCTTTTTGATCACAGACAGCACAGCACTTTATTTACAAGACCACACTGTCTTTCAGTCATGATGACTATAAGAGCTAGCAGAGTCTGATGGAAAATGCTCCTGCATTAGAAAAGTGCAGGGCTATTTCTATTGATGTCTTGAATAATGTAGATATTTTAGGACTTGTTTTCCCTCTTTGTGATCCAGTTTCTTCCATCTGAAAGTGGGGATAATATTTCTTGACCACTCCTGAGTTCACAAAATTTTCAAATGGGCACACACGAAATCATTTAGGAAATAAATATGTTCTAGAAATAACAAAGTGTTAGACTATCATTATCTTTCTTATTGCCAATATTAGCCCCAAATAGGAAAGTAGAGAGGGGATGTATATAAAGGGATGAACACAACTGAGAGTACTTTAGAATAGTTAAGACTTAAAAGTGATTAGGGCCCTAAATTGTATCCAATTAGCTTTCTATTGTCTTCATGTGAAAATAGATTAATTGTTTTGGGCCATGTAGCCCACATTTTCATATGGATGGTCCATGAGAATTCTGGCTTCCTTTGGCTCAACTTCTATGTTATAACTTTCATTCTTTAAGAGCTGATAAAGCAGTTACACTTACTAAGCATTCAGTCAGTTAAGGAATTTTACATGCTATATGGAATAACTAAATTGAAAAAAAAATTGTTTTATTCAGTCAGTATCCACCTCCTTTTCCTCCCATTCCATTCAACTGAGAATATAAGAAAAAAATTCATTATGAACATATCTAGTCAGTCAAAAAAAATTTCCAAAAACAAAATTTCTCTCCTTTTGAGTCCTTCGCCTCTATCTAGAGGTGCATAGCATGTTTCATCATTAATACTTCGGAATCTTGGTTAGTCATTACTTTGATAAGAATTCGCCACAATGGTATTTTATCACATTGAGTGTTAATATATTCCCCAATTTATGGGCACCTCCTAAGAACCTCATCTTTTGCTACTTCAAAAAGAATTATAAATATTTTTGTATATTCTTTGTTTTGCTCAGGTCTAAGCCCTCCCTTAGCATATACTTCCCCCCAATTTCCTCTCCTTGCTTCTCTCCATTCTTTCCTATTTATCTGAGTGAAATGTATATCTGTACTAAATTGTGCATGTAAGTATTCTTCCTTTTTTTGACCAGTTCATATGAGAGTGAGGTTCAAGTGTCAGTTGCCTCACTCCATCCTTTCCTCCTTGTTTGTATAGATGTCTCCTTGTGCTCCTGGATTATGTCTGATAATTTTCCCTAATTTATCTTTCTTTCCCTTCCTACTCAGTATATCCCTCTTCTCCTTTCTTTCCATTCTTAAGATCATCAAAACAGAACGTAGGCTTTATCTATCTGAATTTCCTTTATGAATCCTGATAATAATATAGAGGTCAGAGAAGACGTATCACTCCCCATATTTGAATGTAAATACTTTATAATTGTTTAGTCCTTTATCATTGTTCATTCATTTTTACCTTTTTAAAAAGTTTTTCTTCACTTCTGCTTTTAACTTCAAAGTTTCTCTGTAGATTTGGTCCTTTCATCAGGAATATTTGGAAATCTTCTGTTTCATTAAAGGTCTATTCCCCTCCTCCGGCCCCTACAGCCCCCCCCACAGTATAATACTCAGTTTTGATGTAAGACCATATTCTTTGCCTTCTGAAATGTAATGTCCCAAGTTCTCTGCTATTTTACATTGCTATATCACATGTGATCGTGACTGTATCTCCTTACTACTTGAATTCTTTCTTTCTGGCTGCTTGCAGCATTTTTTCTATTATATGGAAGCTCTAGAATTTGGTTACAATGTTCCTGAGAGTTTTCATTTGGGTGTTCTTTCAGGAAGAGACCAGTAGATTCTTTCTATTTCTGCTTTGCTCTCTGGTTCTAAGATTTATGAGCAGTTTCCTTTAAAGATTTTTTGAAGTATGAAGTAAGCTCTTTTTTTATAGTCAATGATCCTGAAATTTTTTCTCCTTGATCTGTTTTCCAGGTCAGCTGTTTTTGTTATGAGTTAATTTATATATTTTTCTCTTTTTTTCTTAGCCTTTTACCTTTGTTTTAGTATCTCTTCTGCATTTGTTCTGAGCATCTCTGCCACAATAATAGCTCATTATGATGGAGTTATTTTCCAGCCTACTTACTGACTTTAGAATTTATATTACCATTGAGCCCTACCACACTTTTGAAAAGAAGGTCTGGGCTGGTCCTGTAGCTTATTTCTTGGGGTATGGGATGTTGTATTATTTGAAGATCTGAGACAGGCTGGAGATCTTTAAACTTCAAGTGTTCCCAAAGGGGTCTGATCATGCAAATTTTGATTGCCATTTCCTCCCCTGCCCCAACCCTGGTTCAAACACCACAAATTCCTAATCTGGGTTTGAGTCTGCATAAAAGTAAACTGCTGCTGGACTGACTACCCCATCAACAAGCTGAAAAATTCTCTTGGATTCAGAGAGGCATAATTGTAAGTTTCTGGGATTCCTACTTTGTTTATTCCTTTGCACATTGGACTAGACGATAGACGTGAGACCCTGATATGACTTGGGGTCCAAGTCACACAACTACTGATACTAGTTTCTGAACTTCACCTTTCTCAGTATACTGCCCAGGGTCTTCCTGCTCAGGAATACCATTCTTCTACTTGAGTCCTTTTTTTTTGAGTCCACCTTGAATCTGTGACTCAGAACTGGGTAGTAGCAGAAAAGCTGTCAGTTGACTTTTATTTCCATCATAGTGCCCTTATATAGGACTAGGAATAAGCTGTGAGAATTTTGAACCTCTTCTTGCACTGGTATACAACATCTACTTGGGCCCTGTAGTATGAGATGAATTCTCTCCCTTCTCCACAGGTCCCCCTTTCTTTCTTCCTTTGTCAAGTTTCTATGGCCAAATGACTTACTGTGACTTTTCCTGGACTTCCCCATAAGGATTAAGTCTGGTGCATTCTCTGGATGTTGTAGAGTGATGCTCACCACAATGCTTCCTATCAGTTATCCATCTTGGCTCTTCTTCAATGACTCAGTTTTTAAAGGAGAGTCTAGAAGTGCTATCATGACCTACAATATAACTACTATGGTTGGATCAGTATCCTTGCCCAGAATAAAACTTTCTGGATTAGCAATAGCCTTCTATGTTGTGTCTCTGCTGCACATTTCTTCCTTTTGCTAACCATTTTCCATGGAGCTAACAAAATGATATTCCTAAAGCACAGTTATGACTATGCCACTCACGTCAACAATCTCGGGTTGTCTCCAGCATTAAATACAACCTCTTCTGTTTGTATGTAAAGTTTGTATAACCTGGTTCCAATACACCTTTCCAGGCTTATTACACATTATTCCCCTTCATTCACTTCACATTTCAGACAAACTGGACTTCATGCTGTTCCTGACATATGACCTTCTATTTTTTGTCTCTGTGTCTTTGCATAGTCTGTACGCCATGTCTGTAATATCTTCCTCTTTTGCCTCTTAGAATCCCTAGCTTCCTTCAAAACTCAGTTCCAGTGTCACCTCTATGAAACCTTTCCTAACTTACTTAGGTAATAGTGCCTCCTCCCAAAACTCTCTTGGATTTATGTTGTAAATATTTTGTTTAAATGGTGAGATG